>NC_086155.1:165308369-165908369 GCF_035149785.1 Candoia aspera
ATAAGGAAATTCCTGGCCATGAGAAAGGTCAAGCAACAGATAAAAAGTGCTTATCATGGAGATATAAAATACCAATCCATTAAGACAAAAGTGCTAATTAAAATATCCATTTAAAAGAAAATAAAAGTAAAAGGATGTTGATGAGAGAGGTTGGGGGATTTAGGATCATTGATAGAGATGCAAACTAAACAAGCAAACAGATGAGCTCTATGTACTCAGTAGTGTAGTCTGTACTACCTTTATTTATAGATTTGTTCATTTACTTACAGAAAGCAGTCATCTCTTCAAAGGGCAGTCAGAAGACAATACCCTGTTTCAGGAGTAGCCATCCCAGTGCTGTTGAACTAAAACTATCACCATTCCTCACCACTGGCCATTTTGGCTGGGATTGCTGACACCTGGGCTCCAGAACATCTGGAGGCCTGCTATAAAGATCAAGAAATATGAAAACAGAGAGTAGGGACTTTGAATTACTTAAACAGCATTCTTTAAAGAATTCTTAAACTGAACAAGAATAAAGTCACCTTGAATGCCTACGTAAGTAGAAAGGTATGGTATAAATCCAATAAATTAATCAAATAATATAGTTTTCCAGCTGTGATGAGGCAAGTTTTTATTTCAATTTAATTTCCATATATCTTGTATATTCATAAATTAGTACATTTAAATTCTATGCACAGTTGGGGTTTCCTTTGTCCTTTTTTAACATGTAACTGTATTTATTTACTTACTGACATAGGCTGCTTGGCTCTAAGCAGTGTAGACTCCAATTGAAAAACAGTTATCCAGACAAACCAGTTAACTACCTGAGCCAGTGAGTTCTCAAATTGCAATAGTTCATTGGAGAAGAAACCAAGGCAAGAGTGACTGTGAGCAGCTCCTCCTGATTTAAGAATGGTTGTAATTGGCACATGATGTCACGGCCAGCTCTGACTGAGAAGAGCTTGGGACAGAGGAGCCTGCTTGAGGAACACCAGTTGGATCTCAGCCTGAGGAAACTCCAAGCACTCAGTCACCTGAGTTGATCCACCCAGCAATCACCAAGAGCAGCAACTCTCAGAGGATGAGGAATTGAGGAGTCCTTGGTACTCTCTGAACCTTGTTGATTTCTTGCAGATGTTTCATTGCCAGACTAGGCAACATCTTCAAGGTGGCTCCCTTTGCTGGGAACAGACACTCCATTTACCAGAACCTCTGTCTGTTGTGACCTGAACCCATGGAAGTTCACTACCCAGACCAACTGATGACCTACGACAACTCTACAACCCCTGGACTGTGCCCTGATTATGCTTCTGCCTGCTGCTTGGAACTTTGCTTACTGGGATCTTGCCTGTAAGTTTCCAAGGGATTTGGGACTGTTTGAAACTGTGTGTGTATCTGCATACATGCCCTGCCTGCTGCTGTAATTACTCAAACCAAGTAAAACATTTGAACTGGAATCCTTTGTGCATGTGTTTGTCAGGCCTGGGACAGGACACATAATATGGAGCTGTGCAAAGGCCCTCCTAGCCATAACTGCCACCAACTCTCAAGCTGGAGCTATATGTCCAGAAGGATCCACAAGCAATGAACCTGTTGGGGAAGCATGACATATCCAGAATCCAAACTGGAATATTGCTGGTCTCCAATATTCTATTTCCAAACCCACAGCTGCTCCATTTTGTTGGGACTTAGCCTAAGTCTATTCCTCCCCATCCAGATCTTCACAGCCTTCAGGTAGTGGGATTGTACCTTGACCATATCTGCTGTTCAGCATTGGGAGGTTCAGCAGGGGCGGGGGGGTTCAAGGTCACAAACTTGGTATTGCAGTATCTCATGTGGCTTATAAGCTATAGAGCAAAGAAAAAGGTCAGTTTGACCATATCATTTAGTGTGATCTTGGTGACATATACCAGACCAAATCCAGACTGAAACAGATTCAGATAATCTGTTTCCTCCAGGGCTCCTTGTACTTGCAGGTTTACCATCTTCTTAACAATTTTGTTGAAAAAGGGGAGATTGAAGACAGATTAAACCGCTGAGCTGTCGATCGGAAGGTCGGCGGTTCGAAACCGCGCGGCGGGGTGAGCTCCCGTTGCTCGTCCCAGCTCCTGCTCACCTAGCAGTTCGAAAACATGCCAATGTGAGTAGATCAATAGGTACCGCTTCGGCGGGAAGGTAACGGCGTTCCGAGTCGTCATGCTGGCCACATGACCCGGAAGTGTCTATGACAACGCCGGCTCCAAGGCTTAGAAACGGAGATGAGCACCGCCCCCTAGAGTCAGATTCGACTGGACTTTACGTCAAGGGAAACCTTTACCTTTACTACCACTTTCCTATACATTTCTGTCTACCATAATCAAAATCAAATTGAAAGGCACATAAATTGTCAGCTATAATACTTAATGGTATAACAATTTTAATAATCCCAATCTTAATAAACCCAAAATCTTAATAAATACAAAAAACAAAGCCAATTCAAAACAGTAAATGCAAATCTTTAAAGGCAAATAACATCAGACAAATCCTTACAGCAAACCATTCTTCACCCTTATCCCACTTCAAAATAAACCAGAGCAGTTTCATGTTCCCAAGACATGCACAGAGCTTTCTTTCAAGAAAATCAAACAGCCCAGCTGGCCCCCTCCAAAATTCCAGGTTCTTTTCATGGCATTCCACCAGGAGAATGACCCTATTCATGGCTTGCAGATCACTCTCTGCCCTAGATTTCTCCAGCTCCATTATCCACTCTTCATCCAGCATCTTGACAGAAATCCCATTCTCAGTCTTAAAAACAACATTTCTATCGCTCTTGAATTCCTGTTTCATCCACCACATCCCCAACCTGATGGCACATTTTAGCTCTCATATTTTCCACAATGTCCTGGATACCTTGCATAAAGGTTTGATAAAAGTCAAAAGATATTTGTTTAAAGTCCTGGTGAAAGTCAGAAATGATCTGTTTGAAATCCTCCATGTCTCACGCAGTAGATTATGGCACCCCCTAGGAACTTAATCAGCAAAAGTCAAAGACATGGGAAAGTTCGAAAGTTGTTTACAAAGTTAGAGTGAATATCAGACTGCTCTCAAGGGAAAGTGAAGACAGAAAGCTGAAGATTCAAATCAGCTGATTCAACATGTAGGAAAATGCTAATATCTTCAAATTTAATGCAAAAATAATAACAGGAAGACAATTATTTACTCAATCTTTGAAATTTCCTTTGGAAGGAAAATGAAATCCAAAACTTAAAAAAAAATTAAAAAGTAACCCCAAAAATAATATTAAGCACCAAGAGGACCAGCTTCTCCTTGCTGTAAAAAGCCTCTCTTGAAGTACATATACATAAAAAAAACCACACACACACACAAATTGGTGATTTAGAAATTGGGTGGCTGGACTTATTGTCTCTTTAAGGCTACAGCGCGGCTTGGAAATGGTGACATCCCCGCCTCCTGTGTACTCTTACCAGTCAAAAGCAAAATGCGATCTTCTGGCTGCAAGCTGCCATTTCAGAGGACAGATGGGATAATTCCAAGTATTCTTCTTAATCTGGAGAACATTTGGGTTGCAGGAAAGCCTTCCTGAGCCCAAAAAAGGTGCCGTGTTGTCTGCTCCACCTGCCGACCCACCAGAAGCACGAATGCCTTCAAATCTTTAATTTGAGAGAGAAATAGCTTCCTCCCTATTCCAAATAAGCAGGGACAACATCTACTGTACTTAACAGCCATGGAATATGTAAATAAAACTGTTAAACAGAGGACCTTTTGCCCCATTGATTATCAGTGAGTTACACCAATAGTGTTGGAACTTCAAGGCAAACGAGAGAATGGGACAGAATTGATAAAAGGTATGAAAGGAAAAGAACAACATACAGATCTTTTAGGGCAGGGGTCCCCAACCCCGAGGCCACAGACCGGTACTGGTCCATGGCCTGTTAGGAATCGGGCCACACAGCAGGAGGTGAGCAGTGGGTGAGCAAGTAAATTTACAGCCTGAGTATTTACAGCTGCTCCCCATCGCTTGCATTACCGCCTGAGCTCCGTCTCCTGTCAGAGAAAGCAAGTGCATTGGCTGCTATCTCCAAACGGCACAAAGAAAAAAAGAAGAAAAGGTCGGGAAAAAGAGGAAGTGCTTGAATCATCCTGAAACCATCCCCCCTCACCCTCCCCCCCGGTCTATGGAAAAATTGTCTTCCTCAAAACTGGTCCCTGGTGCCAAAAAAGTTGGGAACTGCTGTTTTAGGGGATTCCATGTACAATAATTGCTTGCAACGTTGTTTCCAAAGAATTAGCACTGCAGATAAATGTATCTTCAATCTTTGCTTTATATCTGCTCATGTCCAGCAAATTTTTTAGCAGCTCCAATGCTAGAGAAACTAGCGTGGGGAAGAATAGTAGCTATCTTGATAACATACAGTATGCAATGCTAGGGGCTGTTTATGCTGGTGGTACTAAAGGTTGTTTCTTTCTTCATGCTAGTCAAATTGGCTGCTGCTGTCTTGTCTAGTGGTCAGTCAGTCTCAGTCCTGGCTTACATAGCATTTTCAGCTTGCGAATCAGAGTTCATTATAACACTCCTCCTCCCCAAATTAAACATTGAAATAAATGGACACAGATCCTAGAAATATGAACAACTCTAAAAGTGTTAGAGTTATACTGTGGCTATATTGTGTCCAGCTGTGGCCATTATACACAGTCATAATGACTGATAGCCCTAATAGCTTTATCCTCCCTGAATTTGCATAATTCTTCTTTAAAACTGCCCCAATTTGATGGCCGTTGCTGTATCTTATGGTATATTGAAACATTAAAGCTTATGGATACCCCCAATAACTATGACTAAGGGAGGAGTATCAATATTTCATATGTTATATCTCAGATGATTGTGTAAATAGTCTATAATGCCATCCTGTACAGGAACTAAACAAAAAAGAGGGAAGTGAGACATTTGCTATTTTGGTTGGCTGATCCAGCTGATTATCTTTGCAGCTGGCACAGTTGAAAGGTGAGAGCACATGTGGGACATCATGTTGCCCTGGGATCAAGTCAGAGAAAATATAGAATTAAAAAGACAAGCGTGTGGCAGCCAGAATAATTCAGAGAGTGGAAAATTAAATGCCTGTTAACAGTTCCCTGACAGGCATTAACAATAAGCATGAATTAAATAATTACAGATTTGTTATTAAAATTATTCCACAGAAAATGTATTGTGACATCCCTAAAGTAGTCTATGTTTAGGCATATTTTCCTCTTTCCAAATAATATTTTGTGAGTCACTTTGTCATAAACACATTTTTGATTAGGAGAGAGACTTTGGTTTCTGTTTGTCACTTTGAGTTCAGTAAGATTCCTTTTTGAAAAGTATGCTTAGAATTGCCCTCTTAGAGATATTTGTTCATGTTTGTAATTTATTCACATAGAGATGTCTTCCCCAATTCACCCAAATAATCAAGTTAACACTCCATATTAAACTTGGAATGGAAGCAGGAATTGATTAAGTGGTGCTGTTAAATAACTAAATTGCCATGAAATATCCCTAAGTATCTCCTGCACCGAGATTAAGATTTATTTTAATGTGTTTCAATCACTTAAAGATTCATTTTAAAACTTACTGTCATCATGAACATTCGTTACTTGTAAACATCAGATAGCAAAAGACCAATGGCTTGCTGTAATCTGCTAGCTTTAATAAAATGATCGCTGAATGCTTCCTAAGTGTTTTAGGTGAGGGTTGGTTTTTTCCTACCACACTCCTATTGAATATGTAAAGCACTGGACAATAATTTTCTCATTTCTTTTCACCTCTTTGAGCATATGCTGGACTGAACTACATTAACATGAAAAAAACACAGCATGTTAATGCAGTGGCTGCATGCAGTGCGACTGCTCCCTATTTCCCTGACTCTTAAATAAGGAAGGCTTTTGAAGTTTTCTCACCCACCTCCACAAAATGCTGATACCATGTTACCTATTCACTTTGGGTAGGTATCCCCATTGGATGGAAGATAATTGAGATTCTTTGAATTCTGATCCAAAACGTGATAATAATTAACAGATAAAAGACAATGTTCAGGAAATGAATATGCAGTGCCATGAAGGCCAGACTGTTCATTGATCACTACTAATTTACAAGTTCTTATTTATTCAAGAAATGCTGACATCATATTTGTCATTTGTTCTAATTTTAGAATTTTAATTAGCAGATCACCAGACTTTACCTCATTAAATCAGCTTCAGCAAAAATATTTCTGGAAATAATAGCTCGATTAAAATAATCAACACTGCCTATTTCTTAAACTGCCAAGGAAGATATTATATCAAACATGGAGAAGGAGAAGGAGGAGAAGAACTAGATTTGACACAATGGCAGTGTTTTATATTTTTAGAACTATTATTTGCATTTCATTCCTTTGAATGCATTCCTTTCACCAAATACATGTTTTAGTGACAACCTTTTCACTTTTCTAATTTATCTTAAAAGCAGCTTCTCGTTGACTTTGAAAAATTGCTGATTATGATATGCTTATTATTATGAAACTTTTTTTTTGACACTGAACACTGCTGGTTAGATACTTGTATCATTACAGAGATTTTAGACAATGGGGTAGTTGAATTTTTAAAACGAAACAGGCAAGAACAAAACTTTTAGGTAAAGCATTCAAAATGTAGTAATATTCACATTTGTGATCCATGAACTGTTACATTAAGAAATGTATAGTAAGCCACTCATTGCCAAAGCAGTGAAGCAAATCTTGGACAGATGGTTTCTTGCAAATGTGAAGCACTTAATTCACTGCTCATATTTCTAAACAAGATTTTCTAGCACTCATAATGGATGAAACTAGCGATGGCATTATACTGTTCTGAAACTGGATAATTATCTTCACAATATATCTATCTGCTAGAATCAGTACCACATTCTTTCCAATACTCCTACTGGCAGTCCACAGGGTTAAATCATTACAATAAGATGTGGTGACAATGAAAATATGCCCAAATTATATCTTCAAGATAGCAAAAGAATAAGTGGCCAAAGTTTGGCCCTCTGACTAGTATTAGTGTTGTTGCCTGTATTATTGCTTCAAGCCAAAAGGATTGAATACAAAAGGTGCTCAGATCATGCAGAGAATCTAAATAATTTACATTAGAGTCTTTAACACATTTCAAGCCCTGTTGTCAGTGCTTGATAGAACTGACATAGTAAACCTTGCCCTTATTATACACCCTAATTGTATATTTGACAATTAGTGTGCCAGAAGCTCAAGACATATTCTTAGAAGGTCAGAATTCTGACATGGAAACTGGCTTGTTGAAAAGGTCAGCTAATTATTTTTGAATTTAATGATATGTATTGCTAGGCAGTGGGATGTGCCTAAGTACCTGTGATCTAATTAAAACTAATACCAGCTTTGTAATGAAATCAGTCCATTTTCAAATATAAAGCCACTTTTATCCTTAGGAAACCCTTTGATCTGCAAAAAAGAAGACAAAGATGGGGAGAGGGAAGGTGAGGAGTTGTCTTCATGAGAAAGCATCAGTCAGGAACTTATCATCTCACCACTAGGAAGCACAATAGATGACAAAATGAGTTTGTAGAATAAACACACAGCATCTTTCTTCTGGGCCCATAAAACATAATTTGGAAATGGAGGTTTGAACCTCCTTCTCAACAGTTCCTTGGAATGATTTTAAAAAATGCTATAATTCTTGTGCTTCTAAATTGTGCACATATCAGTGATCCCAAAACAGATTCATTTTTTTCAGTTATTGTATATGGGATCTAGCTGGTAAGTCAAGAACAGATTTTGCCAATTCCACAGTAATACCTGAAATAAAAGCCAGCTGTGTTGCCTTGGCTTTAGAAACTTGGTCTCCTCCTTCCAAAATTCTCTGTAGAAAAAAGGCAGACAATGCTATCAGACAAAGAGACTCTACCTTTTCTTTTCCTGCTATGAAATATTGATTCATTTACTGCTCACAGTTCTTTTTTGTTTGTCTGTTTGTTTCCTGGCCTTTTAAAAATTAATACTTGAATCAAGAGTGATACAGAAGGGTTTGGAGCCAAAGACTCATCCATACGGCTACCATATCTACTGGGCTTCATAAGTCCACATGACCATTTGATAACAGCAAAAAGAGGCAGAAAATGCTAACTTTTTGCTTCAATCTAGTAGTTGCCCAAATTTTTACAGGCCAGATATTGCACCTCTACTAAGTTAGGCTTTCAGATCAAACTTTTGTTTTTTCCTATATGTAACTGAACTGTCTTCTCTCTGTTTCTCTTTTTAGTGCTTTATCATCTTTATTTCTACTTTTCAATCCCATTTTCCATGCTCTGCTGTACTTTATGGAGAATATTTACTTAATGTTTGTATATGTTGGCATTCAGGAAGAACCCTTAGATCCCAGGAGGAAGCTTGAATGGCATGAAATTCATGGGACATGGCATATACTCCTCTTAGGATGCAAAATTTTAAAAATATTGTGGTTGAAACTTCTTAGTAAACAAAAATGGCAGTTCCTCCTCCTTACCAGAAATTGTTATCAGAGTGATCCTAATATAATCTAGTAGTCTTCTAGGAGCTGAAAATATCCACAAGTACTCACCAAGAAAAAAATAATATTCAATCTATTCTATTTTTCTTCACCTTCAAATTTTGCCCTTCGTCACTATGTTCCATATTGCTGCCTGTAAAATGGTTATGGGTTGTCATGAGTTCCATCCAAGGATGGATAGAAATACACCCTGGTAGGGAACATCTTGATGTAACTTTAAATAAAACCCATGGTAAGGCACCTGCATGATTGATTCTTCTACTGAATGAATAGTGTGTGTGTGTGTGTGTGTGTAATATTAGCATTCAATCTCATACTATTAAATCTTCCTAGTAAATTATGTTAATAGAAGTCTACTGTATGTAATCTCATATCAAAGATTGTTTAGTAGAATGTAGTAGACTCAGCATTAGAGCCTTGACTAATGTATTTAGAGTGTTGTTAAGTGGCACAAACAACTACATTCAAAAGTTATTAAGGGCATCTTGATGTTCTCTTCAAAAGCAATAAGACAACCATTGTCTTGTAGATATTCAAAAGGTAGACTATTAAATACTATTTTTCCTTTTCCAAAAATAAGAACTGGTTTGCATTATTGTTGTTTTTTTTCCTTCTGAAGAAAACTTCAAAGCATCTGTATGTTTAGGTGTGTGTATAATTACCCTAAATGGAATAGTAAGAGAAAGATGAAAAGACAGTAACGAAAATAAGCAAGGCAACTCTGTCCTTTTGATGAGAAAAAATGTATTATATATAAGCAGCATACTGCTCAATTTTTTTTATGAACTTGGAAGTTACAGTTTCTAAAACTATGTAATACACATGTCCCAGTGATGACACCATAGCTAAACAAAAATTCTACACACACCATCTCCCTAAACTGGCCACTCCTTTGTTAGAGCTGCACAGGCCTCAGTTACATACAGTTACATTACAACAATATTCTGCCTTAAACTTCAAACAGTTCTTTGGATGTTTCAACCTTTTAAACAAGATGGAGATAATTATGTCCAAGATATGGTTCCTCTTTCCCTATTTGTTTAAAACAAAAGCAAAAGATGGCATATAATCTCCAACCTTTTCTTCTGAAGCCTTCTGTATAAAGTGAAATGACGGGATTCAATATGCTGTCAGGTTAGAACACTGGAAGTAGAATTATGATAATTGATAAGAGCCCAATTTCCATATAAATCATGTTTACATCTAATGAAATAGAATCTGCACTGGGACAGAAAAGTAAGAATCAGGATGTACTTTTTTTTTTAAGTTAACATAAATTATCAATAGAAAAGAAAAAGAAACACTCTGAAATGAGTAATGGATACCCCACCTTAGAAACAGCAATATTATAAGAGTAAACACTACCATGCAGGATTCAGGGAACTGTTTTATGGAAGTTTCATGGAACACTTTGAAAGCACCCAGAGGTTTGATGATAAAAGAACTTTGCATCTTAACATCCAATGGGCAGAGAGAGAGAGAGAAAGAGATGGGGTTGGATAAGTCAAAATGATTTCTCTGAGATGGTTCTGGATCTTCACTCCTGATTTTTCTATTGTGCTGAAACTGTCTGACATCACAAGCTGTTTCAGAGAATACTAAAATTTCCCCTTACCCATGTTTTATTTTTCAAGCTTGAATACTGAACCAAAATATTGCTTCTTCCAGAAGATGTCAAATATTAGCATAGCATGAAAAAACAAGAATTCACTTCAGAAAAGAAAGAAAAAAGATTTTCCACATTGCTGTGCAGCACTTATTGCTTAAATGTTTCCTTAACCAAATATATTTTTACTTCTGACTTAGCTTCTTCGTTATGTTTGTTTAATTACAAGCAAAAACTGATTATTTTTTACTATTTACTTGGAACATCAGGATTCAACAAAGAATGGGCTTAAGTGAATCATTTACTTTAACTTGTTCACATACTGCTTGTGAACAAGATAAAGTAAACAAAAACAAGAAAAGGAAAAATTGTTACTTTTTTAATTAATCTAAAGAGTCATTATACTAAAATGCACTGTTTTTATCATAAGCAATTATGATATTCCACAAAAAGAAAATACTGGGGAAACACCTGCTCTTTTTATAATTGTCTCAAATGGAAACACTAAAGTGCATTTCTGGTTATGGAGAGCCACAGTATCCAGTTCTGTTTAGGTATATAACAAAAAGTCTAGAATATTTTCTTCAATTGCCATTTTCTGCTTTATTTTCAGAAAGCCATAGAAGCAGGCATTTGCTATTGGTGTATTTTCCTTCCTTCCTTCCTTCCTTCCTTCCTTCCTTCCTTCCTTCCTTCCTTCCTTCCTTCCTTCTTTCCTTCCTTCCTTCCTTCCTCCCTTCCTCTTCCCATAACACTGTAGTCTTTCTGAGGGCTTTCACATCCTAAGAAGAGTTATCTCATGGCATTTTTAGTCTGACTTTAACTGAAGTAAAATAGTGCCCATTTTATACTTTATTATAAAATCCAGATATCAGCTGAATACAGTGGTATTTATACAATAAAAACTAGAAATTGGTAACACTATGATAGTTTAGATAAGTTGAACCTTTAAAGATAAGAAGAAAAAACGTTTCTATCAGTGTTAAATATAATTTCTAAAATGTTGATAAACATAAGATTGCTTGAATAGTACAAAAGCTTGGTGCTATGCTCATTAAAGCTGAGTATAGCACCAAGCTCAGAGAGCATCAAGGACTCCACATATGCTGTTAGTTTTGCCATCGCTACATATTGTCCCAGTTTAAGTTCCCAAACAGAAATTATCACTATTGTGTCTTTCTTCCAATGTTGGGCAAAGTTTACAGTATTCTTGCAGCCATGAGCATATATATCAGGAAATTATGATGTTTCTTGCTAATATATTCTGGAATTATACCTAACCCAGGAGGGCATCTTGACACTAATAAAAATGCAAAACTCCCATATCTCATCCACCAGAATTTAAAGGCATAAATTTCTCTCTCTTTTTTCTTCTTTCACACTGAAAATTAAAAACAAAAACAATGAAAACATTTTGGGCACAAGGTAGCGAATGGGTTTTAGATTAGCAAACTTGAGTATCTACAAAGTATATAGAATTGGGATTACTCTACCCTGTAGGGTCCCCTGAGTTTATTCTACAATGACTCATGTTACAAATGGCTGCCTAGTTTCAGAGACTGATTCTTATGTCACATCTTCGTTTTAAATATAGACAGTTAAGTAAACAGTCTTCTTGCATATTTTGCAGCAAAACAGAGAAGGGCTCATTGAATGATAAAAAGAGGATATTAGATTGTTTCTCCCACAGTTATTGTACATTTAGGTTTGCTCTTTGTTTTGGGCACCACTAGAACGCATTGTTTCTTTTTCCTTGATGAAAGTTACATAGACCAGAAGCATTAAGATACATCTCAGTGCTTTGATTTTTAAAATATTATACTTATCAATGTTATTTTGCTTAAAAGTGGCACTGTAAGGTTATATGATAAATAACAACAGATGGTCTCAGTACAGATGCAAAATTGAATTAATTCCTGAGGCTCCACTGCCATTCATAAACTCCTCATGCTTTATGACTGCATCTGAGGTTCTGAGTGAAATACAGCTCCATGTTTACTCCAGGGCTATCTGTTACCCTCCATATTATTCACACATATTCCAAAATATATCATGTGGCTTTCATTTCCAGTGTTTCTTCCACCTACTCTGCTTTTTGAATACACACACACACACACACACACACACACATATCATTAAGAGTTGGTTTAGCAACAAAAGACTCCTCACAGAATTTTCACTTCACTTCAGGTTCATCCAGTTTGAATTCAGATCTCATTTGCAAACCATATTGGCTTTTTCTACAACAGTCATAATCAAATTTGTATCACTGAATTAAACTAAAATGGGCCTGATCCAACTTGGCTCCTTTGATGTGAACCAAATCAGTTGGATTTAATTGAACTGATGGCCATTTTATGTTTTTTGCCAGCTTGCTTTTAAAAATTCTTATTATTTTATTTATTTATTTATATTTCAAATTTCTGTCACCACCCATCTCCCCCAAAGGGGGATTTTAAACACATCAATGACTCTGTTGCTCTTTTTGCATGGTTTGAGAAATCCTGGGTAGGTTTATTGATGCTGTTGTTGTAGCTGAATATTTCTCAATCCTTCAAAAACTCCCATGTCCACACATGATCCTTGTTAAGTCTGACATAGGGCTAAACTATAAAGCACAGGGAGTCAAGAAACCCATTAGGACCATGATATGGCATGAGAGGAGTCTTTAGTCCAGTATGGTCTCCATCAAAATCAGCCATATACCAATGAAAGCTTTCATTTTCTTGTGAATACTGTGCACAACCCTGTTCCAGTTGTGGCAATGCTGGGGGCAAAGGGCTGGCGCCCATGGAGACATGCATTCTGTAATCCTGATCTGCCTCTCTCCTTCTGTGCCAGCTAACAGGTACAGAAAATCCAACAATACAAAGTCAAAATTAGGGCTCTGCTAAGCTTCATGCAAAGGACTTCTTCAAAGCAAGTTCAGAAAGCAATGCCGACCTTCTAAAAGTAAAGCAAAATGGGTTATTGCTTCACTTCTTGTTGCTCTGAGCCCTTCATCCTCCAGGTCTAGTAGCTAAAAGAGGTTTCTATGCATGTGATGTGCATGCCCAGAAATCACTTCAAATTCTTCCAGTCAATTACTGAAACTGCTAGCAAGGCTTTGAGATGACACAAGGTGCTTCTGCAAGAAGAATCTTATCACCTCCCTGTTTCAAAGCATCTACTCAAGGCAAAGCACAGGCCAGTCAATTGCTAGATAATAGAATCTCTCTTCCCTTTCATTTCCATAATGTCCCTTGCCTTATAAGCTTGTTTCTCAAAACAAAGGTACAATAGACAATATACTTCTAAGTATGAACCATAGACAAAGCTGTTTTGAATAAACAGTATTGCATATCCCAGCTGAGAGTCCACTGCCAATCTTTGGTTTCTCCTAGATCTGCTGCTCCTTCTCTTTAATAATAATGTTTGCAGTAAGAGGAGGGAAAAGTGCCATGTTCTTCCTTCTGGGAGGTGATATGTCTTGACATGCTGAATAGAAAGTACGACCATAGTGATCAGGAGGAAATAGATGCATTCAAATAAGGTGCAATCTTGCCTGATGCCTGGAATTTCCACTAGTCTTGCTCCCCCAAATCTTCCCAGAGTCTACAGATAAATTTTAAGATCCCATTGTAGCCTAAAAAACCACTTTTTTGGAATTAACTAGCTAAGCACTTTCCATATAAAACATCAAAACATTACATTTAGGTGTTTTGTGCCATGTGAGTATGGAAGTAATGCCAAGATGTTGGGCCCTCTGCTGTTTCTGGGTCATGAGCAAATCCAACCTGGAGACCATCTTGAGCCAACCATAGCAATAAGCTACACAAATTTTATTACCAGGTATTATGCTGATACATAAAGCAGTTTCAGGATGCATTAATAGGAAAAGAACAGGCCCTACATGTCCCTCTCATGATAAATGAGAGGGAATCAAGTACAGTCCAGTCTGTTGATTTTGCTGCTATACATATTTGTCAGGGTTCAAGTGCTACAGTTCAAGACATTGTGTGCTCTTTTAAAGCACTCTAGGTAGACAGTTCAGTCATTCCCATCAGCAGTCTTGATTCTGTGATCATCCCCTTTGGAGTAATCATATCAAGAGTCTCTGTAACTTATCTGGAGAGTTCTTAAGCAGATTTGTTTCTCTGCTAACACTCTCTTTCCAAAGGCAAAGGTCAGGAACTATGAAATTACTTTTTTTTTTTTTAGCAAACACTACTTGCAGTAAAATGGCTGTTTCTGCACAGTATTAATTTTGTGGCTGGCTGTGAATTGGTGCCCAAAATAATGGACTAAAAGTTCATTCCTGTTTCATCTTATGAATGTATTATTGTCACAGCATGTAATTACAATCATTCACAGTGTGAACATGGGTCTGAATAGTAAATTGTCCTGAAAACAGACTTCTCTTGTGAATTTATGATTTTTTGCTAACTTACCTCTCATAATGATTAATATTGTATCAGCGTTCAACTTGCAGTTCATTCAGCAGTGCAACCACCATATCTTCAACCCCCAGAAATGAAAAAAGCATCTAATGTACATTTGAAAATAAAATCTTATGACAACCTAATTAATGGATATTTTTCCTTTGTAGAATGAAGATGCAGAAAACTATAAAGAAAGTATTGCTACAAGATTCAGCCTCCAATACTGCTAAAAGCTGAAGCAAAAACATGTTCTGAGAAGCAAACATGTCGTTTCATTGTCAGTTCTGACAACTTACCTCAATAATAGTAGTTTTTAACAGTAAGAAAATCAGTAAGTATAGATACTGGCTAGAAAAGATGCATATTCACTGATGACTGCTAACTCAATCTTCTACACATTTAGAAAGAATAAAGTCCAATCACATTTGCAGTATAAACATGCATTTATAAATTACTTAGAAAAAATAGTATTACAAATACTGCAAGATCTAAATTAACAATATCAAACTACAACTCTAATATATAAAGTTTAAATGGAAAAGGAAAGAGGACAAAATATATAATCCCTAGTCTAACTTGTTTGAAGGTTCTCATTATTTCCCACCATAAAAGAAAAGAAACAGTTCAAATGCTGACAGAAAACTATCATTACTCCAAATCAGAAGTAGATTTACATTTCCAATATTATAGGATTATTTGCTTAGCTAAATCCACAGACGGAGTATCCAAAACATTTGGTATATTGATGAGCATTCATATATCTAACCTTTTAAAATGTTATTATAGAATCATATTAATAGTCCTGTGAATTTCAGATTAAAATGTTATAATAGAAATAAAGCCAGACCATATGGATCAGTGTTCCATCTCCAAAATTACACCTTCAGCTACAAAGAATATGCATATAATTATTAATATTAGAAGTAGATTTTATATTCTACTTCTAATATTAAAATTTGACATGTCTCTCATTTGAGCTAGGAATCTATATTCCAAATCAGACACCAGAGGGAAAATGGACTCAGAAAACACTGAAAAGAAAATCTGATTATGTACCATATGAAACATGGCCTTCAGCATAGCATAGCATAGCATAGCATAGCATAGCATAGCATAGCATAGCATAGCATAGCATAGAAAACTTTTATTGTCATTTCACTATACACCAAAGAGTACATTAAAACGAAATTTCGCTGCAATTGGCTCAAGCAATACAATAAAAATACCATAATAACTATAATAGGTAATATATATTCTTTACCCATTCCACTCCTCTAATCTTTTTCCCTAATAAATATCAGTCCTACACACAGCATGTGGACCCATCGAGTGAGAAGGGATTATTAAGAGTTCAGGAGTCTAACAGCCCAGGGAACAAAACTATTACCTAATCTGGCTGTACATCATAAGCGTAGTAGAAATATACTACCATATATATATATATATATATATATATATATATATATATATATATATGGTAGTATATTTCTACTACGCAGTATATTTCTATATATATATTAAGTTACTCATTACATGGTAAAACTGTATGTGTTGAGGGATTGGATTTCTTTCCCAGTCTCTGAATATTTGTGCCATATGTATCCAGTTTGAACTCTGAAGCCAATATAAAAAGGGAAAATAAAAGAAAAATTAATAAGGTAGAACTTAAAACTAGAAAAGATTTTTAAAACTGAATATTCTCTAACTGTGTAAAACTTACAAAAATATTTGTCAGACATTTTGGGAACTTACTGCAGTTTTCCACTTCTGCAGTGTAATACATTTGACAGTGATTATGGCCTACAGAGAGCCAGTTTGGTCAAGTGGTTAAGGCACCAGGCTAGAAACCAGGAAACTCTGAGTTCTAGTCCCCCCTTAGGCACAAAGCCAGCTGGGTGACCTTGGGCCAGTCGCTCTCTCTCAGCCCTAGGAAGGAGGCAATGGCAAACCACTTCTGAAATCTTGCCAGGAAAACTACAGGGACTTGTGTAAGCAGTGGCCAAGAGTCAACACTGACTTGAAAGCACCCCCACAAAAAAAGTCTTCATAACATCCAGATATTACAAATGTATATATTTATTATAGACCATCCAATCATGATATGTAAGGTTATGAAACGTAATAGGATACTTCAGATCTCTGAAAGACTGCCTTAGAAACATAGACTAGACCTAACAGACCTAAGGAGGTAAGATTTCAAGTGAACATTAGGAAAAATTGTAGACAACAATAACACTTTGATTATAGAACCCATTACCTATGAGGATGAGGAAGGCTCTTGTCTAACTGAAGAACTTCAGGGAAATGCTACAAACCATTTGTTCAGGATGTCTAGCTTTGGGAATTCTAACAGAAAGCAAGTAGTTGGATTTAATAGTCTATAAGACCAACTCCAACTCTGATACTATATTCCTGTGTCAAAGCTCAGAGTACATTACTCCATCCTAGTAGTCTTTCAGCATAAGCTCTATTCAGGCATTCACAACCATAGCTGTGGAAGGAAGACAGAGATGTGTGGTCTAGCCCTGGCCCCTCCAACTCAAACCTTATTGAGAAAGGTCTGAAGGGTAACTGATATAATGCTCTACAGGTTAGGGAGCCTATCAAGATTCTCAAATCACTGAGCACCTATATTTGATTAAAGTTGTGATGCCTAGAAAAATGCTATATATCACATAGATCTATGCCAGATCAATTAATTCAACACTCTTCACTGCATCTGTTTCTCCTTACTTTGCAATCTGCATAAACTGCACTGCTTAGCCTCCAATCTTAATTCCATAGCAGTGGTAATGAAAGAACATTTCGCAGAAGAAACTGCATCATCCATAGTAAGTTGCTGGATATCTATACAGGACAAGGGAGGAAGCTACCTTTTTTCTCTCATAGTATACTCAACTACAAATATCCAGCATTTCTTGAATTTTAGAAATCCCCTTCCCCCCATCTTCCTATGACATTTTTTGGTGGCAGAGACAGTGGAGGAATCCAAAACATAATTACCTGGACATCCCCTTACTTGAAAGTTTAGCTATCAATCATTATTTCATGGTAATCAACTGAAAACCTCATGGCACAATGCTCCAGAGGAAGTATTTGATAATCAAGGACGAGATAGTAATTATTATTGGCAGAAAACAGCCTTGCAGCTGGGGACATGTTCCATAAAAATCCACAATAACCAGAGAAAACAAAGATCTTTGACTTACCAACAAGGTCCTGAAATCTTATTTACAGAATATAACAAGCAAAATATTTAGTTGAATAACAACTGTTGAACCTTAAGGCATTTAGAAGAATTAGCTCTAGTAACATTCCTAATCTCTGTCTTGGACTGACATTTCCTATGTGCTCCAGCCAAGGATTGGGCCCAAGGATCAACTATTACGGTCCTCTTAACTTTTAGTTAAAGTAATGTTTGAGTTGCTTTAAATGTTTCCCATGGCAAATTTTCTGTAGTGCTTATCAGGACTGTAGATAAACAGCATTAACAGTGTCATGGCTGTAAAAGTCCCTCCCTTCTTTCAAGATTAATCAGATTCTTCCTTCTTCCCCCCAACATACAAAGTATGATTGCCCAGTACAGTATGATTTTGTTTCTTAAGTACTTGGTCTTGTTTATTTTCCATAGGTAGTTAAGTTCAACTTTTAATGCATGCTCTACTGATAACTTTCTTTTACTTAGATTCATGTCTTATATTACTTTAAAGTTGTAGTTTAAACATACAAACAGTTTTTTTTAAAAAAACTCATATATTTATATGCACAAATGTGTATGTATGCATGCAGGTATGTGCATGTGTGTATAACTATTATCCTTCAGTGTGATGGATTCCCTTTCATTCAGTTATTAAAACAAACTGACTCAGAGAAGAACAGACAAGGGGTTTCTTAGCTGACTCTACTTTGTTGACTTCTTGTTAGCTATAACATAGGTGAAGAAACAGGTGTTACATTTCCAAGCCCTTGCTTTGATATACCTGACCACCGTTCAGGAAAGCAAAATAATCTATATCGGTTCAGCATGTTTCAAAAGACCTTTGAAAAGTTTCCTCTGTGGGTCAAGACAGCTTCAACAGATGATAATGATATGTGAGCATCTGTGTCTGTAATATGTCCCCTTACCTACGGGGTAAAATAATTGAGAAAGACCATGATAAATTTTAAAAAAATGGTATTCAAGGAATGAGGGGATGGATAGCAATGGTTAACTCAGATTCCATTCAAAAAAATTTATTTTTATCCATTTGTGTCCAATTCTCGGAGACTGCCTAGACAAGTCCCTGCAGTTTTCTTGGCAAAGTTTTTTGGAAGTGGTTTGCCATTGCCTCCTTCCTAGGGCTGAGAGAAAGTGACTGGCCCAAGGTCACCCAGCTGGCTTCGTGCCCAAGTCAGGACTAGAACTCACGGTCTCCCAGTTTCTAGCCCAGTGCCTTAACCACTACACCAAGACAGCTTCTTCTGGCAGATGATAATGATAAGTGAGCATCTGTGTGTGTAATATATCCCCTTACCTACTGGGTAAAATAATTGAGAAAGACCATGATAATTTTTTAAAAAATGGTATTCAGGGAATGAGGGGATGGATAGAGATGGTTAACTCAGATTCCATTCAAAAATACAATGGCACAATTTAGCAGTTTGCCATACCAGGCATGGAATATAGTTACAGTAAAAGGGTGCACTGCCACCAAGATGAGAAAGCGAAAGAAGAAGAAAGAATATGACTGTAACTCTTCTACTGAGTGAGAGGGAGGAATTACATAAAACCTATGTAGTGGATCTATAACAAATTTAATACATAATAATAGTAATTAATTCATGGAAATCAATGAATTATGTTAAAACAATGACCAAATAAATGCTAGTGTAACATGCAATGAACAGGAGATTCATTTTACTCTCTTTTAAGATAGTTTTCCATATAACTATTATAAAGCTAAACACTGCTCAAATTCCTTGGAAGTTAATGGAAGAGTAGTGCACACAAATGTAACAAACAGGATGCTTACCAGAGCTAGGAACACGCAATCTCTCTTCTAGCAGATGAGAGACTCAGTTACAGTAACAGTGAAATTCTTCCTTCTGTTAATGCCACCAGCCAGCCAGGCGTCTGTCCAAGTTCCCAGGCTGATATGTCCCCAGTTAGCTGTTGTCCATTTTGCTGAAGGACATACAAGTTGCAATATGTTTAAACAGTATATTCCGCTATAGAAAAATCTGACAAAGGGTACCTCTGGGAGGGATCAGAATGTCTAGAAATATGAACTGCATTGACCTAGAACTAGGATGTAAATTCAAGTGAGCATCAGCCCCAGCTCCTTATGCTTTAGGTTTCTAAATAAATATAGGATTATAAATTATAATCTTTATCATTATAAATTATAAATCTTTATAAATCAGATTATGGAAAGTTGCTAAGTGTCTAGGGTTAGGGTTGGTAGGCTCCCCTGGTAAAGATACTGGGCTTCTAATCCCTAGAGAGCAGCAAGGTCCAGCAGCCAGGAGGTGATCTGAATTCCAGGAGGCAAACAGTCTCATAGGGTTTTTAACAGGCTCTTGGAATTCAGCCTTAATCTCACATAAACTTCTCCCACTAAGAACAGCAATTAAAAATGTGGTGGAAAGCTCTTCAACACATTGATTTACTAATTATTTTTATCACTTTTGCATGTTTTTATACAAAAAAGCACATTTTTGATTCTCAGACATCACTCTGCCTTGTAAAGTATCCTCTGTACCTCAAGTTCTTTAATAGATCTGTGCGTCTTACTAGGATAGGCCATTTCCCTTCATTGGGCATTTTTATAGCTTTCATAGCTTCCCACTATGCATATGCAGAACTCCTGGAGTAAGGAGCAACATCGGGGTTAGCTACTAATCTCTATGAGGTCTCTGGACTCTACCCACCAATCATCCAACAGGTATAAAAAACATGTTACGTTTGGGTTTTCTCTTCCTTTCATTTGAGCATGATTCCCCATTGATGGAACACCCTACATGCATGCCAATATACACATGCAGAGCCCTTTTTTGTACCAACTGCAGATCTAATGTGGTACCACAAAATATGATCTCATACTGTATTCCCCTCCATTTATTGTGGAGTAAAAAATATGTGATTTGTGAGTCTTCTCATTTGCAATATTATTGCAAATTATCAGGACACATTTGGCCAAAACAACACCAATAGTAATAATTGTATTGAATGCTTAGTGATATAATCCGGTTCTGCCATAAACTAAGCCCTGATATTTTCTATTTTTCATCTTCTTTCCTATCATGTCCTTTTGGTGAAAAAAGTCACATGAATCTATCCAAGGTACAACAAAGATATCTCTCTAACACTTATAATTTTGCAACCTTCAAAGAAGCACTGCATTAAAAGAAAATAGGTTTTTCTGAACATTCTTTGAAGCTATTTTCAGACACAAGCCAAGATAACCAACTTCATTAAAATTAATAGATTCAGAATAGGTTCTATTTAATATAGAGTTTGCCCTTGTCCTGAAATAAAGTTATTTGGATACAGCCAAAAAGCCATTTGTGAGTTTATGTTCAAAGTACTGGGAATTAATTGTTTTCCTAAATCAGAGGAGAAGAAATAATAAAAAGGTGTACTTATTTTGAGATTAGAAACAAATATTGTAGGATAGTCAACTTCAAAGCTTAATTGGAAGGCTGTTTCTTATATGAAAAGTTGGGACTTAAAAAAAATCCTTTCTGGCCTCATAATTTAGCTCTGAGGATTGGGAAGGGTGAAAATGAGGGAACTTTAATGACTAATGAAAAAGACGCCAAGTAGGTATATGCTAGAAAAGGTTGAGATTGAAGTATGTTCTGACTAGTTTTCAGGGACATGTGACACATGTAAAAAAGGAAGACAGCTTTGATTGGGCAGTCATGGTCATAATCTTGACATTTTTGACACCCCACCACCACCACCATACAGATGGCTTTGTCATTTTCATTCAAATGGTATGCCTCCGGGAAGAAAGTTTTCTTCTATTTTATTTGAAACATTTAACCTTGATACAATGGAACAGTATACACAAAAAAGACAAGTATATGTTGGCTTCTCCTTTTTGATATAGTAACATACCAATGTTCACACATTTATTCATTAATAGGATAGAAAGTATCTGAGTTTTTTTTAAAAAAAATCAGATGTGGGGAAAAAGTGAAATTGATAGATTTGTTCACCATCTTCTTTGGGTGATCAGCTCTTAAAGTGAAACAATCTTGGTATAAAAAGTTTGGCAAAATAAGTAGGTGGCTAAGAAAGCACTGTCCTCTGATATGCATATGCCAAGAAGCTGCAAAACTAAAGATTCCTGATGGCACATAATCAAATCAAATCAAATCAAATCATTCCATTAATCTTTCATGAGTAAACCAAAAAAAAAAGAATCAGAAGAAAGCAAAAGAGAATGTTGCATCCCAACTGTGAGAAACACTGAAGGGGTATAGTAGAATAAATATGGGCTGAGGGCACAGCTACTGACATAATCTAGTATTAGGAGACAATGATCACATTATCATCTTGCCAGAAGCCAGTATGCATGAGCATTTTGCTCAAGTGTGAATACAAGGAACTAACTCCTGCAATAAATCACATTTTCTCATTGTAGCAAGTCTAATATGTATGAGGTCAAATGCATCCTAGCAGATTACACAAAATGCTTTTCCATCTCAAGAGACACGAGTGCTATATTGCTCACTGAGTTTAATCCATCTTTCTGTTTCTGACTTTTTAAAATGTAAATGCAATCCTTGACATACAGCATTGTGTAGCCATGAAAAATTGAGCTGTGTTTGCAGTCCAATTGTTAGATTCCCTGGAATAACTATAATAACCCAAGTTTAATTTAGTCAGTAGACAGCCTTCTGCTAGTCTGCTGTGTTTTGTGATGTATTGCTCCAGATGTGGATCAAATCTTCCATCTCCCCTTAGTTTGGTTAAATGTTTTTCATTATGCATTTTAGTCTACCAGCTAAATTTATCTGACACAAATATGCCAAGCATGAAAAAAAACCATGTTGTATTTTCCTGTCATGTCACTGATAAAAATGAGAAGCCTATCAGGGAAAACAATGGTGCCCCCAATTCCAAACCACATATCTGATTAAATATTCAAGTATTCGACCCCAAATTTTTAAGAGCTCAGCACTCAATGACTTCCTAAATGGACTATGTTATTTAGGAATGTCACATTCATAAAAACAGATTATTTCCATTCTGTTTATCAAGTGATTAAAAATAACCAAATGAAATTCTAAGATATCTATCTATCTGTAGAATGATATCCCCCTGGAGGTTAAGACCAAGATATAATCTTATTGGTTTAATTAAAAGCAAGAGTATCTGCATATTTCACTGCCTTTGTCTAAAAATCAGCAGGATACATTTTAATAAATTCTTTAATTATCATCAGGGATCTACTAGACTGTTAAATGCTAAGTTATGTGATTTTGGGGAAAAAAAAACTGGAAATGAGAGGCATAATGATGCCAAATTATAGAACAGTGCCTATTGTATATTTTCCTGTCTGTGTAAAGTTCCAGGAAAGAGCATAGGCTTTGCACACAGAAGGGTCTCATTTTTCATTCCTGGTTTTTAAAAAACATTTTTAAAAATTGCTAGTAACCGTAGAAAAATCTTGCCATTCAGAGATATAAAACAGATCTACCAGAGTTTGGTATAGCATGGACCAGAGAAATGAATAAAATATACTAGCATCCTTCTTTCTCTGTATAATGTATTTTTTAAAATATATTTTAAATATTGTGAGAGATGCATCTAGAAATTAACATTTCTGAAAACTGCATTGAAAGGGGGAAGTTATAGATACTGGCTTCTTTAAAAAAAAAATCAAACCATGGAACTTTATTTCAGAGAAGTCTGCATCAGGGATTAATGTAACAAAGCACATCATCAGGAAAATCTGCATTTGTTGCATGGTTTCTTAGGAATTAACAAGTTCAATGTTTAGGCAAAATTGCATACAAAAGTTACATAGGTTAGCGAAATCAGGAAATAAGAATGGATATACCTTTATGAATCTTAAAATAAAATGGGACTTTAAGTAAAAACTGACATATTGGAATACTGCTTTACCAACAGAGACAAAGAAAGCTGCTGGATTTATACTGACCTGCTTTTGTTAATTATGTTTCTAATTGTATATTCTTTTGTATCAGGAGACATGTTACAACTAATATTAATGTTTATAGATTTACTTCCTTTTAACTGAATGATTCTCCTGGTATTAAGAAAAGGGATCTAAAGGAGGGGTTGCAGCACTGCTTTCTACCAAGCTCAGGGCTGAGGTTATTCAACATGATTTGAGTCATTATGCAGTAGCTTTGACTCTTCATTATCATTTCCTTAGCCTGCTGCTTATTCGTGTGTGCCTTCATTCATCTGAACACTACTATGAAAAAAGCAATGGCATAACCCTGGAAAGATCCATCACTTGTTTGGTAAATGCCTTCCCCAGTTATGATTTCAGTATCAAAAGGGATTTTAATACTAGGATGGGATCTAACAATGACCTCCTGTATGCAACTTTCCACTATTGTAATCCAGGCATAATTCACCCTGCTCCATTATAGATAGGGAGGATAGGATTGGTAATATCATTGGATTATGTTTAGGTTTGGGTAGCTTTGTCCTTAATGGCATGCTTTCAAATGATATTCCTGGTGAGCTCACTTACTTGTTAGGGCAAAAAGCAAATATCTCCTGTTGTTGTTTTATGACACCTTCTTAAAGCAATGAATTATGTAACAATGAGTAATCATCTAGATAGTAACCATGAGAATATGGTGTTGCTATTAAAATACTGTGATAGAGATCTACCCCTGGAAAACAACAGACACATGCCAATGAAGCAGCCAATGTTGGAGATCCTCTGGCGCTCACCCCAACACCCATTCCTTTTATATTTTCTTGGGGTCCCGGATATTGGTCCACTCCTCTGGAATAAGGTCTTCTAATTGGTGTTCATATTCAGCCAGCTGATTCCTTCATTTCTGGACTGGTCCAAACAAGTTATGTAACAGTCCTTGGTAGAACATCATTGAGTATGTTCAGTGTAGGTCTCAGACAGCCACTTATCAAGGCCCTCAAGTAAGTTCATCTCATGATGTTGCCCATGCCTCATGTTTCCAGGTATTGATTCCATTCAATCTTCAGCCAGCTATCCATGCTGTCAATATGTATTGTATACATGTAGTCCATATCTTGGTCCCCCATTCACCACCAACACAAGAACACCAAACATCACAACTCATAAACAATCAATAGCAGGCCTTAGGTAGCAGAACTTCATTAATGTAATACAAAACAATATAAATTGAACAATGTGTAATATAAATCCATACATTACAGAGAAATGTTTGTGAATGCCAATGTGATTTTAACAAGTGCTTCTAGACTAGGCAGCTTTACTGAATGCAGAAGAGTTACCCACAATGCATCCTGAAGATGACCAGAATGGAGTTCCAGCAATAGCTGAAGATCTTCCCATCCAGGCAGCTCATGAAAACCTTTGGTTAGTGCTGTGAAGGAGTGGCTGCTCGCCTCTTCCAGACTATCCACCAAAAGCTTTGAATGCCCAAAGTCTTCTAGGTTGGTATGATAGAGGGCCAACAGACTCTTGGAAAGCAGAGGAGGAAACGGGGCCATTATGAAAGACATCCCTCAGCCCAGTAGAGGACAGAAGCATGAGAAAGAGACTCAAAGCAACTCCACCTTAATTATGTTAGGTATAAGTGAGCAGGAGAATTGCTCCAACAGGCTTTCAAGATTCTGTTATGTTACCCTACTAGCAGTAGAACTCTTTCCAGAAATCCAAGGACTTCTTGTTTCCTGAGTTTGCCAGCCTTGCAGGGTTTGCCAGCTGGGCACCTTGACATACACTATGGAAAATCCTGAAGCTACCCAGCCAGGAAGTACTTTGGCCAATGTTGGGAGAGAAGGTAAGAAGGTGGCCATCTTTGTTGAGGTGAATTTGCTTTGCTGGAGCAAATCACATCATTTCCACAGCATGAATCACTTTATTAAAGCAAATCAAAGTAATGTCATACAGGCAAAATGTGAAGACCCTGAGAGCAGTTCTCATACAAAAAGATTTGGGGCATTCATGTGATTTCTGAGAGCTTCTCCAACCATTTATATGGAAAGGTTTTCTCAATTTCCAGGCATAAAATAATTATAAATAGGTATTTATAGCTATTCAGTACAAAGTACCAGAGTAGCACTGTTGAAGCAAACCTGATTTCTTGTTAGACAACATTTAAACTGGTGTATGTGCTGAAGTAGGCTTTAATCAATGGGTGGTGTTTATTTCCTTTTACTGAAGAGTTCTGATCTATTATTTTATACTGTAGTTTCATTATAACTCTGTTTTTCAATATAAGAAAATATTACATTTATATCCAACAGTTACAATGTAAATGTAAGAAAAAAATATTTCCATTAGGTGAACATCAAAGGATCGTGCTGATGAAATATGAAGAAACCTTGCTAAATGTAGTCACATGGGTATGGCCATTTTAAATCGATGTACCATATTCTGCATGATCATACAGCACCTACTATACTCAGTTCTGGGCACATCATTTTAAGAAAGAATGAAACAGGTACAGAAAAAGGCAGTGAGGATGATGAGGGGAGAGGAAATTAAGTCTTGGGAGGAGAGATTGAGTAAGTGGGTTTGTTTAGCCTAAAGAAAAAGAGTCTGGGGAAAGATCAGATAGCACTTTTTGGATACCTAAAGGGGGGCTACAAGGACCAAAGATGCTTGTTCAGGTCTGGAGTGCAGGTCATAGTATAATGGACAGATATAGGAAGGCAAAACATTAGAAAAAACCTTAATGGTACAAGCAGTTTAACAGTATAATCAAGTACCAAAAGAGGTCACTAACTGGATGGATTCTAGGAGCATCTGTCAGAATGCTTTAAACTGGGTTCCTATGCTGAGCAGGGAGGTGGACTCAGTAGCTTCAGCAATCATTTCCAGGTCTGTGATTGTATGAAATTTCAGAGAAAAAGTAAGATATCTCTTACTTGAATCCTACATAATGAGGCATTTTCATTGTACTAATTTCTAGTTTTGATTTAATGGCATCGCTTTACAGCAAATAGCAATAGCAGCTCAGAAAGAACAGCACAGAGCTGCCTTTCCAAACTGCATCCTCATATTTTTTGGGAATCCTTCTGGCTTTCTAGAGATCCAGAAAGGCACTTCCAAAGCTTGCTATTAAAACTACAGCATATTTGCTGAAATAGCAATCCAGTAATAGGAAAGCAGGATTTGATACCCTTCTAGAAATAAGGAAAAATGTGCTGGAAGGAAAATGGGTTTGAGTCGGAAGAAAGCCACAGATAATCTAGCATATGTGAATGATAATGTTCACATTATGGCCTAAAGTAAAGGTCAATTTGCTTGCAGTTAAAAGTGACGAGATCACCCGACATTTAGTCTGTCTGCTTGCATAAGTGAGCCAGGTACATATGGCTGGGTTTTCTTTCCCTTTGGCACATAGGCTGTATAAATATATATTGCTTTATATATTCTCATGTGGCGCAGAGTGGTAGGTGGCAGTATGGCAACCAAAACTCTCCCCATGACCCGAGTTCGATCCCAGTGGAAGCTGGATTCTCGGGTAGCCGGCTCAGGTCGACTCAGCCTTCCATCCTTCCGAGGTCGGTAAAATGAGTACCCAGCTTGCTGGGGAAGGTGACCACTGGGGAAGGCAGTGGCAAACCACCCCGCTATAGTCTGCCATGAAAATGTTGCAAAAGTGGTGTCCCCCCAAAGGGTCAGACATGACTCGGTGCTTGCACAGGGGACCTTTCATTTTTTATATATTCTTAGGTTTCTCATTTAGTAAGAGAAGCAATACACTGAATACGAGAGGAAATGGGGAAAGAAACAGGACCACAGAATGGCTATGTTAAAATTAACAACTATGTTCTTTCTATTCCTCTTCATTTCCTGCTTTCTTCACTTTTATACAATAAAATGAAATAAGGCTTTTATCTTCTGTACATTTCTTACAATATTTATTAGGCACATTCCCAGATTGTAATGGAGAGAAAACAGCAAGGGCTTTCATTTTCAATAACTACAAAATGAAATTAGAGAAACTTCAGAGAGAATCCTGAAAGAATTGTTCAGTCACAGAAAATTATAAGAGTGGTTTTGTGTCTGTGTTTATTGTAACTATACAGATGCTTGTGGGTGCTGTTCAAAGTTTCTGTCAAGACTATCTGAAGAGTGCACATGCACATGCACATGTGTGCACACACACACCCAACCCAAATGCTACAGGTTGCCTTTCTTTTGTTATATTGAACTCTCATAAAACAGCTTGAAACTGGTCATAGTATAAGAGAAAATCAAATGTGGAAGAAAATGAAACTAACACCTTAGACTATTTCTAGCCCTAACAGTTTATTTATTTATATTTTTTATTTGCTTTACCATATTTGAAGCCCCCCCTGCAATTCCCATACCACTTGGAGGGGGCACTTCAAACCTGATTAAAGAAATAAACTGTTAGGGCTAGAAATAGTCTAAGGTGCTAGTTTTACTTTCCTTTTAATCCGAGGACAGGAAGTAATAAAATAGAAACAAAATCATACACATAAAAAAAAAAGCACACAAAAAAATTCAACAAAACAACCATCAGAGGCTTGGCAACCATCTAACCCCAGGTCTAAGAGCCATATAGGTCACCAGGGGGATGTTATTCCAGAGGAAAGCTACTTGCACAGAGAAGGTACACTTCCTGTTATTCCTGATGAATAACATTGCTTAACTGAGGTGACCTGGAGTGTGCCCATTCTGCCTGATATTACTGGGAGGGCAATATTACAGTATTGGAAAAATGATCTAGTTTCTAAAAGATAGCCCCACCTTCTCAAATAACTAGGCCTTCTACCATGAAGGTCTTTATAGGTGATAACTAGCACCTTGAATTGCACAAGGAAGCCAACCAGTGGCAACCTGTACATCTTGGCAATGCATGGCTGTATCATGGCATGTCATCACTGCCCACACTGCTGTATTCTGGACCAGCTTCCAAGTAGTCTCCTAGGGCAGCCCCATGTAGAGTGTATTGCATTAGTACATTTGTGAGGTGGATAGGGCATGAATGACTTCTGAAAGCTCTCCTACTCTTGGAAAGGGCAGAACTAGAATACTAGACAGACCTGGGGAAAGGCTCTCCTGACTACAGCTGCTAGTCTTGTCAGGGTTGAGCTTGCATCTTTTCCTCTGCATCCAGACCTACACAGCATTCAGATACTGGATCAGAACAGTGACAGTGTCATCTGGATTACCCAGGGTTGACATGGACAGATGGGTATCATGTCCATATTGATGATACCAGGCCCCAACCAGCAGATGGCCTCAGTCAACAATTTCATGTTTGGATTCTGGATTTTTTTTTGTCCCGCCTTTATTATTTTTATAAATAACTCAAGGTGGGGAACATACCTAATACTCCCTCCTCCTCCTATTTTCCCCACAACAACCCCCCTGTGAGGTGAGTTGGGGGGCTGAGACAGAGTGACTGGCCCAAGGTTACCCAGCTGCCTTTCATGCCTAAGGCAGGACTAGAACTCACAGTCTCCTGGATTCTAGCCTGGTGCCTTAACCACTAGACCAAACTGGCTGATGTTAAACAGGAGGGCTTTGTTTCTTTGTTTATTTCTTTCATCCCGTCTTTTTGCTGTATGTGTTTTTACATTGTTTTTAATTTACAAAATATTAAAGCACAACGAAAACAATAAACTACTCCATATGCTTTTATATAAGATGTGACATAAATATTAATACTAACCCACTGCTTTCATTGTTTCATATACAATACTTCATTTGGTTCCAGGAGAAAAGAATCCTAGGACACTAGAGGCTTAGAGATATTTTAGATATTGTTCTTCTTAATATCTTTGGTCTAAGAATTGACTGTTTTGAAGAAAAATGAGGAAACTGTGTGTGATGGACATGGTAAATGCCAAAGATTTAATCTCTCACAAAAATATATGGTCCTTGTCCATACAGCAAAGAGAAACTGATAGACTTTTTTCCATTATTCTGTTCATTTTTGTTATTCAGAATCCATTAAGAAAGATTCTTTTGCAATTTTGTCTAGATTAACCTTTACAATCTTTTTGATTGCCTATACTAATAAGGCAACTCTTTATAACATTACTTATATCCAATAATGGGCTCAAGTAATAGCATTCAATAAATGACTCCTCTATGTATAAATATACATAATTAGGTTTTAGAAAGCACTTTTCTCTTTTAATTTTCTTATTGAGAGCATTTTATAATTGAGTCAGACATCCTCCATTGTGCCTGAAATTGAAAGCCTCCTTTTCTCCTGTTCAGCTGCCACTGTTGGCCATTAGAGAGAGACAGAAGGCAGCAGTTCCCCCAATGCACCTGGATCATGTTGCTTGATGAGGTATTTTGTATGCCTGAGCAAATCAAAACTCCTGGCACTGGATAAGGCTCTTCTTTGATATGAGTCCCAACCACGTCAGTCTGCGGGATGCTGGTGTTTAGTTTTAATGGTGTGTCCCTCAGACAAAAGACCAAGGGATGGCATTTTGGGGACTGCATTGCTCATGCAACTCGTGTCATTTTTGTTGGGACTGTCTGGGTAATTGTTGGAAGTAGAGGATGGCATGTGGCAGAGGGATGCAGATTGGAGGATGTTGAAGACTTCTGGATGTGTGAAGAGTGATGAGTTTGGAGTTCTGGTTTTACAGCTTTTATTATTTCCATTGTGACTGTTTATAGAAGACTCAGAAGCAGCAGTTGCTGCTCAGCTTGTTTGCTGGGGCTGGTGCCATTGGACAGATCAATGTCATGATGATCACATGGCTTCAGTTACTGGAATATGAAGTGCCTGGTCTAAGTTAAAGTGTGAACTGGTGAGATTCTGCCATCCCAGCCATGATCTCTGGTGAATTTGGACCATGATGTTGGAAAACCTCTGGTGGTTTTTTACTATTAGACTGGTATTCTAATAGTAAAGGCATGTACAGTACCAATTATAGGCAACAGGCTTCCCATTCTCTAAAACTTTCTCAGTGTCATGCCCCGTTCTAAGGCATGCATGCCTCACAACGTGATCATGCCTTCCTGTTGGAAGGGAGGGACAGGAAGCATGCATAGGCTTATCCCCTCAAGAACAGATTGCACGGGGGGCTCGCCCAAGGCCGGGCGGCCATCAACATAATCGCCGGCCACTCCAAAGGGCCCCAGGGCATTCACCTGGGACGCACACAGAAGGAGGAGAATGGCAGTCGGACGGCACCGCCCGAATCACCCATCAAGGCGATTATCTCACCAGGATCACCCACCAAGAAGGCTGGGAACGGACACATGGACGGGGGGGGGGGCAAAAAGGGGCAAGACCGACACACGTGTATATAAAGGGAAGGAGCCCAACACGTGCTCATTCCCGTCTTTCTCTAGTGACCGTATCCTTCCCAATAAACCAGCTTTCCTTAGCCAGTCTAAGTTCGAGTCTGCGCCTTATTGGGGAGAAGCTACGCATCACACTCAGCTTGTTCTACACTGACTTGGCCCATATTACTACTGATGGATGGCAAGGGGAGGCTGGCAGTGGAGACTGCTGACATTTACTTGCCTGGTTGGGATGTTTGTAGGCTTGGGTGGGGAAGAATCTGGGTATTTTTATATAAAAGGATTTTGGTGATTGCATGTATGACTGAATGTAAGTTATTTGTGAATAGTTGAGAGGAATGGTGAGCCAATAGCAGGCCTGTATGACTATTTGGTTGTCTGATTGGGACATGGAGGCCCCATTTTGACTATTCAGGGGAGGAGTCCTGGTTAATCCCAGCACAAGTGGGGTCCCAATAATAATGGATTGATGGAAACTGGTGGGCATTATAGGGAAAAGACACTTCAAATCTGATGGCAAACCCATATTCCAACATGATGGCTTCATCCTGTGAGCCAGATGGCTGGATTGCAGGAAACCTTGGCCTCAAAGTGCTATTGATTAATGCCAGGTCTGTTTGCAATAAGATTACCTTCATATGACCATGATCTGGTGGTGGATGAAGCAGCAGACATGGCTTGTTTTACCAAACCCTGGCTGGGTGAGAGTGACAATGTTGCCTTATCTGAAATCTACCAACTGGATATAGGATGATTCAGCAGGCCACCCCTTTTATGGAGACATTCAAACTAGCTTCATCCTACCTCTGATTAGTAGATATCCTGGTTGCTCAGACTTCACCTATGCCCAGATGCTGCTCATAGACGAACTATATTTTATTACAGCACATGTGGCTAGGTTTTGTGCAGCAGCACAGAAGATCCACTGGACCTTGTTGAGCCAATTTTCCACTAGCCAAACACATTCTATGTAATTCTAATTCATTTAAATTTAGATATTATCACTTCTTTGTAATTTTAGATGTTATACTTAGATAATTTTAGGGTCTATTTTATAATGTAAATATAGACTGTACCCTGGACTTCACTCATAGATGTTAGATAGGTTGTTTTATAACTGTGTTTTAACTTTGTCTTAAATTTTATTTCATTTATTATCTATTAAGATAGATATAGATATAGATATATAGATATAGATATAGATATAGATATAGATATGTCCACTGAGCACTATGCTTGTACTGGTCTATGACCATAATAAATTGAACTGAATTGAACTGAGGCTCGAGGCCAAGGTGGGGAAGGGGTATGATTGTAATGAACAATTTACCTTTGATCAGGGACTCTGCCGCTCAGACGGTGGGGTGTTAGTGCCTCCATATTAGGTTGGGCTAGAGAGAAAAGATCAGGGCTCCTGCTAGTATGCTGGTATATATCCAAATCTGATGTCCAATCTTTCAAACACATTCATTGTAATTTTTTTGAGAAATATTATTTCATTTCTGATACGATGTTCCAATTCTTGAAAGGCTTAAGAGAATTCTCAAAATTAGCCCTCTCCAGATCAATGAAGTAAGACATCTTTTTCAATCAATTTCTATATAAATTCCATTCATTCTATGAATGAAATCTAAGTCCAACCTGGAAGTGTTAAGAGTGGTAATGTGGGAATCAGTGCTTCCCTGACTAGAGAGAAAGATGATGTAAACATACCTTCATAGTTGTTTGAAACATATATGTTTCAAACATTAACATCAGGGGAGAGCTCCAGGCTTCAAACATTAATATCAATGCTTAAGATGAATTGGTATTAGCAAGTTTTGAACTGTTAAAGGTTCCTGTGCCAAAATGTTTCACTCATTTGTTTTGATGCCACAGTGTGATTTGTATTTTGCATTACACCTGTTTGATATTATTTTTGTATTGATGTTCTCTGTTCTATGATATGTTTTAAATGTTCTGTGAGTTGCTATAAATACAGTTTGAAAGAAAAGTAGGGAAAAGGAAAATGATAAAATAGATTCCTGTAAGGCTTTGGAGACAGGGCTTTTCCCTGAATACTAATCAAACGATGACTTTCTAATTTTGTTTTCAGAAAAAAATTGCCACCATTCCAACAGTGTACACATTTCCCTTTATTCATCAATAATTTCTATGCAAAGATAGAAACCTTCTTGCCTTCAAGTATGAAATTTAGGCTTCAGTCCTATGGACACTTGAGCAGCACTCCAGGTTATTAGGATTAATCAGTCCCTCCCTCCAAGATTGGAGAGTGAAGACTCACATCTCTCCTCTGAGATTCCTGAGGTTAAGAAATTCTTGTTTTCAAACTTTCCAATAGGAAGTATAGTAAAGATTAGACAGGAAGCACAAATGAAGAAGGGTTCCATCAGATGTAAGAAAAAACCTTGACCGACTATTGAAGAGATCTAATAAATCCCCTCCGATTGCAATACTAGGAGGCATTTTTGTTTATTTTTTATGTATAAAACAGAACACAATGTTTCTCCTTCCTTTTTCTCTTCTGCCAGCTGATTGCCAGTGAGTTTTGGAGGTGCTTGGATCTTTCATTCCTTGAGCACTTTAACTTAAGCATACGAAGGCTTGTGGTAAGAAGTGCAGATCCCTTTCCTTGCCAGACTTTCTCCAGAGCTGAGCTTCTTTACCCCAGAATTCAGGTAGGAGAATATTTTGCAGACCAGAAACCATAGGTTCCTTTCTCATTCATCTGCTCTACATGCTTTGGAACCCAACCCTCTCCATCCCAAAACAGGCAAAACCTTGCTTTCTGTAAGTCTGCTGCAGGTTCATGTTTAAGAAAGCTGTTCTGAAACTTCTACTCTAGACTGAGCCGTACAATAAGCTGAAGCAAAGAAACTGTCATGGTACTATGTAATAGTAGCTTCAAGAAAGGGCAAGACTGGCTTTGTTATGTCTACAGTGAAACAGCTGTGAGACATGATGCCAAAGGCTAATTGCCTTTTGTAAACTAGAGATGACTTATTTGGGTAAAACAATTTGTTTTATTAATGATTTTAATGGATCTTGTTGGTTGCAAGAAATACAAGATCAGCAGTTTGCATAGCTGAAATGAGAAGCTGGTTCCCAAGACAGAATTTCACAAATGCAGGTTTTGAAAAGCTCTTTGCCAAATGCTTTCTGTGTTTATTAAACCCTTCACATAAGCTTGAACAAATGTTTTATGTGAGTCTTACTTATTGTTTGGTCTGCTTTAATGTACACATTTGTGGAATCCACTTATGGTCGTGGTTTTACTTTATGCAATTCTACTGACATACAATATCCAGACTGAAAAGGAAAGCAAATGGTAGTTTATGCTACAACAAGAACTGTTCTGAGCTGAAAATGGTTGAATGGTACTACAGCCAGTCAACCACTAATTATGTAGTTACAGTTCAAGTCATGTGATGGCTTTAAAGCAAAGACCTGAAGGATGGTAAGAAAAAGGAGGGTGGATCATACTCAAAGCCCCACCAAAAGAATGAATGACCCAGAAATCAGCCAGCTAGACCACTAAAGCCACAGCAGATTATCTGATTCTCCCTGATTCTATGAAGTCATATCCAGCTTCTGGAAGTCACCCCCCCAAAAGATGAAGGTTGCATGTATCTTTGGACTGAAGGTTGTACTTTAATATAAGCCATTATTTAACCCCTAGTCAGCACAGAATTCAGCTCAAAACAACCCCATCTGATGTCTTTCCAGCCTTTGTCTAAACAGAGGCTGAAGGTACTTTGTGTTCCACCAGAATGCTTCTATTAGAAGCACTGAGATAGAGTCATGATACCTCAACTAACCATTTCATTTCATGACATGTAACTAGATTTTAATGAGTGAAGCAAAGCATGCCAGTTCTTTTGTTCAACTAGTTAGAAATGGAACACCATGCCCTTTCCTGGAACAGCCTCAAAGAGTACTTTGATCCAGTTCCTTCCTACCCTTATTGTTGAAATTAAACCTAACATATACTGGTGTTTCCAGGACTGCTGGAAAAAGTGCTCCCTGAAACCAACTGTCAGTGAACTAAAAGTCATGCTATATTGGTGTTGCAAAAATCCAGACAACTATTGATTGACAGCCTTCAAATTGCTGTCAACTCCTAGCAACCACATAGATAGATTTTCTCCATGTCAATCTGACAACAAAGAATTAGAAATGTTATATTATCTCTTTGCTACCATCTAGTGGTCGCCCACATTTTTGCAGTGCTGATGCAGTGTGCAAAAACCACATTTTATGGGAGAATAAAATCAGACCTCCAATATCATTAGCATATTGGAGATCAGGGAACACACTTCTTAACTGCTATGACTCTTCAAGATCCTAAAGGCAAATAAAAGGTATCTAGTGAGAAGACATTTGCAGAGTCATCCTGAATAAAGGTGAAGTGTTATGCCCAGTCATATGGAAATAAGTTTGACTGCCTTCAGCAGGACATAGGCCCTTTTGTATCACTAACTTTCCACTCAGCAGTCTCTCACAAGAGGCTGAATCCATCCATGCTTATCTTCATTTTCACAAGCTCAAATTGTTGAGAACACACACTAGCCAATAGTGTTCCCTCTAGACAATAGGTGAATAGGAGAATGCAGAAAAAGGTACCAAGTGCTTTGAACTGCTGCCTGTAGAACAAAAATTATCATCATTCCACAAAGCCAGGAAAGAAAATACTTTGCTATCCCTCCCTCCTTCCACCACTATATATTTTATCAAGTTGTACACACACACGCACACCCTAAGCAATTGTTATGGAGCCAGAACCAGATTTTGGAGGGAGATTTCAGAATAATGTAGGGCAAGAGTTCTAAAGTGTGCATAAATATAAGCCTATATTTTTAAAACAAACAATCAGACGAATAGCTTTTTTCCCCACTCTTTTATAATCCTGAATGGTTCCAGAGAATTGTTATTAAAATAAAGGTTTCAATGGAAAAGAAATGTTTGAAGACAGATGTGCAGGGCATCAGCAATAATAATTCCGTGACAGAAAAATCTATAAAATACATTCAGCCAACTCTGCTCATTAGAAACAACAAAAGAATACCAAGTCCTTGTTACACTCATGGCTGGAGTCACTTAGACAAGATCAAAACATGAAGAGAGAAAAACTTATATTAAAGACTTTACTGACAGCAATTCATAAAAAAATTAATTTAGCACTCCAGCTAAACCCCTCTATTTCAATTTATGCTATTGATTTCCATCAGATTCTAAAGAAAAAAACCTCACTGTCTCATAAAAATCAATTGTCAGAGTTTATCCATATTTATGTTTCATATGATCTCACTTAATTGTTGCTAAATGAGGGCAACTTCTTAAGCCACCTTGTATCTTCAGATATCAATCCTCAAATATAAGAGATCATAGCAGACACACCTGGTGGAGTAACAACAGTATCCTAATTCAGACATTACACAGACTGAGACTATATTAACATATTAAGGAGGTAGAGACAAATGCATCACCTCTTTCAATTACCTATCTGTAACAAAGAACTTTCTCTCTGTGAAAGAGGTTTTCCAGGTATCCTTAATCATTTGAAGAAACTCCACAGATAAAAGAGGTTCCCTTTTACATGCAGAAAACAAAGGGATAGTAATAACACATTTGTGAGTAGATTGCTTCTAGTTGCATAGAAGAGAACTAGTGATAACTCACCAAACAAGAGATTTGGAACAGCACATGGAATGGAGAAGTGGGGAAACTGGTGTTACTGTAGGATGAGCAATATAATCTTGGACTATGTTTGGAGTCCACCATACTTCTTACAAGAGCCCTTCATTACATTTATATATTTGAAAGATTTAATGCATTTTTATTGCCTATGCTAGAGATGTAACAAAACTGATAACAGAAAGCTTTCTATGAAGGGGTTGCAGAAATGATGTAATATGTTGAGATATGACAAGGAGCAGAAACAAAATATGGGAACTTGTATTCAATATTCTCTGAGATGGTTTAGAGAAGCATCCTGGAACATTTGGTCCAGAGGGAGGGAGGGACAGCAAGCCTATCCTTCAACCTCCATCCTGCCCTGCCCTCCCATTTTGTAAGCATTTTCTTTATTTTAAAGAAATAAAGAAATTCATTTTATTTTATATACTGTTCACTCAAAACATTAGGACTTAATGGACAGAGACATGGAACTTCTGCAGAGTTTTACCAGTTATTCTTTTTAAGAACTTCTACCAGTTATTCTTTTTAGATTATAGTGAAAGATTTATGCTGGAGGTTTAAACTGAAAAATATTTCTATAATAGCACAGTAAAAAAAAAAACCCTAAATGCAACCAATAGGGAATATACTATTTCATATCTATCAGCTCAGAACAACAGATACGATCTAACAGATATAACCAATAGACAGCAAGGACAGATAAAGAGTCACAAAGAGAATAAAAGTATTGCAGCAGTTCAATCTCTGCCTCCCACTCCAGCACAATACAGCTTCAGGAATATTAAGTTTTATCTATTGTTTCTTTCCAACAGGGAGGTTTTTCTTGGATTGAAGCTATAGTAATTTCTTGCAATGGATAATGTTTAAGTGAAGCATGCTTAGTCTGACTGAGTAGGAAAGCTTTGAATAATACCTTTCTCACTGATTGAAATACATACATACCTACCTACCTACCTACCTACATACATACATAGCTATCATGCAATTTCCTTTTAAGAAGGGCAGTGTTAACTGAAAGCACAGAAAAGGAAGAAAAAATAGCAAGTACTATATGTTAAAGGCATGCTATGAGAAAAGTAAAAGTAAATATAAATAAATTTAGTTAACCCCAAGATAATTCCCATACCTTTTTGTACCTTTCTGTCCTTACAACCAATCCTTGCTTTCAGTACATCCATACTCTGCTTATCTTATTTTATTTTATTTTATTATTTATTTATTTATTTTAAAAGGCTTATATAGCCAGCCGTATTGTAACAACAACCCTAGGTGGTGCACAACAGGAAAATAACAGAAACCCCCAAACCATAAGACAAAAATCAATTAAAAAAACTCTATAAAAATTCATGGCACCCTGGGGCAACACTCACCCATACATCCACTCACCATCATGCTGGGCTCCAGCCTCATCCTACCCCAACACTTGTAGGAAGAGATAGCCCTCAAGGCCTTCAGAATACCTTCTGTATCTTATTAAGTGTTCTTAACTAAAGTACTATTCTATATGCTTTTACTTCCTGAAGACCAACATTTAAACATAAACAATGGCTAAGTATGTCTTTTGTTGTGGTTGTTGTTACACAAGCTACAGCAGAACATGTTCAAAACCTTCTATATGTCAATTAGGCATAAAAAACAATGCCTTTCCTGACAGAAAGCCTATGTACAGATAAATATTTAAATGTGAAGATAAATATTTAAATTTACTTCTATACTTTTAATGGGAAAATTGCTGTTTCAATTTAAAACAAGATGCATATTCTAGTTGCACTCATGTGTAAACTATTAATGTTTTAATTTGCATTCTCATCAGAAGGAGACAAAACTCCATTTTTCCCAGACTCTGAAACATTATTTAATTAAGTACTGCTTATCATTGCATTATGTGTTATCTAAGTTGGAGGTACAAATCCATTGGCAATAACTCATCCCCTCATGACATACTTACTACAAGATGGTAGTATGGGGAAGAAAGTAAACAATTTACTTTCTATCCCCTCTTTGCCTAAGACAGTGTTTCTTAAAGTGTGGCCCTAGGACCTCTCAGGGGTCCTCAAAATCAAAATTATTTGCCAGACTATGCTGAAAAAGAATATAATATTAAAATTCCATCAAACAATCATGAGAAGTGGTAGCGGCAGCAAATGTGTCAATTTTAATTTTCATTATGGTAAATATTGAAAAATATAACCCATACATATAGCGACCATACGTCCTTTATTATAAAGGACAGTCCTTTATTTCAGAAACCTGTCCTTTAGATTAATTTAATTTAATTATTTATTTTCTTGGTCTTGCTCTTAAATTTTCCTTTTAAAGCTAAGTTATAAACAATTTTTTTATCTTTAGGAACCTCTTTCAGACTTGCCCCCTTTTCTCCTTTATTTTTTCCAAGAAAATATTGTCACTGTACCCATACAAACAAAAGCTCTTTTGGGGTCCTCCATAAGTTTTAAAAGTGGGAAAGGGTCCTGAGGGGAAAAAAAGTTTAAGAAACACTTGTCTAAGAGATTGCTAATCTGAGGTCACTTCCTTCTGTATTTCTTCCGAAGCATACACAAACAGAGCACATGCTCTTTCACTTTCCTCATGGTGGGATGTAGCTGGCTTGGTACTATGCTTTGCCTATCTTTATAATTTATTTCCTGTAAAAGAATCTCATTTATGTTATACTTTAAAAAACTGCCTCACTAATCATTGCTCAGGTCAGACTCCTGCAATAAAAATGTGTGCACAAACAAAGACATGGTGCTTCAACCTCTAACAATCTAGTCCAGAGTTTCTCAACCTTGACAACTTTAAGATGTGTGGACTTCATCTCCCAGAATTCCACAGTCAGCATGCTGGTTGGGGAATTCTGGGAGATGAAGTCCACACATCTTAAAGTTGCCAAGGTTGAGAAACACTGATCTAGTCTTTATACAGCTGCTACGGTGGGACTACCTTAGAAATAGTTATAAATAGGATTTTGACATTAGATCAGGTACAGTAAATTTTGTTTCAAAGATTGTTACCTAGAGTAGCATATTACAAATACATTATACTTGAGGGGAAAAATCACTTGAACCATCCACACTTCCTTGGAAATGGAAACTACAGACATTTTGCCTTCCATCATCTGACCTAGAGTCTAATCCTGCAAGATCCTAGGCAAAGTTGTAGGGGGTGCAGCCCAAGAATCAAGTTAAAGAAAGAGCATAGATACTGTACATTTTGAAGGCATCCCACTCTTGGGTTGGTTATTTACTAACCTCAAGCATAAGTAGCTCAATAGACCTAGATGAAATGGAATAGCAGGAATGGAATTTTACATTCAGCTGTTCCACAGCAAGACTCTGCTCAGGTAATGGAGAATATCACACCAGAATTTTGGGGGTTTTATTAGTTGAGGGTACATTCCCTCCCAAGATTAATTAATCTTGCCTAATTTGACTTTAAGTGATTTTTGTTATTTATTAAAAAATCTTCCATCATCTCCAGCTTTGACAATACAAGCACCACTTGTATTATCTCTCCTACTTTCCTTCTTCCAGTGGGTATTCACAGGATACAAACAATTTTGAAATGAAGAATGGGAGTTCAACAGTAATGTTCTTTCTTCTTTCCAAGAAGCCTTTGGCATTGCTGTGGGCTATTCAACACCACCTCTGTACCCATTTTTTTTTAATACATATTTAGAGATTCTCCCACACTCCATCTAAAAATGTAAACTGGTATAGGCATAGTTCAGACTGGAAACTAAGGATAAAACAAAGGAAGAGGTTGTACTCAATTTATTTATGTGACTTTAGGCTTAGCCTTCATAGAAAAAATGATTTGGAGGAGATTTGAAGAAAGAAAGGCAGCATTGTAAAAGTATTCTAGGAACCTAGTCTAAGCTTTAAGAGTGACAAAGGAGGAAGCAGAGTGGTCCAAGGCCACAGGTGGTCCTTGACTTCAAAGAGCAGGAGTAACAGCAGCTCACCACACTTTGTTGTTGTTTATTCATTTAGTCGCTTCCGACTCTTTGTGACTTCATGGACCAGCCCACGCCAGAGCTTCCTGTCAGTCATCAACACCCCCAGCTCTGCCAGGGACGAGTCCACCACCTCTAGAATATCATCCATCCACCTTGCCCTTGGTCGGCCCCTCTTTCTTTTGCCTTCCACTCTCCCTAGCATCAGCATCTTCTCCAGGGTGTCCTGTCTTCTCATTATGTGGCCAAAGTATTTCAGTTTTGCCTTTAATATCATTCCCTCAAGTGAGCAGTCTGGCTTTATTTCCTGGGGGATGGACTGGTTTGATCTTCTGGCAGTCCAAGGCACTCTCAGAATTTTCCTCCAACACCAGAGTTCAAAAGCATCGATCTTCCTTCTCTCAGCCTTCCTTATGGTCCAGCTCTCGCAGCCATATGTTACTACGGGGAACACCATTGCTTTAACTATGCGGACCTTTGTTTTCAGCGTGATGTCCCTTCTCTTAACTATTTTATCGAGATTTGTCATTGCTCTTCTCCCAAGGATTAAGTGCCTTCTGGTTTCCTGACTGCAGTCAGCATCTGCAGTAATCTTCGCACCTAGAAATACAAAGTCTTTCACTGCTTCTACATTTACTCCCTCTATTTGCCAGTTATCAATCAAGCTGGTTACCATAAACTTGGTTTTTTTGAGGTTTAGCTGCAAGCCAGCTTTTGCACTTTCTTCTTTCACCTTCATCATAAGGCTCCTCAGTTCCTCTTTGCTTTCAGCCATCAAAGTGGTATAATCTGCATATCTGAGATTGTTAATGTTTCTTCCAGCGATTTTAACCACAGCCTTGGATTCCTCAAGCCCAGCACGTTGCATGATGTGTTCTGCGTACAAGTTGAATAGGTAGGGTGAGAGTATACAGCCCTGCCGTACTCCTTTCCCAATCTTAAACCAGTCCGTTGTTCCGTGGTCTGTTCTTACTGTTGCTACTTGGTCATTATACAGATTCTTCAGGAGGCAGACAAGATGACTTGGTATCCCCATACCGCTAAGAACTTGCCACAATTTGTTGTGGTCCACACAGTCAAAGGCTTTAGAATAGTCAATAAAACAGAAATAGATCTTTTTCTGAAACTCCCTGGCTTTTTCCATTATCCACCAGATATTGGCAATTTGGTCCCTAGTTCCTCTGCCTTTTCTAAACCCAGCTTGTACATCTGGCAATTCTCGCTCCATGAATTGCTGAAGTCTACCTTGCAGGATCTTGAGCATTACCTTACTGGCATGTGAGATGAGTGCCACTGTTCGATAGTTTGAACATTTTTTAGTGTTTCCCTTTTTTGGTATGGGGATATAAGTTGATTTTTTCCAGTCTGATGGCCATTCCTGTGTTTTCCAAATTTGCTGGCATATAGCATGCATTACCTTGACAGCATCATCTTGCAAGATTTTGAACAGTTCAGCTGGGATGCCGTCATCTCCTGCTGCCTTGTTATTAGCAATGCTTCTTAAGGCCCATTCAACCTCACTCTTCAGGATGTCTGGCTCTAGCTCACTGACCACACCGTCAGAGCTGTCCCCGATATTGTTATCCTTCCTATACAGGTCTTCCATATATTCTTGCCACTTTTTCTTGATCTCTTCTACTTCTGTTAGGTCCTCGCCATCTTTGTTTTTGATCATACCCATTTTTGCCTGGAATTTACCTCCAATGGTTCTAATTTTCTGGAAGAGGTCTCTTGTCCTTCCTATTCTATTGTCTTCTTCCACTTCCGCGCATTGCTTGTTTAAAAATACCTCTTCTGGGTAACCTCTGGAATTTTGCATTTAATTGGGCTTATCTCCCCCTATCACTGTTGCCTTTTGCTCTCCTTCTTTCTTGGGCTACTTCTAGTGTCTCAGCAGACAGCCACTTTGCCTTCTTGATTTTCTCTTTCTTTGGGATGTATTTTGTTGCCACCTCCTGAACAATGTTGCGAACTTCTGTCCATAGTTCTTCTGGAACCCTATCTACTAAGTCCAGTCCCTTAAATCTATTCTTCACCTCCACTGCATATTCCTTAGGAATATTAGTGAGCTCATATCTAGCTGATCTGTGGGTCTTCCCTAATCTCTTTAGTCTGATCCTAAATTGTGCAACAAGAACTTCGTGAACTGAACTACAGTCAGCTCCAGGTCTTCTTTTTACCGACTGTATAGATGTCCACCACCTTTGGCTGCAAAGGATGTAGTCAATCTGATTTCAGTGTTGTCCATCTGGTGAAGTCCATGTATAAAGCCATCTCTTAGGTTGTTGGAAGAGAGTGTTCGTTATGCAGAGTGAGTTGTTTTGGCAAAATTCTATCAGCCTATGTCCTGCTTCGTTTTGTTCTCCCAGGCCATGCTTACCTGTAATTCCAGGTGTCATTTGACTGCCCACCTTAGCATTCCAGTCTCCCGTGATGAAAATAACATCTCTTTTAGGCGTGTTGTCCAGTAGGTGCTGCAGACCCTCATAGAACTGCTCTACTTCAGCTTCTTCAGCATCTGTGGTTGGGGCGTATATTTGGATCACTGTGATGTTAGATGGCTTGCCCTGCATTCAAATTGAGATCATTCTATCGTTTTTTGGATTGTATCCAAGCACTGCTTTAGCCACTTTACTATTATTTATGAAAGCTACTCCATTTCTTCTGTGGTCCTCTTGTCCACAGTAGTAGATCTGGTGGTCATTTGATGTGAAGTGGCCCATTCCAGTCCATTCCAGTTCACTGACACCCAAAATGTCTATCTTTAATCTTGACATCTCACCAATAACCACATCCAATTTGCCCTGGCTCATAGATCTTACATTCCACGTTCCAATGGTGTGTTGATCCTTAGAACATCGGACTTACCGTTCACCACCAGCACCGTCAGCCGCTAGCCGTCCTTTCGGCTTTGAGCTAGCTGCGTCATCACGTCTGGGGCTAGTTGAACTCATCCTCTGTTCCTCCTCAGTAGCATTTTGACCATCGTCCGACCTGGGGGTCTCATCTTCCGATGGTATACTGACATATCTCTGGTTGTACTGATCCATTTAGTTTTCATGGCAAGAATACTGGGGTGGGTTGCCATTACCTTCCCCAGGGATCGCATTTAGTCTGACCTCTCTGTCATGACCTTCCCATCTTGTGTGGCCCTTCACAGTTTAGCTCATGGCATCATTGAGGTGCTCAAGCTCCAGCACCATGACAAGGTAACGATCCTTTACTGAAGGCTCACCACACTACAAGATGGAAAAAGGAAGACAGTGGAATTTGAAGCTTATCCAGGTTTTCTAACCTCTACTTCTAACCTGCATTTTTAAATTAAATGTGACCAAGTTTAATATGGCATCCATTATAATTATGACAATGCCTGGCTGAAAGATTGAATATTCCAAATTCAATATTAAGATGCCAGCACTTAGTGACCATACTATGACAACTTTCCTGGGAGTAAATGCTATTTAATTCATTGGACTTCTGGTGAGCCCCATGGCAAGCTAAATGTCCTGCCAAAACATAGTATCTCTAGGTGTGTTGAATGGAGGTGTTACAAATTAATCAATAAAATAACCACAATTTCATTTCTGCTTTGAAATTAGAATTTTGTTTAGTGTCAGGCAATAAGCTCTTTGACCCCAATAACCAGATTTGTATTGTGCCTCAGTTTTCTGCTGACTCAAAACCCATGAAAAGCAGATTTTTCCCTTGGTGATGTTAATTCACCTGCACTGTCAATATCACTTGGAGCTGAATGAACCTGAAACCCCTGGGATATTTCTGTAAAGGGAAATTATCCTTCAGAAAGTTGAATTATATCTGTGGGACTCCATTACTTCTCCAATTTACCTACCAGATGGCTGCACTTTTTGATTATGGATTATCTCTTAATTGAAACATCAAGATACTTCAAAGGAATACATAATGGTACCTATGCTCCAGAGCTATAAGCCATATGTTTAGTTCTATGGTACTAATATTTTCTGTTGCTTTCTTCTGTTACCATTGTTACATTCTGTTGCAATATTAATCTATCTTAAGAATCTCTTACATATAGCTTTATAAAGATCAGCATTTCATTTATGTAATAAATTGTTTCCAATACATAACAGAGTGCATAATTCATATATATATATATATATATATATATATGATCAATTTTAATTTAAATAGCAAACTTTTTAAAAAGTTTATAAGGTAGAGGATTTTTCAGACAGAATTCCTCAGATTTAGATGGTAAATACTACATTGTAGCTCATTGGCAGAGCACAATGTTTTTATGTAACTTTTGTTAAAACAAAAATCAAATAGCAAACAGCATGTGTTCCCTATTGTCCAGAGGCTATCAGTGCATAAAAATCATAGTCATTGCAAAGAAATGAGCCCTTTTTCAGAAATGATGTAAGCATGTGGAGTGGGGAGACAGCCTTCTAGTTTATAGTTCTATATGATGAGATGCCTTATTCTCACTTTATTTATGGATGCAGGGAAGGCAGATGTAGGCAATCACCTCCACTCACCTTCCTTTTTAAGCACTGGCAAACAATCAATGCAGGCTTTGTTTTTCAAAAGTGCATTGACTGAATTCAATGCACAACATATGGTATAACCCAGGAGGTCTGAAATGTGCAGTACTGTGACTCCCTAAAATTAATAAGCAATTTGTGTCAACTCCCCTCCCCCTCACACTAATGATTTAATTGGGGTTAGGGTTGGGCAAGAAAGGAAGTTTGTATAGGGAAAATGGTGGGCCAAGACAACAGGACTCCCACTTTGCATGCTTCAATCAGAAAAAAAATAAACTGGCTTACTCTATACTCACATACTGTTGGATCATTGAAGCCTATTAACCAGAGTTAGCAATAAAGCCTGGGTTTCAAATCTTTACACAAAATTACAACCCAATTTCTTTTATTATTTCTTTTAGTCATCATTGCTAATGTTAGATTGGATTATTCCAATGACTATTCAATTGTGGGGAACAGAAAGAAGAATGTATGCCTTTCTATAGTTCCATTTTATACATATACTATTCAAGTTACTGTGTCTCTCTTTTGTTTTATTATTGTAGATGCTTATTTGAGTGTGGAATTTTATTGCCACCATGCTGTCAATTATTCAAATGCTTATAGAATTGATGCCTTAGCTAAGCGGCAGATTGAAGAATGTGGGTGTTGTCCTCTTATCTGTCTCCTCCCTCCACAGCAAAGCACAGAGTCAGCTTGTTAGAATAACAATTAGAAACTTGGCACCTGTCATATATCAAAGCGGCTGTGTTATATTTCAAAGAATGTGTCTGTAGTGGCTTCACACTTGGAGTCATCCCCGTGTCTTCCCTTTTCTTCTCTTGCATCCTTATCAGTTGTAAAGCAATTGTCTCTGTCTTTGGAGGCCTCTGCTAGTTTATGTGCCTCTAATCAACTGACTCTAATCAACATCCTATATAAGACCTTTGTAAATTTGGGGCTCTTGATCTTGGCTCATTTGAGGGCAAAAGACCAGTGACTCTAGCCTTAGAAGGCAAGAAATCTAAGACTCTAGCTTTAGAAGCAATCAAATCATTGTTGAATCCTCTCTACTTGTTGGTGATTCTTTAGGTGAATTTTTATCACATGATAAATCTGTTTTCTCACTTTGAGGAAAGCAATGTTGTTCTCTAATAGGACTTCTGTCATATGGACTTCCCTTGCCTATATGCTGATCCTGATTTTTCATACCCAAAAGATAGTCCAAACCTTAATGTTCTGTCCCGTGTTTTTTGTTTTGTTTTGTTTTGTTTTGTTCAATTAGAAACAGTGGGCATTGGGACAGGACCGTTTTCACTGAGACTATTGCACTTCCAGGAGAGAAAAATTCTTTCTCCCCCCATTGTATGTGTTCCTCCACAAACAAGGACAGCTAATAGAAGTTTGACAGCAGAGTTCAGAGAAGGAGTTGAAAGAGTAGGTCTCTAATGAATCTTCTTACTAAGCTGACAGCTATCCTTGTGTTCTGCCTGGTAATAATTAGTTATATATTTCCAGCAAGAACAAGTTTACAGCAATGCTTGAAGGAAAAAAGGTAAGAAAATTGCAGGAACAAGCAGCCATACTTCAGTTTTATGAAGATTCATTAGAAGGTTACAACAGGGGCTGACAGAAGAAGCAGCTCTCTACAAGAGAAACATATAAAGAGCAAACCCAGCAAAGGAGAGTGATAACAAGAAATGATATTTTGCTGAAACTTGGAAATAGCTTTCAGGCCCTCACTTGTGCTGGGTGTGTGTGCTCTGAGGCTCCTAGGAAGATATGAGACTGCACTGAACAGAAGACAAGAGGCTGAAGAGTACAGAGAATGCAATTGCAATTTGAAAGAGGTTGTAAAGCATTGTGAAATAAGTGAAAAAAATAACTAAACTGGACCTTGATAAACTGCTTAATAAAAAAATCAGGATGAACTAATAACTAATAAGAACTCATAAAGATTATGAACTTCATTGTCTATATGTTAATACTCAGAGGAAGGAAAATAAGCAAGGTGAGCTTGAACTCTTATTATACGAAAGCAGATATGATGTAGTAGATAGAATTGAAAGCTGGTGGAATTATTCATATGATTGGAATAAGCGAACCTAAGGATACAATTAGAGGTGACGGATTTGTCCCTGGGGGAGCTGGGGGTGTTGACGACCGACAGGAAGCTCTGGCGTGGGCTGGTCCATGAAGTCACGAAGAGTCGGAAGCGACTAAACGGATAAACAACAAACAACAACAACAACAAGGATACAATATTTTCAAAACAAAACCCGAACCAGAAGGACTAAAAAAGGAGGAGGCGTGATGCTATATGTTTAAAATATCCACATAAGCACAGAAGTGCAAGGGAATTGATCTGTGGTATTCTTAAGAGCCTCTGAGATAAACTGAGGGGAAGAAGATATAAAGTTCCACCATTCTTGACGTCTGCTACTGACTATTAATAAAGAAGAAAGCAAATTGCTGGTATTGCAAAAAATAATTAAGTAGTAACAGTGATGGGGACCTTAAATTATCCTGACATCTTTGTGGAAACAATCTCTGTCAAACGTGGATATTGCCGGAAATTCCTGACCTTTCATGCTGACAACTTTATCTTTCTGCCTGCCAGAAAGATGGGCTACTGACAGTACAGTAATGCATCTTCAAAGGATCTCTCCTTCAGATCTTAACAGCTGGACAAGTTCATAATGGGAAGGAGTTCTGCCAGCACTACTGCGGGAGCTAAATTCCCACAGTATTAATAATATAGAAAACTTTATTCTTTAACTGTGAAGAAGTCATCTCCAAATGTCAGATGAAATTTACTCCTCTGTTCTAAGTGAAAGTATAGCAAATAGAAATGGAGGTAGCAATTTCTTTCCTCACTTCGCTCTTGCTATCCCCTCCGAACACATATTTCCAATTAGTGCTATGAAGGAGGGTCCCAAAAGCATCAATGTGTGGGCCTATTTTTGCATGTGTGCATACATTTATGTTGAAATTTTGCAGTGAAGGAAGAAACTGTTATTTCTCCTCTCAAACGACATGATCTCAATAAAAGAAGTCTCCCTCCCTACTGAGACCTATATATGACATGTGGCTTACATATTGAAACCATCAGATAGAAGCTATTTAAATAGTTCCATGTATTCAGAAATTCAGTATGTTAATCAGAGATAGAAGTCCTGTGCCCAGATGTAGACAAAGTGTCTGTTCACTGAGACTGGTATCCACCTGGCATCCCCATTTCATGTGTGTCCTGAGGACTGTGAACTAACTGAATGCTACAGAGCTGTGGATCCTGCAACTTCTTGGCTTCATTCAGTGAGATCCTGCTCACCACTGTGGGTAGCTGCATAGCAGTCACAGCAGTTGAAAGCACTCTGGAACCAACCAGCTCTCCTTGAGGTAAGAAATATTTGCAAGATAATCCTCAGAGTCTTTCTGCTGTCACACAGATTGTCAAGAGCAATTGAGGCAGAGTGGCTCAGGCAAAGAAAGGAAGCTCATGTCAAAAGCTAAGGCAAAAAGAGAAGGTCTTGGGTAAAACAGCTGAGCCTCCCTTCCTCTCCCTGAATCCCTGATGCTTGTCTAAGCGTTACAGTGTCAACAACAAGAGTAAAGGCATTAGAAGTAGCTGCATGAGCAAAGTGCATTCAGAAACAAAACCATAATGGGAATTACATTTTTATTATTATTAGCAATAACTATCTAAGGGGCTTTTCTCCACTATAAAAACAATGCATTATGCCTTTCTAGAATGTCAGTATGCACAAAAGCCCACCCCATCACATGTCCTTCACTAACATCCCCCACACTATGTGGTTATGCCATTCCCTGCCTGAATGTTTCCTATGTGTTTCCTATAGCCCCAGAAGCTGCCAGTCCTGCCATCTTAGTTTCAAGCCATGTGATCCTATTTAATTAATTAATTTTTATCCCACCTTTATTATTTTTATAAATAACTCAAGGCGGTGAACATACCTGTTACTCCTTCCTCCTCCAATTTTCCCCACAACGGCAACCCTGTGAGGTGAGTTGGGCTGAGAGAGAGTGACTGGCCCACGGTCACCCAGATGGCTTTCATGCCTAAGGCAGGACTAGAACTCACAGCCTCCTGTTTCTAGCCCAGAGTCTTAACCACTAGACCAGATAGATAGCTGGATCCTAAATAGCCCACAAGTAAGTAAAAAGGCATAATATTCCCCTTCTGCATGATGTAGTGAAGACTCATCAATTTTATTACCACACAATCACTTTCTTCTGTTCTAATGAGCTGTGTGGTGACTAGTTTTATACAGAGACTACCATGCGTTAGCCACAGGAATCAACTGTTCCAGAGTTTTTGTAAAAGACAAAGGAAATCTGCCAACATAAATCAGAGGTAACAACCATACCAGATGAAGACTGATACAAGCAGAAGAAGAACTGTATTTGTAAGAGATATCTCTCTTTTATTTATCTGGTCCTTGCATTTCTAACATGAGCCATAGTTATTGTGTGCAGCTAACTTATGTTGGCCATTTTCTTCTTGTGATGTTCATCTTCCCCATTTATTCCAGTTTGCTGTTTATAATTTAATAATGAAAAAACCCTGTGGGAATAGGAATAGGAGTCAATAGTTAGGCTCAGTAGTTTCATCTTCTCAAATTGGCCTTTATTGATTCTCACTTAGAAAGTCAGAAAAGATCACAGGTAGGTGTTTAGTGAGCTTTTCATCATCAAATACATTAGTACTAAACTTTGGCTACCACTAATGAATCACTTGTGTGGCATTATAAACAGTCAAAATGATGACAAAGGCTACACTTCAAAGTCATGGGGAAGATTTCCAATGCAAGTTGCATTGAAAAAAGAGAAATCCCAGTCAGTTGTGTGGAGTTTCCCCAGGAGCTATTCCAGGAGATTGTGTCCCAGCACTTACTTCATGACCAGTATGTGCCAAGTGAATTAAATTCTTTCCCTTTCCCTTTACAAGAGGCTTTTGAACTCATTTTAAATATGTGAAAAGCCTGCATTTCCCACCAAATGTCATACCTTGAATAGTACCAATTTTAGTCTAATCACCTTCTAAAGCTTTTGCTCTGCTTGAATAATGAAAAAGGTGATATAAAAATGGTATGAAACTAGCATGCCCCAGGATAGGTTGTGCTGAATGTAATTACATATGCCTCAACAGCTGAAGCAATGTGCTGTGAGAAAAGCTTTTAAGGCAATAGAAGTTAATTGCACCAGTTCTAGAGCAAAAAAAAAGTGGGGGGGTGAGGTGGAGTGAGGAAGGAAGGAAGGAAGGAAGGAAGGAAGGAAGGAAGGAAGGAAGGAAGGAAGGAAGGAAGGAAGGAAGGAAGGAAGGTTCATTGGTTGATTCTTGGATTTTTCAAGCTGGGGAGAGTGAGAATACCCTAAAAGTGTTAAAAGGGGATACATTTTATAATTGAGAAGGAATAGGAAACCGTTCTCTTCCCTAGACATAAAGCAACTGCATTGCTAGAAAATCTGTCAGGCACAGCAGTCTTTATGATGTACCAGCATATAAAATAAGGCAACCATCAGTAAAACAGACCATGGTATTTCTTTAGTGATATTGATCAACAAGGCATTACTCAGAGGGGGAAAGAAGGGAAAAATAATTTTCAAGTCCTACCCGTAATGACAGCATCATAGATTTATAATGAGTAGGCTCCAGAAGGAAACTCAGATTCTATTATCTTTTCCCTGTGGAATATGCAGAACTTCACAAAAAGACTTTTGCTCTGACATTTCTTTAATGAATACAACGCTTTCTGCCTCAAGCAGTGTAAGGACTATAAGAAGAGAAGACAACTTGTCTAGCGCTACTTTCTATAACTGAGTATTCAGAAAGTATACTCTGTAAAACAAAAAGTTAGATTTTGGAGAGAATAATAAAACTCTCAAATGCTGACACCACAACACATGCACACACATGCACAGTCTTAGAAAAAGGGAATTTGACATGATCATGTTGGTTTTAAGAAAGAGAAATAACAGCATATTTCATGTTAACCAACTTAAATTTAGTTTCTCTTGAAGAAAAATCTCCCTTACTTGTAAGCAGATTAATTTTTTTTAAAGGCAACACTAATGCTTTAAAACATGACACTAGCACTTCTGCAGATGCTATACCTTTTCTGGCTTTATCTGGTTTGCTGAAAAAGCTCCTGAGGAAAGAAATTGTTCTGACCAGGACTCCTCAAGTTCAGTTTAGAAAGTGTAAAGAATAAAAGAGCATCCCCTCAACAAAGGAGACCTAGATCTACCATGATGATGCCAAGACACAGGTCACAAGCACCATACACAAGCCCAAGGACACAGAACTCCCAGAAGCCCCTGAGAAACAGATACATATTTTCACTGCAAATGTTTGTAGCTGTGAACCCACTGATTGAATGATTATGTGCATCAAGTTGTTGTCAGCTCTTAGCAACCACATGGACAGATATTCTTCATGACAATCTGTCTCTAACTTGGCCTTTCAGGTCTTCCAATGGCACTGTCATTGCCACTTGCTGCTGCTCCTCTTCTTCTCTTTCCTTCCACATTTCCCAGCATTAGAGCTTTTTCCAGAGAGTTGGGTCTTTGCCTAATGTGTCCAAAGTAGGATAATCAAGCCTGGTCATTTATGCCTCAAGTGAGAACTGTGGGTTTATTTCTTTGATGATTCATTTGTTTGCTTCCTTGGCTGTCCACAGTATTCTCAGGAGTCTTCTCCAACACCAAAGTTCAAAAGTGCTTCTTCAAAGTCCAACTTTCGCTTCAATAGAGCATCACAGGAAATACCATTGCCTGCATGATCTGTGTGAAGCTATATTACTTTCCAAGGATTCTGCACCATCAGAGTCAAAAGCTTCCCTATTGCAGACCTTCATGTGCAATATTTGAGTGCCTGCAGCACCAACACAATTAATGTGACGTTGGTGAAGGGATTTTAAAAAACGCTTATGATTTCAATGATGTATAGGATAAGTGACATTTGTGGCTGCCCTGGTAATTCTGCAGAAGCTCCACTCCATGCAGAACATTTTGAAAGAATATGTATATAGATACAAGAGAGAGACTTGCTCCAGATGCAGTATAGCCCCAAATCAGGAAACACAACAGATGTTTACTATTTTGTCTTGATTGAACTTTCAAGATTTAATGAATAAGATAATGAAATTATAAACATAATGACTTGAACCAGCATGAAATCTAGGGAAAGTATTTCCTGAAATCTATCTTCTATGTTTGATGGAGGGCAGAAATCTTTCCTTCCTTCCTTTCTAAGGCTCATCTCTGATCAGGCATCACTGACAGTCTTGGTTGCTATCAAGCACACTTTCCTTTGGGAGGGGGGCTTCATTCACTGATGCAAAATGATCCATGGTGCTTCCTACACATGAAAGGGGACAGGATTTTTTAACCCTTTTCCCAAATTTAGGAGGGCGATTGGATCGTAGTTTCCTTTGTTTTCCTAACTTTTAAAAATATTATCCTACAGTGTTCAATACTTTCCCACAGTGCTGTCAATGTTTGTGCTGACTTAATGGGTTAAGAGGAATGTACACATCTTAGGGTCCACAAAATTCTGAATTTCATCCAGTGCTATCCTTTTCTTCATGATCAGGGCTTTATTACATCTTTATTTACAGAGAAGGGAGTTATTTTTATTGATTCTCCGTAGGGCTCTTTATTCAAACACACAGTACACATGTGCATGTGCACACACTGCTTCCCACATTCCCAGGGCAGACCTATAGGAGAACAAAGAGAGGGAGATTTGACAGAAATCACCTTTCCCCATCTTTCATCTCAACACTTGCTCTGTTGAGCATGGAAAAGTGCCTTCTAAATGTAATTCATTGTATCTTTGTATGAATATTATGCTACTCACATCAGCTTATTAATTCTTTCTGGAAAATTAATAATGATGTAGCATCAGATTCCTTAGTATAATACAGGCACTCGAGGGGGAAGGGCAAAGATTCTGGAAGTTCCTTTCAGATTTCGCCTATACTAGTTTTATTGCTTATCCTTTTCCAGTCTTTGGTTCCTTGGTTTGCTTTTAGAAGCTTGCTATCTCATTAGAAAAGGATTGTTGTTGTTTATTCGTTTAGTCGCTTCCGACTCTTCGTGACTTCATGGACCAGCCCACGCCAGAGCTTCCTGTCGGTCGTCAACATCCCCAGCTCCCCCAGGGACGAGTCCGTCACCTCTAGAATATCATCCATCCATCTTGCCCTTGGTCGGCCCCTCTTCCTTTTGCCTTCCACTCTCCCTAGCATCAGCATCTTCTCCAGGGTGTCCTGTCTTCTCATTATGTGGCCAAAGTATTTCAGTTTTGCCTTTAATATCATTCCCTCAAGTGAGCAGTCTGGCTTTATTTCCTGGAGGATGGACTGGTTGGATCTTCTTGCAGTCCAAGGCACTCTCAGAATTTTCCTCCAACACCACAGTTCAAAAGCATCGATCTTCCTTCGCTCAGCCTTCCTTATGGTCCAGCTCTCGCAGCCATATGTTACTACAGGGAACACCATTGCTTTAACTATGCGGGCCTTTGTTGTCAGTGTGATGTCTCTGCTCTTAACTATTTTATCGAGATTTGTCATTGCTCTTCTCCCAAGGATTAAGCGTCTTCTGATTTCCTGACTGCAGTCAGCATCTGCAGTAATCTTTGCACCTAGGAATACAAAGTCTTTCACTGCTTCTACATTTTCTCCCTCTATTTGCCAGTTATCAATCAAGCTGGTTGCCATAATCTTGGTTTTTTTGAGGTTTAGCTGCAAGCCAGCTTTTGCACTTTCTTCTTTCACCTTCATCATAAGGCTCCTCAGTTCCTCTTCACTTTCAGCCATCAAAGTGGTATCATCTGCATATCTGAGATTGTTAATGTTTCTTCCAGAGATTTTAACTCCAGCCTTGGATTCCTCAAGACCAGCTTGTCGCATGATGTGTTCTGCATACAAGTTGAATAGGTAGGGTGAGAGTATACAGCCCTGCCGTACTCCTTTCCCAATCTTAAACCAGTCCGTTGTTCCGTGGTCTGTTCTTACTGTTGCTACTTGGTCGTTATACAGATTCTTCAGGAGGCATACAAGATGACTTGGTATCCCCATACCACTAAGAACTTGCCACAATTTGTTATGGTCCACACAGTCAAAGGCTTTAGAATAGTCAATAAAACAGAAATAGATGTTTTTCTGAAACTCCCTGGGTTTTTCCATTATCCAGCGGATATTGGCAATTTGGTCTCTAGTTCCTCTGCCTTTTCTAAACCCAGCCTGTACATCTGGCAATTCTCGCTCCATGAACTGCTGAAGTCTACCTTGCAGGATCTTGAGCATTACCTTACTGGCATGTGAAATGAGTGCCACTGTTCGATAGTTTGAACATTCTTTCGTGTTTCCCTTTTTTGGTATGGGGATATAAGTTGATTTTTTCCAATCTGATGGCCATTCTTGTGTTTTCCAAATTTGCTGGCATATAGCATGCATTACCTTGACAGCATCATCTTGCAAGATTTTGAACAGTTCAGCTGGGATGCCGTCTTCTCCTGCTGCCTTGTTATTAGCAATGCTTCTTAAGGCCCACTCAACCTCACTCTTCAGGATGTCTGGCTCTAGCTCACTGACCACACCGTCAAAGCTATCCCCGATATTGTTATCCTTCCTATACAGGTCTTCTGTATATTCTTGTCACCTTTTCTTGATCTCTTCTTCTTCTGTTAGGTCCTTGCCATCTTTGTTTTTGATCATACCCATTTTGGCCTGGAATTTACCTCCAATGTTTCTAATTTTCTGGAAGAGGTCTCTTGTCCTTCCTATTCTATTGTCTTCTTCCACTTCCGCGCATTGCTTGTTTAAAAATAATTCCTTATCTCTTCTGGCTAACCTCTGGAATTTTGCATTTAATTGGGCATATCTCCCCCTATCGCTGTTGCCTTTTGCTTTCCTTCTTTCTTGGGCTACTTCTAGTGTCTCAGCAGACAGCCATTTTGCCTTCTTGGTTTTCTCTTTCTTTGGGATGTATTTTGTTGCCGCCTCCTGAACAATGCTGCCAACTTCTGTCCAGAGTTCTTCCGGGACCCTATCTACTAAGTCCAGTCCCTTAAATCTATTCTTCACCTCCACTGCATATTCCTGAGGAATATTCGTGAGCTCATATCTAGCTGATCTGTGGGTCTTCCCTAATCTCTTTAGTCTGATCCTAAATTGTGCAAGAAGAAGTTCATGGTCTGAACTACAGTCAGCTCCAGGCCTAGTTTTTACCGACTGTACAGATGTCCGCCACCTTTGGCTGCAAAGGATGTAATCAATCTGATTTCGGTGTTGTCCATCTGGTGAAGTCCATGTGTAAAGCCGTCTCTTAGGTTGTTGGAAGAGAGTGTTTGTTATGCAGAGTGAATTGTCTTGGCAAAATTCTATCAGCCTATGTCCTGCTTCGTTTTGTTCTCCCAGGCCATACTTACCTGTAATTCGAGGTGTCATTTGACTGCCCACCTTAGCATTCCAGTCTCCTGTGATGAAAATAACATCTCTTTTAGGCGTGTTGTCTAGTAGGTGCTGCAGATCCTCATAGAACTGCTCTACTTCAGCTTCTTCAGCATTTGTGGTTGGGGCGTATATTTGGATCACTGTGATGTTAGATGGCTTGCCCTGAATTCGAATTGAGATCATTCTGTCGTTTTTTGGGTTGTATCCAAGCACTGCTTTAGCCACTTTACTATTAATTATGAAGGCTACTCCATTTCTTCTGTGGTCCTTTTGTCCACAGTAGTAGATCTGGTGGTCATTTGATGTGAAGTGGCCCATTCCAGTCCATTTCAGTTCACTGACGCCCAGAATGTCTATCTTTAATCTTGACATCTCACCAATAACTACATCCAATTTGCCCTGGCTCATAGATCTTACATTCCAGGTTCCAATGGTGTGTTGATCCTTAGAACATCGGATTCGCCGTTCACCACCAGCACCGTCGGCCGCTAACCGTCCTTTCGGCTTTGAGCTAGCTGCGTCATCACGACTGGGGCTAGTTGAGCTCATCCTCTGTTCCTCCCCAGTAGCATTTTGACCATCTTCCGACCTGGGGGTCTCATCTTCCGATGGTATACCGACATATCTCTGGTTGTACTGATCCATTTAGTTTTCACGGCAAGAATACTGGGGTGGGTTGCCATTACCTTCCCCAGGGATCGCATTTAGTCTGACCTCTCTGTCATGACCTTCCCGTCTTGGGTGGCCCTTCACGGTTTAGCTCATGGCATCATTGAGGTGCTCAAGCTCCAGCACCACGACAAGGTAACGATCCTTTGCGGAGTAGAAAAGGATAGTGTTTTATAAAAGAAAATGGAAATATTACTGTGTTAGTTCATTCAGAAAAAAAAAAAAACAACTACTGACCAGGTTCAGATATTTGCAAACCTTAATGTGGGAAATTCTTAATAATCTATAATTCTCTGTAGGATACATTGGCTACTTCTTCTCCAAGGCTAATTCAGTCTATGTTCTGATTCTAGCTTTAATTTAATCCTGGTTTCTCATTACAAAATATATTTATAGTAACATGGGTAATCTGATTTCTTGATTAGTGTATACAGGGGCTAGTAAACACAGCTGTTCATAAAGGTACAATTCATTTCATTTCATCTTAATTGATTTACAAAGTCCCCTTTTATTTGTATAGCTCAGCAAAGTCTTTAATTTCAAATGTTTCAGTGTGGCAGATCAGAGGATATTTCCTTCTTGTCTACTGCCCACTCCTTAGATTTTTACCAATGAAATACTAGAAATGTTAAATAAAATAAAGCATATGACAGGGAATATGTTATAAAATGATCTTCAGAACAACCAAGGAAATAGGTCCTATGCCTTTTGCTTCATATAACATATTATGACTTAGAGACAGGATTTAATTTAAACTAAGACATTCCTGGAACATACAAGCAATTCCTTTTTCCTAATTTCAAACTGTAGACATATGTAGACATTCAATACAGCTCTAGATTTGAGTCCTGGCTTCTCACATAAAGGAGGAGGGGGAGGTGGTTAAAAAGTCAAGATGCTGGCTGTGACAAAGCCCCGCCCCTTTTTTTTACATGTGTTGCATAATGCATGTAGAAAGGGGGTAGGACTTTGGTCATGTGGTCATGGTCACCATCTTGACTTTTTAAAATCCCATTCATCCCACAAATGCCACTGCAACATAACTTGTTAGTTTGGACTCTATTTTTTTTAATGTAGTGACAGAATGTAATTTTTATTCACTGCTACCAAAATCTCCTGGGCCTGTTTATATCTAATGAATGCTGCACTGACATTAAAATGTGACATGATGACAGACAAGTGGACAGAATTGTAAAAAGTCTGAAATATTTTTTACTAAATAAGATGAGAAACCAATGTGTGAATAAACTAGAGTGGATACTGATAACTCAAATAATTATCTTAATTCATCTCTGTCAATGCTTTTTGTACTGTACATTTGCATTCATTTCTACCTGGTGAAGAAACTTTATGTGGTTATCAAATTGAGTTTTCTTAAGCTGCATGAACCAACTATGGTTTAAGAATTGTACCTGGAAGCATATATTATAGGCATAAACACAAAACCTGACAATAATATACTAAAGAAAATGAATGCTGAATGCATAAACTGGTTTACCAGAATAGAGTATATAAGCCATATCACATTCCTCCAGCACACAGAACATTCACCATTGTTCTCTTAGAATGGTTCTAGATTCTCCTTACAACTAACATATTGACTTTAAAACAGTTGTGTCAATTTAAATTTACACAATTTACTGTAGGTTTCAAACAAGTGTATCACAATTTTTTTAAAACCTCCCAATTTTTTCCACCCTCCAAAGCATGCCCCACCCCCACATGTGATGTGGCTCCTCTAGGTTTGTGGCCCCACAATGATCAGAGCAGCCCTTGGCCATCAAATGTGGTCCACTTCTATCTGCTTCCATTGAAGACCTCATTCCCTTAGCAATCATTTCGTGAAATTCTTCTGGAGGCCAGATGCCAATGGTAGGTGAAACTGAAGGAGGCTGCAGGCAGGCTAAAACCTAACCTGGGTGGAATAAGGCACTCTGTCCAGAAGGACACACAAATTCCCACAGTAGAATAATGGATGGTGAAATTAATGGAACTGGCAGAGATGGTGAAACTGACAGCATTGATAAAAGAAAACAATTTGCCTGGATTTGTTTCTACATGGAAACCACTTCTGGACTTTCTGCTTGTATCTGAAAAAAATAGTTTCAATTTTGAGTTTTGATGATGAAGTTATTATAACTTATAGAAAGAATGTTTAGTAGGGTTCAATTTAGAGTAAGAGATTAATGTATTATGTATTGTATTTGTATCTATGCTGGAGAAGGTCAGAAGTCACTCTTTCTGTATTGCTTTCTACCTATTTCTGCACTTTTTAGTTTGTCTTTTTTCTTTTGGTCTTTTCCTTATTCTTTTCTATATTTTGTATTTTATCTGTATTCTGAAACTTCAATAAAGTCTTATGAAGAAAAAAAAAGAATAAGGCACTCTAAGTGATGTCTTCTTTTCTTTCTATCCCCCTCTGCTGTAGGACCCACTTCTTTCTCTATATCTTACCTGACAATTCAGCAACTACACTGGATTGCTCTTGTCAGAGGACTTGCTTACAAAGGATTTCTGAAAGGAGGCCAAGGGCCACATTAAATAATGCCAAAGACTACATGTGAACCCAGCACTGCAGTTCAGTCACCCCTTTACTACAGCAGTGGAAATGCTAAAATGATGGTGGGATGCTAAAACATCTAGAACAGTGTTTCTGTGGACTTCAACTCCCAGAACTACCAAGCCAGCTTTGCTGGCTGGGGAATTCTGGGAGTTGAAGCCCACATATCTTCAGTTGCCAAGGTTGAGAAACAACAAAATACATCCCAAAGAAAGAGAAAACCAAGAAGGCAAAGTGGCTGTCTGCTGAGACACTAGAAGTAGCCCAAGAAAGAAGGAAAGCAAAAGGCAACAGTGATAGGGGGCGATATGCCCAATTAAATGCAAAATTCCAGAGGTTAGCCAGAAGAGATAAGGAATTATTTTTAAACAAGCAATGCACGGAAGTGGAAGAAGACAATAGAATAGGAAGGACAAGAGACCTCTTCCAGAAAATTAGAAACATTGGAGGTAAATTCCAGGCCAAAATGGGTATGATCAAAAACAAAGATGGCAAGGACCTAACAGAAGAAGAAGAGATCAAGAAAAGGTGGCAAGAATATACAGAAGACATCTATAGTAAGGATAACAATATCAGGGATAGCTTTGACGGTGTGGTCAGTGAGCTAGAGCCAGACATCCTGAAGAGTGAGGTTGAATGGACCTTAAGAAGCATTGCTAATAACAAGGCAGCAGGAGATGACGGCATCCCAGCTGAACTGTTCAAAATCTTGCAAGATGATGCTGTCAAGGTAATGCATGCTACATGCCAGCAAATTTGGAAAACACAAGAATGGCCATCAGACTGGAAAAAATCAACTTATATCCCCATACCAAAAAAGGGAAACACTAAAGAATGTTCAAACTATCAAACAGTGGCACTCATTTCACATGCCAGTAAGGTAATGCTCAAGATCCTGCAAGGTAGACTTCAGCAATTCATGGAGCGAGAATTGCCAGATGCACGAGCTGGGTTTAGAAAAGGCAGAGGAACTTGGGACCAAATTGCCAATATCCGCTGGATAATGGAAAAAGCCAGGGAGTTTCAGAAAAACATCTATTTCTGTTTTATTGACTATTTTTAAAGCCTTTGACTGTGTGGACCACAACAAATTGTGGCAAGTTCTTAGCGGTATGGGGATACCAAGTCATCTTGTCTGCCTCCTGAAGAAGCTGTATAACGACCAAGTAGCAACAGTAAGAACAGACCACGGAACAACGGACTGGTTTAAGATTGGGAAAGGAGTACGGCGGGGCTGTATACTCTCACCCTACCTATTCAACTTGTATGCAGAACACATCATGCGAAATGCCGGGCTTGAGGAATCCAAGGCTGGAGTTAAAATCGCTGGAGGAAACATTAACAATCTCACATATGCAGATGATACCACTTTGATGGCTGAAAGCGAAGAGTAACTGAGGAGCCTTATGATGAAGGTGAAAGAAGAAAGTGCAAAAGCTGGCTTGCAGCTAAACCTCAAAAAAAACCAAGATTATGGCAACCAGCTTGATTGATAACTGGCAAATAGAGGGAGAAAATGTAGAAGCAGTGAAAGACTTTCTATTTCTAGGTGCGAAGATTACTGCAGATGCTGACTGCAGTCAGGAAATCAGAAGGCTCTTAATCCTTGGGAGAAGAGCAATGACAAATCTCAATAAAATAGTTAAGAGCAGGGACATCACGCTGACAACAAAGGTCCACATAGTTAAAGCAATGGTGTTCCCCGTAGTAACATGGCTGCGAGAGCTGGACCATAAGGAAGGCTGAGAGAAGGAAGATAGATGCTTTTGAACTGTGGTGTTGGAGGAAAATTCTGAGAGTACCTTGGACTGCAAGAAGATCAAACCAGCCCATCCTCCAGGAAATAAAGCCAGACTGCTCACTTGAGGGAATGATATTAAAGGCAAAACTGAAATACTTTGGCCACATAATGAGAAGACAGGACACCCTGGAGAAGATGCTGATGCTAGCGAAAGTGGAAGGCAAAAGGAAGAGGGGCTGACCAAGGGCAAGGTGGATGGATGATATTCTAGAGGTGACAGACTCATCCCCGGCGGAGCTGGAGGTGTCGACGACTGACAGGAAGCTCTGTCGTGGGCTGGTCCATGAAGTCATGAAGAGTCAGAAGTGACTAAACGAATAAACAACAACAAACTACTTAAAAGTAATGAGACAATATCGTATATAATTTAAAACAGGATGACCCCAGATATCGTACCGATTTTTTTTAAAGGAAGCAAGGGTGTCAGGAAATGTAAAAAAAGTACAGTCTAAACAATTTGAAATAAGAAATGATGCAACAGCAGAATTTGGTGAGAATGTAAGCAGGTCATCTTAATATTCCTGACTGAATTAGCAGCTGTACTGGACCGGGAAAGCATTAGGATTTCATAGAGACACTCCCGAATAGAACAATACAATGAAAACTTTGCAGGACACTTGCCGCTCTTCACTCAGGGTGGTCAAGGACAATGACTTCCTGTCACTAAATGACATATGTAGGTACACTGTGCCTGTCCATTAAGGATAACAGTCCTTGGTTTTGATGCTGTAAACATTAGTCCCTTAACGTTAATATAGCTTATGCTATAATAAATAAATCTGTGTTCAGGATGTTGCAAGGTTTTTTAAAAAGTTGCTTCAACAGCTTTGCCCACTTTCTGGAAGTTTTGTTTCCTTAGACCAGCCTTTCTCTACCTTTTGACCCTGGAGGAACACTTGAAATATTTTTCAGGCCTCGGGGAACTCCTGCACATTCAGGCTCAAACATAGGCCAGAAATTACAAAATTATTGTATTTGTTTCATGTGCAGGCATGTATATATGCATTAACAGTGTTCTTAAACTAATAATAAAGTATGAAACTTACCTCTTTAATGTGAAGTTACCCAAATTTGAAATAATTTTTTAAACAAATCATGATCTCCCAGGGAACCCTTAGTGACCTCTTGCGGAACCCTTGGGTTCCACAAAACTCTGGTTGAGAAACTCTGCCTTGGACAGACTCACTATTTTAGTGCACTTTAAAAAACAAAACAAACTAAGCAGTTCTCTGAGGAAACCCCAACTGCAATTATCTTAAACCACAAATTGGCTACAGCCATGATGGTAGCTAATAAAAAATACGTTGCTTTTCTGTCTCTTAATTCCTGATCCTTTCTGATACACTAAAACGTTGCTTGAAATCTTTTCTCTGAATTTAAGAGGTCTGGAAAATCATATTTAAAAGAGATATTCTCATCATGCTGAAATAATTGTATAAAGATTAATAAAACAGCTGATTTAAAACTGACAGAATAATGTTATAAACATGGTTTATGCTTTAAAATGCAATAAGAATAGAAAAAAAAATAATATGTCTGAAATTTTATTTCATAAACAAGAAAATTCAACCAGGTTGCTTAGAAATTCTTTTCTGGGAATTCTGGTACTTGTAGTCCCAGCACATCTGGAATGGATAAGATAAGTTAGGCTATTAGTTACTAAAATAAAGTTTAGCAATTATGGCAGTATTATTGTTTAGGGCTTCTTAGTGAACTTTGAAGGACCTTTGCTAAACAATAGATTTCTTTGTGACTTATGTAAAGCATCTGCAAGGGATGGCTAATATGAGACAACATCATTCTAATGACCCATAACTTTTGGAGAAAAAGGAAAAGAAGAATCCCACAGGCAACACTGAGGCAGGGAAATATGACATGAGTGTATGTTTGTAGATCTAAAAAGAAATCCCAGGAGAACAGCATTTCTCCCAGCTCTCTTATTGCTGACATAATAATATAGGCCAATCTGACTTTGCTTGGGCAAAAATACCAGCATGCAAGTCCTTCGAAATATAGCTTGTTTTGTAACTCATCTCAAGAGTCACTCTAACATGTCAAGGGAAGGAGGAAGGGGACAGAAAGTGGCTGGCCAGTAAAGTAAATGCAAAGAGCTGAACTCTCACTTGACTGCTTTAATAGGTTTTGGAAGCAAAGTTAGCATGTGAATGTAGCATTCAATGTAGTAATTAGAAAGAATGTTGCCTATCATCCCTTCCCTTTATAAACTACAACAGTATCAAGATTTGTTGTTTATTTGTTTAGTCGCTTCCGACTCTTCGTGACTTCATGGACCAGCCCACACCAGAGCCAGAGCTTCCTGTCAAGGTTAGCATATTAAAAAGTGTGTTTCTACCATTGTTCTGTTGTTGTCTCTATTATTCCTCTAATGGTTCAGGAACCTGTTGCTGTGGAGCGACTTGGTTGAACTGTTCTTCTTTGACCTCCATTTCCTACCCCCTCTCCCCTTTCCCATTCCTATTCCTGTAAAGTGTGGACTTCAACTCCCAGAATTCTCCAGCCAGGAGAGTTGAAGTCCACACATGTTAAAGTTGACAAGGCTGAGAAACACTGCTGTAAGAAATTAGTTTCTTATGGCCCCTTAGCATTCTATTCTTCTGCAGGTGTTCGTATTCTTCACTTGACAGATGTCTATTTAATGTACTATAGAAAGTGTTGAAATAACTGGCAAATGACAGACGGAATGTTGGAAATAACATGTTGTACTTCAACACTTAATGCTTCATCAGCTTTTTTATTTCAATGCTTTTATTCTCAAAGTATGAAAATGATAGGGTATCGAGGGTATATATCTTTGGAGTAACATTATCATGCAGGCTTGTGAGATAAAACATCAACATGGCTTCCAGATAAAATATGCCACAATCCTAAAGTATAGTTTCTAGGAATTTGCCAGATCTTAATTTGTTTTCAGTTTTTTTCTCGTTTTGTTTTTGCAAAACCCTTTTTGTCAATATTCAACATTCATGGTCTCAGCTGTGAAAGGAGAAGGGAACCCCAGTTAAGATTTAAAAGTTGCTGAAATGGTTCATAGCTGGAGAGGATTTGAGCTAGTGGTGATTTTTAAGATGGAGGGGGAGGAAAAAAATTGAAAAATGCAGCAAAATAAAATCTCCCAGGGCTGCTGAGCTATTGGACAAAATATTGTCCAATACTTTTTTATTTATTTATTTTATTTTTTATTTATTTGTTTGACATCACCCACAAATGCCCTCAGCATCTTGCATTTTGTCCAAAAGTCAGTTCCCATAGGTGGGAATTCCCTTGTTATCACTGTCACTGGCTTCTTCACTTTGAATTAAAATACAGGGTGGAAATTAAGATGATGGGGATGAGTGAAGTGCTAGCTGGAGGGGCAATTTTTCTGCCCACCCCCATTGGCCAACCCAGTGGCTCTTCCTTTCTCCTTGTTTCTCATCTGGTAAAGTCCCAGGAAGATAATATGTGGCAGATGATAATAGGGATCTGTTAAACCCTATAATGCAGGGTATGATCAAGGAAGCAAGAATCATACAGATTTAATTAGAGTTTTGATGCAAGAGCTAGGAATAAGGTACAGAGCCTCAGAAACCATGATAGGAATCTCTAGCCCTCATTTATTGTTGAGTTCATTAAAGACAGAGTCTCTCTGAACATTCTGAATCTCTTTTTCCCAGGTGTTTTAAAGCCTATACTGAGCTCTTGTTTATGAAATCTAATAGTGAACTAATAACTAATGAATGCCTCTCCCACCTGTTGGTTGTTTATGTCTACTGTTCTTCCCACTGTATTCTAAGCCTCCTCACCATTTGTCTCATGATGAGACTGATGGTTGTGTGGAAGGCCCCTCTGAAATTTAATCGATATTTTGTGGTATGGAATCACACCTCTGTGCCATTACCATTTTATGGTAAGAATCTGTACTATTTAAATGCGTAGCATAAATGACAAATGTTTATTCATTAGGTATTTTTAAACTGTTCTGATTCCAGAACCCCTAATAATAGCTAATCTTCATTCAGTTTTCCATGATCTCTGCCTGAGCTTGTTATCAAAATGACTTGCATACCTGATTTTTCTACTGTTCTAAAAGCCCTTCAACAAACAGTTGAGGTGTTTCATCTCATTTTGATTTGGTTTTTTTAAAAAATGAGACTCTAGAGAGAAGCATGTATGAAAAATAGCTTTTAATTTTTCATTAAAAAAAATTAGAACAGATCATTATAAACTATTTTTGTTCAGTTCACTCAGCACCTGCATACGTTACATATTCATACATATTTCCATCATGCATAAGAATGGAGGATATTTGACAAAAAGTATGTGCCACTTATTTTGATGCTTTCTTTGTCTCCTCTAGACTATATCAAAGTAAGATTTTGATTAAATCAAACAGATTGGATCTACTCCTAGTGTTTATAAACTTTCTTCATGTCTGCTTACAATTTGAGTAACAGGAAATTGTCTCCTAGAGCAGTGTGTCTTAAACATTTTGCTCTCAGGATCCCTTTCCACTTTTGAAAATTATGGAGGACCCCAAAGGAGCTTTTGTTTGCTCTTCGTAGGTTATATTTATTGATATTTACCATATTTAAAATTAACATTGACACAGTCATAGAATATTTATTGAATCACGTAAAAATAGCAACATTACACCCATTAGATATTAACATAAATAAAACATTTTTCATGAAAAAACCCTGCTGTGTGTGTGGTGTGTATGTGTGCGTGAGAATAAGTGTGTGTTTGGCTGTTCTTGTTTTTCCACATATTCAGTATTTTATAAACTGACTATATAGCTTTAAATATTTATTTATAAAAATCAAGTTGGAATCCTGCATCTGTCATGATTCTCATGGAGCTGCTACTGTTTTTCCATCATGTTGTAGATGGAGATCTGCTTCTGGGCTACAGAGGTCAAAGTGGCAAGAAGTAATGGGAAGAAATTACTGTGGTATCATGGTGTTTACTCACACCAGCCAAATAGATCAAATAATAAATAATAATGTAAGATACAAAACAGAGGGATATAAACTGAAGATATCTTCAACTGCATTATTTCATTTTACTATAGTTATTAAAAATCAGCCAATATCCTAGTAACCAACAAATTATAATGCAGTGATTATCCTGGATGTGGCATTCATTCCTAGTTATTATGATGGGTATTGTTTTTGTTGTTAATTTGATTTAGAAACCACTCAACTCCTCAGAGACTACAATTAAAAACACAATTTCCTTCCATAGTTTGAAACTATAAGGCACTTATTAAAATTAATCTTCTTCTTCCTAGCATTTTCCTGCTATTGAGGGGTCTGCTTTTTGGATCCTGAAATGCCACTTTGCCTGATCTAGATCTATCAACTATTAAAATTAATATGGCTAGAAAATATAATTCTATTGCCAGATTGCAAAGCAGTTTTCAACAGTACCAGTCAGGAAGTCATACTTCCTCTATCCCTGTAGCTACAGTAGAAATGGAACCCACCACCACAATATATTGATTTTCTTGCTTGTCAACACAAACATACACATATTCTTTTGGAATGAGAGACCAAAGGGCATAATGTGGAATGGTATATTAGATGGCAGGGGCTCAATCTTAAATAGAACTAAAACATGATTTACAGTGGTTTTATGTTTCTCTAAAGTCTATAAATGAAAGATCTGGGAACTGCCTTTACATATTAATGCTTGTGCTATAGCTTTGAGACATCAGGTAGCATAGATCCATGCTGGACTTTGTTCTTGTTGCTGTTAATCTCACTCTGCGGTTGCTAAAGGGTAAGTATAGTACATGTATCGTAGAGGTAATATTGAAGGCTTCTTGGTACAATTTGTAATTTTTAAAGAAAAGGAGCTTCTAAGAGGAAAAACAGTGTTTATTCAAAAGCCTTGTGGGTGTGCATCATTCAGATAAGGGAGCCAGTGTAGGAATAAAATATGATGAGATGTCACTGGTTCAGAATAGCATAACCTATGTGCAAGTTGTTTGACAGAAAAAAACTGTTGGGTTTTCCTTTCATAAAAAATAAAAAACAAAGATAAATGATCTGATGTGTGCCTAGAATTTAATCTTTTTTATAAAGCTTTGTTAATTTTCAAGATATAATTAAAACACAAGATACAGAATATAGAACAGATAGAATACAAGTCTAAAAAAGAAACAAGAAAAACTAAAACAGTGCAAGAATAGACAGAAAAACAGAAATGACAGCTGATTTCTGACCTTCTCCAACACAGATATAAAAGCACATAAAAGTTAATCTCTTGCCATTAATTAAACATTTAGTAACATTATTTCTCTAAAATCAAACCATTTAATCATCAAAACCCAAAATCAGACTTCATTTTTTTCCATTACAAGCAAATAGTCAAAAAGCAGCTTCCAAATAGAAACAAATCTAGTTGCAGTATTTTCTCTTATCAATGCTGTCAGTTAAGCCATTTGTGCCAGTTCCATCAACTTAATCATCCAGGCCTCCATTGAGGGAATTTGTGCATCCTTCTATCTTTGAGCATACAAGAGTCTTGCTGCTGTTATCATATATAAGGACAGAGTTCCATGTTGCTTCTTGAGTGTTGGTCCATCACACCCAAGAGAAAGAACAGCTCCGCTTTCAATTGTAAGTCCGCTTAGAGAATCTTTTGAATAATAATATATATTTGATTCCAGAATTTCTTAGCTTTTCCACAAGTCCACTATAAATAATAGAAAGTTCCCTCACCCTGTTAACATTTCCAACAAACATTTGATACTCCATTATACATTTTTGACAATTTATCAGGAGTTAAATATCAACGGTCCATCATATTATAAAAATTCTCTTTCAAATTATAATTCAGAGTAAATTTCATACCTTTGTTCCACATATTCTCCCATTGTTCAAGCATAAAATTATACCCAAAATTCTTAGCCCATTTAATTATACAGTCTTTAACATATTCATCTTCTAAATTCAATTGCAACATTTTATACATTTTCTTAATAAGATGCTCATCATTTGTACAAAATTCCATTTCAAATTGTGTCTTTTCATGAACAAAATTATATACTTTCTTATCCAAATTAAACTGTTCTGACAATTGTGTGTAATTAAACCAGTGACAAATATGACCTTCCAATTCTAGTTGTTCCCTTGTTTTAAGTCCAGGTATTCCTTCTTCAAAATTCAGCAAATCTTCATATCTCAACCAGCTTGGTGTGCCTACCATCTCTCTTCTAAAAAAAGCTTCTTGAGGGGACAACCACATAGGTACATTAGGAGACAAAAATGGTTTATATTTATTCCAAACCCTCAGAATGGCACGCCTAACAAAATTATTTTTAAAATCTTTATTAACTTTAACTTTATCATACCACAACTAGGCATGCCACCTAAATCAGAGATCATGTCCTTCTAATTCCAATAATTTCAAGTCCTTCAAGGTAACCCAATCCTTCATCCATAGCAAACAGCAGGCAATTTCAAATCAGGCAATCCTTGTTCTTTGGCATCTTGTAACAATTTATACTTGATTCTTGGTTTCTTCCCTTGCCAAATGAACTTAGAGATATCTTTCTGCCACTGTTTAAAGGTAGGTCTGTTGTCAAAATTGGTGTTGTCTGGAACAAAAACAACATTCTAGGCAATCACAGATATCCCACCCATCACTGACAGTTGTAATTTTTCCCACCTTAACAAGTCTTTCTTAACATCACTCCACAATTTAACATAGTTATTCTAAAACAACATACAATTCATGTTTGATAATTTCAGCCCCAAGTATCTGACTTTTTTTCAATTATAAAACCAGTCTTACCCATCAACATTTCTTGATAGTGTATTCTTGATCAAAATCTTTGTTTTTTGTTTATTAACTTTAAGTCCAGCTAATGGCTCAAATTCTTTTAATTTCTTCATCAAATGTTCAACAACATTCAAAGGGTCTTGTAATATTAAAACTAAAGAAACAGCAAAGGCTCTCGGTTTGAAGACCTCCTTCTTTATCTTCAAACCCTTTATTTAATCATCTTGTCTAATGTCTCTATTCAGGACTTCCAAAACTAGGATAAAGAGTAAAGGTGACAAAGGACACCCTTGCCTTATTCCTTTCTGTATATGGCAAGGCTCAATTAAATCGCCATTTACAATAATACGTGCTTTTTGAGGCACATAAATTGATTTAATTCCTTGAATAAAATTATCTCCAAAGTCCGTATTTCCCAAAACTTTGAACATAAAAGTCCAGTTCAAATTGTCAAAGGCCTTCTCTGCATCTAAAAAGATAAGAGCTGCTTGCTGTTCATTGTGGTGTTATAGATATTCTGTAATGTCCAAAACTATTGTCATATTGTCTCTTAATTGCCTTTGGGTGGAAACCCACATTGATCTTGGTGAATAAAGTCCTGTAAAATTTTATTCATTCTTTCAGCCAATATTGAAGCAAATATTTTATAATCATTGTTCAACAATGAAATTGGTCTATAATTCTTAGTTAGAGTAATATCTTCACCTTCTTTTGATAAAAATACAATATTGGCTTCTTTCCAAGAGTCAGGCATTGCAGAGCCCTGCAAAATAGTATTCATCAATCTTTGAAAGGGTGCCTCAAAGCACCTATAATACAATGCTGGCAAACCATCTGGACCTGGTGCTTTCCCCAGTTTGGTTCTTTTTATAGCTTCCACTATTTCAAAAGTAGTTATAGGATTGTTCATTAATAATTTCTGTGATTGTGAGAGTTTTGATATTTTTTCTTTCTCCAAATACTCATCTATCTTTTCCAGAGAAACTTCTTGCCTTTTATACAGATTGGAAAAAAAGTTGTAAAACGATTTCTTAATTCCTTCATTATCAATTAATTCAATATTTCCTTCTTGAATTTTTAATATCATTTTCTTTTCTCTTGCCTTCCTTAATTTATAGGCCAACCATCTTCAAGGTTTATTGGAAAACTCAAAATGTCTCTGTTTAACATAATTCAATTTTGTCTCAATTTCCCTCACAGTCAACATAGATAATTATTGGTGTAATAAGTTAAGTTGGTATAAAATACCAATATCCACTGGGTTTTTCTGTAACTCAAATTATTTTATTTTAATTTGATCCAAGATAGTTTGCATTTTTTGTTGACACTTCTTTTTTATATTACAGTTATGGTAGATAACGTGACCTCTCATAACTGCCTTACTGGTGTCCCAAATAGTTTTTAGGTCAGTCCCTTTGTCCAAACTGATGTCAAAAAAATCTTTTAAGCTCCTCTTGCTTAAAACCAAAACATTTTCTCTTTGTAAAATAGCTTCATTCAATCTCCATCAAAAAGCCATAGAAGATCTCTTTATTTTCAAACTTACTGGATTGTGATCAGAGAAAGTCTTTGGTAAAATATCAACCTTACAAATTTATTAGCTAAATTATCTGAAATCCATATATCAATTCTTGAAAAGGATTTATGTCCTTCTGAGTAAAAAGTATATTCCCTTGCCAATCCATTTTTGTGTCACCAAGAATCTACTAATGCCAAATTGTCTATCATATCAAAAAAAGACTGTGGGTGTCTTCCTTGTTTAAGCTTAATTTCCTTTTCAGATGCCCTGTCCAATCGTGGGGAAGTTTCTCCATTCCAATCTCCTAGTAGACATTAGCTTTGATATGCAAAAGACAACAATTCATTCAGAAGATGTCTAAAAAAATTTTATTTTTATCCTCATTTGGTACATATATCCCCACAACAATAGATTTAAGTCCATTAAGCTCAACTTCCACTGCTACATATCTGCCATGTTTGTCAGAAAGCAATAAACGTGGTTTCAGTTGTCGTTTAACATATATTACAAGTCCATGAATCTTCAAACCTGTTGAAATAAATTCCTCTCCCAAATTTTTATTCATCAAACATTTAATTTTTTTTTTCCTTATATGAATCTCCTGTAAGCATATCACATCATGGTTTAATTTCTCCAAATAATGAAAAAAAAAATCTTTTGTGCAAGCCTTTTGCCCCATTCAGATTCCAAGCAAGGTAAGTACAAGCCATGTTTAAGCAGACATCTGATCAAAGTCCTTAGATGTAGCACCCATGTCTATACCTTGTAGAGCAGATTCTTGGGGCCTAGTTCCAGGTACAGCTTTCTCATCTACACCCTGATCCAAACTAGATTCATATCTAGCAAGAAAGTCCTTGGCCTTATAGATGGAGGTCAATCTGAATCTTTACTGTTGGAACATAAAACTTATATCTTCCAATCTTTCCCATCAAAAAACAATTTTATTCTTTTCAAAATCTCTGTTAAAAAAGTATAGTCTTTTCTCTTCCTCAAAATCCTTACAGGAATCTCTTTCATAACAATTATATCCACATTGTCAATATTTAATCTTGATTCAAAGTGAGTTTGCAAAACCTGGTCTCTTGTTTTCCTTCTAGCAAAATGAACCAAAATATTTCTTGGTTTATTATTTACAGCTGCATATCTTCAGTTGATATGAAAAAACTTCATCTAATTCATCCTTCATTCTATTTTCCTCCCAATCCAATAATTTTGCCAAAGCCTGTAGGATTTTTTCAACAATATTCTCCCCTTTCACCTCAGGAACTCCTCTCAGTCTCAGACAAAAATCCATGTCCCTAAGTTCTAACAGAGCCATTTTATCAAGCTCTTTTGGTCAGTATTATCCATCTTAGTTTCTAACACTTCCACTCAATCTGTTACTTGTTTCATCTCTCCAGAAGTTTTTTTCCATTTGATATTCAATCTTTTTCTCAAGTCAATACATTTCATCGTTTTCCTCAAAGTCCCCATATTTAATTTCCATGTTTTTCTCAAAGTCTATTTTCCATTTTCTTCTCAAAGGCATCAAAAGATAGGTTTAAAGGTATTAGACATTTCATCAATCATAGTTTGCGTCATCTCCCCATCATCAAAACTATGATGAGTTGGTCTCCTAGAAGCCATGATTGGTTCCCTCTGGTGGTTAATATTAGCCAATACAGCCAAATCTTAAAATCAGTGGAAAAATACTAGAGACTGAGATCATTCAAAAGCAAAAAAGTCTTGCCACTAGACTCGTTAAGAAAAGAGCAACAACATTCACTTTCTCACAATAGCCATGAAAGTTCTGATTCCAACAGGATAGATTCGTTAAATCCCAAAAAATACCACCAATTAAATCCAAAAAAAATATATAGTCCTTTGCTTCTATAAAATAGTTCCACAGTTAAGCTTTCAGTTCTTTTTGCCCAAAACGTAAAATACAAAACCAAGTTTAAATGCTTAACAGTTAAGTTTCAAAAATAATGTAAAAGTTACCAAGAGAAATCTCATCTCTGTGTTGGAAAAAGCCTCTTTTAAACAAAGAAAAGGCAAATAAATGGGGCTGTCAGTTTTAGAGTCCATTTAAATGGCTACAGCGCAGCTTGGGAAGGGTTGACACTCCCACCTCCCAGCTGATCACTCACTGTTCAATCTATAAACTCCATTTATGATCTTCTGGCTATGATCAGACATCTGGAGGACACAGGGAGTAATTCCTAGGGTTCTCCTTTATCCAGGGAACACTTTTGGGCTCCACAGAATCCTGCCCGAGCCCTAAAATGCCGTGCTGCTAGGTCTACTTGCAAAGCTAATTCACAAAGAGACGCTGTTCAAAACGCCATTCCCACCAGAAGCCTGCCTAGAATTTAATCTGAGTGAATTGTGTGCGCCTATGTTTTATGCAGCTAAATCCAACTGCTTACACCAGAGATGCACAATCTATTGTTCCTTGGCCATATGTAACCCCACCCCAAAATCTGGATGTGGTTCTCAGAGCTGCTCCAAAAAATGCCACCGAATTGTAATAATGAGACAGAATATTAAATATATGCAGAGCAATAGTATTGATCATATCATATATTATAATTAATATAATTTTTATTACAATTAAATCATATTTAGTTTTTATCTTGGTGCTGCCAACATCTCTATCCTGGTTTATTTCTTTGTGAAGTTAGCCCCCAGCATGAAATGTCAAGTCAGATCTTCAGCCCAAAAAAACTCAAGAAACAGTTTGATTTAGACAAACTGGGTAAGGAGCAGGAGTCTGTTCAGGAAGCGCTGCTGTTTTAACAAAGAGCAGAGGATAACTAGGAAGTTTCCAGGTCTGGCTGGAATGGGGAAGAGGCGACAGAAGAAATGTTGTTCACTCATGTAGTCACTTCCAACCCTTTCTGACACAATGGCAAGAGTTTGCCAGTATTATCTATCAGTAACTGCTTCTTTGATGTCTTGTAAGCCCATGAATAATTTTAGTGATCATGTCTAGTCAACTTGTCTTCTATCAATCACTTGTCTTCATTTTTTCAAGCATCAGGGTCTTTGCCAAAGATTCTTGTTCCAGTGTTCCATACATCCAAAATATTGAAATTTCACTTGCATAATTAGTGCTTCCAGTGAGCTATCAGGTTTTATTTCATCTAAGTATTGAATTATTTGTTCTTATTTATTTGTCAGACAAATTTGTAAGGTCGCCAGACTCCATGATGTCTATGGGATTTTTTACAAGAGTGGAATTAATACAATTTTAACTGTGTCCATTGCTATAAATCAATTTTTAAAAATCAAGTCAGACAATATGAAATCATACTGTCCAATCTTGCCTCTCCAAAAATTAAGAGCCAGTTCAAAGATTGAGAGTTAGTATATTGCATTAAGACTTTTGATAGTCTACCTTCCAAAAATACATAATACCCTTTTTTGCAAACATAATATGTCCAAAATTCTTCATAAATAAATATGGTTCAAATTTGGGGAGAAATAACTCAACAACACTTTAACATCTCTAAATCTAAACTTCCTTTCAAGCACTTGGTTGACCACAGTAATAATATCTTTTTAAAAAGGAGCTGCCACTGGACAAGTCCAAAGCATGGGCACTTCAAATTTATTACAACTCCAGCATAATCAGAATGATAACTAACCTTTTAAAAACATCTGTTGAGGACTCCAGTAACCACTCAAAAGATTTTTCTTGAACTAACCCCTTTTTAAATTATAAGAAACATATTTAAAATGTCTTAAATTTCTGATCATATTTTAGCTGTCTTTCCAACTTTCTTATACATTATCCAACTTGATTATGATAAACTTTTACAGTTGTTGATAATATTGGGCTATTGATTTGGCCTCCTTAAAAGCCTTTTTCAATACATTCAAAGCAATTGAAGTTTCAAGGGCTGCTAAAGTATCCAAATTAATCAAAGAACATGACAAAGGCTTTAACTGTGTGTCTATGTATATACACAAAACAATGTAGGAACTTTCCTGTAGTTGTAAAAGTGCAGGTAAATCCCTGAAAGATTTATTCTATTTTTAAAAGCATCCATTGCTCAACAGGTAAATGTACATTTATAAAATATGTGCTTGTGTAAAACTCCATAAACTGAGGATTAATGTTATTATAGTTAGTATCAATTATGTCCAAGAAATCTCTAATTGTATTATGTTAATATTATATTTTATATTATTATTTATTTAATTAATGTGTACAACACCCAATTCCCAGCAACTGAGGGTGGTTCACAAAGTAAAAACACAGAAAAATATCAATATAACAATATAATAATAAAGAAAAAGGAGCAAAAAGTTGGCAAAATTGGGCATTCAATTGTTTCAAGCATGAAGCCAATAGTTTACCAGTTTTGTTCTCCCAGTTCCCAATACTTCATAAACATCCATGTATATTCCATTTACAAAGCATATGATTTATGAAGCTGCAATATGACAAATCTAAAAGCATGATAGAATTTCAAAATGTGATAAGAGGCAACATTTATTTTACCTCCTTTTCTAACTTTTTATACTGTGATCTGATTTTTTACCCTCCTAGGGGCATAGGTTATTAACTTACCAAATAATTGGTTTAAATGCATCCTATACAGTCCTCACATTGGTCAATTTTATAAGCTAATGATATTTTAGTAATGATTTATTAAAATACCATTTCCCACTTAGTGGAGCATTTTTCCATAAAACCAATGACATTACAACTGATACATGATCATAGATTATGACTGAACCAACATAACATTTCACAGCTAAACCGATAATTGATCAAAATATTTAAAAATAATCCAGGTTACTGTGTGTGCCATATGGGGTTGATTTAAAAAGTGTGTTTCTGCTTATTTGGACTTAACTGTCTCCATATATTCATGAAATTAAATTGGTGGGTATTAAATTCTTATTTTTTCTTGAATTCAATCGATCAGTCAATCAAATCTATTTCATAAATTTGGTCATTGACCAGTAATTAATACAACTTCATAACAGAAATTATAAGGTATAAGAAAAATGAAGAACTAAGAAAGAAGACTGAATAGATGCTGAAGTAGAATAAAATGTATAAGTGCAATCCTTCAGATAATAAAATACTGGTAAAAGTTGAACATACTTAAATGTTTAAAACTAAATTAAGTGGTAATAAAATATTAATATGTTAAGAAAATATATTTTAAAAAACCTTCCAAATTTTTTTAAGAAAAACAATTGAACTTTCATAGAATCAGTAAGATTTATTTGATGAATTAAAAGAAATAAGCTGCAATATGTCAAAATTGATATGGTTGACCTCAGCTTGAGAGCGTGTCTATCAGTAATTGTGACCGTAATTAAAAGGAAAGTACCTTCAATGAGTTTGCTCATATCCTGTCCCTGTAATTATCTGTGGAGAATTTTAATTTCTATAATACAAACCTGGCAACATTATATGTGACGAATGGTTTCTTGTCTAAAAGAAGAAAATCAGTGGAAAAACGTTTGTTTCAACCTGTAAAATGTGTCAGTAAAAGAAAAGTCAAGATAATAGGGGCAGCATAAAAGCATGTGTGTAATAGTCTCTAAAGCCCCTACTGAATGCTACAAAGAGAAATTATTTCATACAATAGGACTTTAGTAAGGCAACAAGGAGTAAAACATGTTTTAATCCCCCAACAGCCAGATAACATTCAGAAGTGACTCAGACAACTCCCTAATTCACTGAACTGTAAAAAGGGGAGGACGTACAGCACAATCAGACTTGCAAGATCCTGTTATTATAGTCAATTTCAATAAGAGTAGTTTCAGTCTTAAGGGACGCGGTGGCGCTGCGGGTTAAACCGCTGAGCTGTCGATCGGAAGGTCGGCGGTTCGAAACCGCGCGGCGGGGTGAGCTCCCGTTGCTCGTCCCAGCTCCTGCACACCAAGCAGTTCGAAAACATGCAAATGTGAGTAGATTAATTGGTACCGCTTCGGCGGGAAGGTAACAGCGTTCCGTGAGTCATGCTGGCCACATGACCCGGAAGTGTCCTATGGACAACGCCGGCTCCAAGGCTTTGAAACGGAGATGAGCACCGCCCCCTAGAGTCGGACACGACTGGACTTTACGTCAAGGGAAACCTTTACCTTTACCTAGTTTCAGTCTTCCTGGGATGATTTCTTGGTCTGGTGTACCTAGAGACACTGACAGTCCCATACAGTAACTGTCTAGAAGGAGACAGTTCCTCCCCATCCAGACCCACGCAGCCTCCAGGCAATGGGACAAGACTTCATCTGCCTCACTCGGCCAGCTGGGGTTAAAAGTTATAATGGTAGACTGTGGTAAATGGGTTCTCAGATATTATTTAACCAAATATATTAATGCTACGTTGCTACTGTATGACCTCCTTAGCCATAGTTAGCCAACTTAAAAACTTATTAAGCATGAAGTGCAGAAGACAGACAGAAAATTCTATCTTATGCTTGCCTTGAACATCTATGCCCTTTCCTTATTCTGTATTATGAAAAATGTACAAACATGGAAGTAATATAATGTCCATAAGGTTTAATTGGCACTCGTGTTAAAAGAGGTCTACAAAAAGGTCTGGAAATCATTTTTTTCACTAAATGTTGTGAAGTTTGTAGACTGATAATAAATTGCTAAGTTCCAAGGCAATATATCACAAAGAAAACTATTAGTCTTAATAATTCCTTAGCAAAGTATGATTGTGTGTATTCTCTTTTCTCATAAAATAATACCCAGACTTCCAAAAGTGATTTTGGAAAGTATCTCTTTGTATAACCCAGTTATTTATTCCAAATAAGTTTCCCTGTGAATAACATTTCCCCCATGCAAGGCACCCATGAAACAATCTCCAAGTAGTTCCATTTCATGGATCAATGCTAAGTATAACTGATACAAGGAAACCCTTTCCCAGTGATATAATCCCAATAATAATAATAATAATAATAATAATAATAATAATAATAATAATGTAACAGCATAATAACTGGTCTTCTATTTTCAGCTTTTTTTATTGGATCACCCTTTGTGAACATCCCCATAAACAGGGGGAAAAGTGTATTGAAGATCTATTGAATCCTTGTAGGACAATGCTTCCTGTGCCCTCTGCATCATGATGAATTTGCTTGAAAATTCTAACCAGTAAGAGTGTTCACAAACTATTCATAGAAACTCAAGGGTTACCAGAAGGTAGAGCTGCTTCTTTTCTCTGGTGCAGTGCTCTACAGCCTTGGCAAATTTATGATTCCTCAGATCACTTGACTGTCTAGCTCCAGAAATTAAAATATATTTTACTTTTTTTTCTGTGCCATTAAAAATGCATTGCAGTGAATAATACAGCAGGGCTGCGTATAAAAGTAAAGCGTCTGTGTCCCATTTAAATGCTTGTTCTTCAGCACAGATCCTCTGAGGGAAATTTATTGACAGGAAGGATGGAAAATATGACCAGTAATTCAATTTTTTATCATAAGCATTAGTGGAAAATAAAGGACAAAAGTGCTTTACAGGACTAAAGAAAAGAAAGAGAGATTTATCATGGGAAACTACTAGAGTATATTCAGACTGAGTCTTTATTTTTAATCTGTTCAATTGTGTCTGATTCTCAGAGACTGCCTAGACAAGTCCCTGCAGTTTTCTTGGCAAGGTTTTTGGAAGTGCTTTGCCATTGCCTCCTTCCTAGGGCTGAGAAAGAGTGACTGGCTCAAGTCACCCGGCTGGCTTTGTGCCTAAGGTGGGACTAGAACTCACGGCCTCCCAGTGTCTGGCCTGATGCCTTAACCACTACACCAGACAGCAGGACTAAAGAAAAGCAAGATTTATCATGGGAAAATACTGTATCCTGACTCTTTCACTGTGTATATTAATTTACTGTTCAAAGAATGGCAGTAAGAATATACAGGCTGCAAAAAAAATTCTTACTTATTTCATAGATACTAAATGTGGAAGTGACATCATGAAACTAGCTTTTAAGTGAACTAAGTAAGTAATGTCTTAGAAAAAGAAAATGATGAAGAGAATACTCAGTTCGTTGACAAAGACACACAAGATGTTGTATTATATTGTGCGTGGGGGGGGGGGGTACTATGCAAGACCCCTCAGCATGAAAGTGGCTTCTATTTAGGGAAAAGGTATCTCACATGTACTTACAGCTTTAATGGACTGCACATTCTGTTGTTTTATATTTACAGTTTTTAAGACATTGAAATGTTTATGTTAATTTTATTAATTGTGTACATCAATACAAGTTGTCTTTACATAGTATAAAATGTTTAAAAATAAACCAGGTACAATACAATCCAATGGAACCCAAGTAGTTTCCACTGCATATAAGAAAATCCATCTTGAGAAGTGAGAGAAACATTTCTTCTGCCCTTTAAAAGATTTCTACTCTATATTTCAGTCATATTCCTTAAGGTGATCTCCAACAAATATTTTATTTGTTATAACAGCAAATATCATAATAAAATAAAGTAGACAGAATTAATGCACAGCAGAACAAGGCCAGGAAACTCATGTAAAATGCAATAACTGCGAACTAGTAACAACAGCAGCGGCAAATTTCAATTAATGAAACCTCAATCAATATTACAAAACTCCTGAGCAATTAGAATAGTTTTTTATCTAAAAGTTGTCCAACAAGCTCCTGAGCTAGTTGATAAAGAAAGGAGCTCCACAAACAAAATGGCTGACAGCCATCCACCCAACTGCAGGTGCCAGCAGTATCAAAGGTGCACCTGCTGATTAAAATTGCAGGCAGGCCTTTGAGCAGGGATTGTGTATCACTACAAAGCCATGATAAGTGGCACCATTTTTGGAGTCCTCAGAAATAAACTTTCAGAACAGAAATGGGATAGGGGCTTATTGTCCTATCAGTATTCTGGAGATTTTTTTCCAATGTGTTTATTATTTTATAGGTTATAGTATGATTAATAAAAATAATAAACAGCTGCTCTTATCTATGATGAGCAGAATTCTCATGCACATGGCATAATGGGCTTTTACCATGCCCCACAGGCTAAGAAATGTATCTGTCAGTGCCATGTTCTGCCCTATGGACTGATACTTATTTATATTCTTTGTCTGAAAACAGAACAAATAGATATTGGAACCTGAATACTTCATCACAATTTACTTCCTGGATGGTTTCAAGTAAGTAAAATATGCATCTAGTCATTTTTATGAAACAGTCTGTAAAAATCTATTTTCTGAAGGAATTTCCATTTTTGTAGCATGCATTATTTCAGTTAGAAACAATCACAGTGATCACACTATATTCGTTGCTCATGTCTTTTAAAGTTTCAAAGAAAGTTCCTAAAGTGCAGAGATTTGCCAACATCGAGAAAAGAAAATAACTGGTAAATTGGTCTGAATTTTTGCCTACAGATCAAACTGGTATATCTGCAGCACTAGCTGTAATACTTCAAATATTATAATACATTTATTTATTTGTTTGTTTGTTTTGTTTTATTTTCTATCCCACCTTTATTATTTTTATAAATAACTCACTGCAGCAAACATACCTAATATTCCTTCCTCCTCCTATTTACCCCACAACAGCAACCCTGTGAGGTGGGTTGGGCTGAGAGAGAGGGACTGACCCAAGGTCACCCAGCCGGCTTTCATGCCTAAGGTGGGACTAGAACTCTCAGGCTCCTGGTTTCTAGCCTGTTGCCTTAATCACTAGACCAAACTGACTAGTGTATGTACTCAAAAATATTAGGTGTGTTTTCAAAACTATTTCATTCAAGGTATCTTACTTCAGGGAGCAGCACCCCAACATTTTCTGATGTATGTTATACTTGAGATTTTAAGTCTCAAAATAAAAATATTTATTGTGCACATTTCAAGCTCAGAATTAAGCAGTATATAAACACATTCAAGTTACTTGGTATTTAGCAAATCAGAACTTTTCTTTCAACCATATTTTGAAAAAAATAATAATTTACAGCATAAATTTTGACTGTAATTGACTAATTGATTGAACTTTGCATGTAAACTGTTATCATCATCATCAATAACAACAACTATATTGTTAATTCCTCCTTTCTGCCAGTGGGAATCAGTTCTGATGTGAAACTATATGGATTCCATAAGGTGAAAGGGCAGTAACTTCTTGTTTATCCTGTAGTAATAGCTCTAATAATTTGTCTGATCTAGCAGTGTAATGCATTCAGACCAAGCTTTAAGTAATTTGGGAATTAACTAGAATACTAACCATCTTTTTCTGGCATTTTATCTGATTTTGATAGATATTTTTGAATTGAGAAATTGTATTACCATACCTTTGGTCAAATATTTCCTAGCTGATTTGGGAAGTTGAGTGGAGTTCAGTATATGCTGTTTATAGTTAGCCTTTCAAGTTTGACAGATTTCCAAAATGTTTAAAAGTTAATACTGATAGAATTAGTGGCATGCAAGCCTACCCATCCCTCTTTTGCCTCACCCTTAAAAAAACAATTGGATTTCTTGAACATTCCTTATTATCTTCTGAAGACTGAATAAGTTTTCATTTGAAATATTCAAAGAGAGTGAAACATATCAAAAAGAATTGCCAGTTCTAAGGCTGGTCTCCATACCTGTTCTCATTAGTTTGTTCTTCTTTATATTTAATCTTAGTCCCATTTTTTACTGTGTTCCTTGACTTTTATTACTAGAGCTTGCAGATCATTTGCATTTTTAGCTATCAGAGTTGTGTTATTAGCATAGCTCAAGTTATTGATATTTATGCCTCCAATTTTAAAACCACACTTATCTTCCTGTCCACTTTCCCTCACTGTATATTCAGCATACAGGTTGAATAAATAAGGGAAGAATATACAGCTTTATCTCACTCCTTTGTCAATCTGAAGCCAGTCTGTTTCACTATGTTCTGTCCAGAGATGGCTTCCCAGAGATGTGCATAGGTTTCTCACGAAGACAATGAGATGTTTTGGGATTTACATGTTTCTAAGCATGTTCCATAGCTTGACATGATCAACAGAACTGAATGGGGCACAGATTGATTTAGGGGAGTATGCTTTGGGTTTCTCAAACATTAACTAAGTTTAGGAACATCCAATCTAGCATGCATCAGCAATAATGTCTTATGTTCCTCAATCTTTTCTAAAGCCAGCTTGAACATCTGGCATCTCCCTTTCCATGTAGGTCTCTAATTTATATTGGATGATCCTAAGCATTATTTTATTTGCATGTGAAATTAAGGATACTCTATGTTATTTTGCTCTCTCTGTTAAGTCTCCTTTCTTTGGTACTGATATGTAGACAGAACTCTTCCAATCCGTTGGCCACTGTGTCAATTTCCAGATTTGCTGGCATGGTTTGGTTAGAACCTTTACAGATTTTACTTCTGTTGCTTGCTATATTTTAGTGGGTATTCTGTCAGTTCCTGAAGCTTTCTGACTTGGTAATGACTGGAGTACTAATTTCATCTTTTAGTACTAGAGGTTCATGTAAATAAGGAGTATCTTCAAGATGCAATTAGCTCCTGTGGAAACATATCTCTTGAATGTCCTGGGTTTTAAACACCACTTTTTGTCATACAAAAATGACAAAATATGCCCTTCCAGAATATGCCCTTAAGGTAACTAACAGTGAGAGACCTATTTGCAGAAATCTGATAAAAAACTCCCTTATTATTTTTTATCACATCAACTTGAGAACAGAATATATACCACACATGCACACACGTGCTTTTGTTGTTTGTGGGTACATATCTTTGCAACAAATTATGAAGCATATGTCATATTAAATTTTGAAGCATATGTCATATTAAATTATTAAATTAAATTAAATTATGAAGCATATGTCATATTAAATTTTTAATGATTCTGCTATATCATCTTCTGGGATATTCTGAAATATATGTACACTATAATCTATAATCAATACTATTACATTTCTATGTGACCTTTATGCTCTCTTAAGCACTCAAAGGCAGTTTGAGATAATACATATTAACATAATAATCATTGTTCGTTATTTAGTATATAGCGGGTCCCAGGAAGCATGCTCCTGTGTGGTGATACCTGCCCTATCAAACAGCTTACCCCTTGCTACCTGAGATATGGATGACCCTGACTCTATTGATGGCCTTTCAGAAGGCTGTGAAGACCTGTTTTTTTTTCCCCCAGGCACAGGGTCCAGGATGTTTGTTACTGGAGCTCTGGTATATGCATATGCAATAAGTGAGAATTGAGATTTTACTGGGGCCTCAATTTGGTTTCTTTTTGGTTTTAATGGAAAGTGATGCTCCAAAACTGGCCACAATCCAAAAGAAAAGCATGCTGCTTCTACTTGGTGAAGCTTTGATTGAATCCCTCCATCCAAGCAGATCTGCAAATCCCAAACACTTTTCAAAGCAAGGAATTGACTCAAGTCACTCAGAAGCATTTCAGAAATTCAGTTACTTTTCTGTTGTTTCTAGATTACATAATAAATAATATATAATTGTTTGTAAGGAATAACACCAGATACAGGTAGAATATGTGAACAGTCCATGATTGAGGGGTACCTTTATTTAGGGTTATATGCAAAGGTTAGATACAAGAAATGCTTTCTCCCTTCTGCTAGAGGAACGTTTAGTTTTGCTCTGTAGTTATTGGTAGCCATAGTAAGTTCCTCTACTACTGGTAGGGCATGGAGGGGAAAAGCTTTGGGTCCTGGAACAGTTTCATAGTTAATAGAGACTGATGCATTAGAGCAATCCCCATCGAGGCATACCACCTTCTTTCCCCCTTCCTTACTCACATCCAGTTGATCTGTTTCCAGCCTCTATAGTAATGTTTCTGCTGTCAAATCAAGCAGCCTGCCTTGTAGACCCCCAAGTAGTCCTTCTACTGGGTCATCGAAATCTACAGAGTCATGAGTAAAACTAGTCCTATTACTCACTTGCTGTCTGTAATGATTGCCCTAGCCCAAATACTCAGACTCACAAGAGGCTGCTAAATGAAATCTGATTTATTAGGGAACTAAAGACAAATACAGAGAAAGCTGAGAATGAGCAAAAGCGCGCCAAATACAAACTTAAACCCTTGGTGCAAACGTATCCCACCTCCCTCGTAACAGCCCCGCCCGGCACAGGTGCTAGCAATCGTCAGAGTTGCTAGCCTGGGAAAGTAACCTTGAGCGCAGTAGATAATACAAATACATTCCAAAGCAAAGCCAAAAGATAACTGTTCCCATCCTCCCCAGAGAGATGAAACACGCATCCAATTAATGACATGCGAAACGTTACGATGCATCAAAGACATTGAAACGGCGAACATGACACTGTCTTTCTTTCAAGCTCTGCAGTGACCCTTAGCATGAAGGACCTTGAGATTTGGAATTCTGTTTCTCTGTGCAGAAGTCCCTGCGGACCTGGTGCCTATGATTTGGTTTTGACTTTTTCACTGGCCATTGAACTCTCTAGCCCAGTGTTTCCCAACCTCAGAAACTTTAAGATGTATGGACTTCAACTCCCAGAATTCTGGTTGTTGAAGGCCATAAAGTTGTTGAGGTTGAGAAACACTACTCTAGCTGTTCCTTTCTTTGGTGGGAGTTCTACCTTCCTAATGCATACTTTTTCCACCTGCCCTCTTTCTGTTTTTCTTCACTTGTTCCTTACACCCTCACACCTACCTTTCTTTTTGTCCCTATTTTATAGTACTGCCTCTGGGGAGAAGGAGGTGTGGCCCGATATGTTGCTAGAGGTGGCAGACAGCCACGCTTGCTCCTTCCCCAATCCTCAAAAAAGGTGGGGAAGGGGGAGGGGAAAGAACAGGTGCCTTATTTAACTGCTCTCCCTCCCCTCCACAAACCCTCTGTGATGTCATCTGCCCCGTTGTGGGAGGTTGAGGGAACTAAATCTGGCTTTCAGATCAAGTTTAGTTAAATATACATACATGTTTATTAAAGGCCATGTTGATTGAAGTCCATGACCTATCTAAAATCAGACTGCTGTCCCCACCTGAACGAAAATATTAAATATGAAAGGGGCTTTTTATTACATGAGCAGCATTGTTTGTGTCTTTGGTCATTACTATGGTATCTTTGGTACACTTTCTTCCCAGTCTGCATGAAGCACTAGACAATGCTTTGTTGTATATCCATTGCTTTAATTCTCCATTACTTCTTATAGGACTACTGTACCATATTAAAATACAATTTCAGTTTAAGGGCTGGTTCACATATTACTATGGTTTAGTTTTTTGCTCATGGGAGGTATCTGTTCACCAACAATTTTAGAGTTAGTCACCCAAGCCTCTCAGCCATAATTTCTGCCATCTCTGAATAAAAACATTTCAGTGTGTATGTGTGTGTGTGTGTGTGTGTAATGACTAAGTTCCATGAATGGAAAAACCAGCCCCTAAGTAATGTGTGAATCAACCAAAGAGTTGTATTTCATAGGAACATCCTACTTATTCTTTCCCCCTCTGCTTAAATAGACAAGGCCAGCCAACATATTTACTCCTGGGAGCCATTCATTCCTATCAGTGTTCCTAATTTCACATTACAGATTCTCCCCATGGCTGAGCTGCAGTTTCTTCTAGCCTTGTGAAATGATTTGGAGAATATTCTTTTAAAACAGTTTATTTAATATCACTTAATACTTGGAGCACAACACTGTCTATTGCATTGTACTGATTATTTTTGCTGGCTGTTTTCTACGATTTGCACATTAAAAAGGGAAGAATAACATGGTTAAAGCTCTCTGTGGGTCACTGTTAAGCAGTAAAGTAACTGAAGTCAAATCCTGGAATAAGTTCCAGATGGTTGCTTCTTTTAAGTTCAGTAAAGAATGACTGCAGTGATAGCAAATTGATCGTCCCTTTTCTGGAAAAAATAAAAGATTTTGTATTATAGGCTGGTGCTAATCAACAGCACCACCTTCTGTTTGCAAAAGCCAAACAGTCTACAGAAGACCATTTTTTACCCTTGGTCTAAGACCAACCAAGTATGCCATAATTTTTCAGTTTTATTTGTGTGTGTGTGTACCTGTGTTGTTTGTGTGATGTGTGAACATGAATCTGGCCATAATAAATAATCAAAATAGTATTCATAAATTAAATATAATCATTTTGTTTCTCAAATTACCTTTTGAATGCTATGCTAATGCTCACCAAATATATCTCTAGGATAAGCATAATAGTGAATATCCATATTTAGGTATCAAGATAATTTGATATATATATTTTTTAAAAAGATGCTAGTGTATATTAACATAGTTTCCATTAGAAAACTTATGTTTGTTTATATGAGCAGCCATATGCAGTATACCAAGATGTCTTGATACAGCCATGCATTACTAACACTTTCAGTATGCTACTATACAATTTATATGATCAGCTTCTTGAAAACTTTAACTAATGAAGGATGCCGCCACTATCTACTGGGATAAAATTCTAATATCAATTCTTCTCTTTTTTTCTATCAGCTGCAGTGGCTGCTAAATGATTTTTGAGGCAATTCACATGATTGATATCTTGAAAGCAGTTTGGAACTACACAGCTCTTTTTGATCATTTTCATGACCAGGTGGAGAGACTCTCCTGAAGTGTCATGGCCTCTCAATGCATGGCTGGTGATGATGCACAATGGAGGTTTCTTAGCAGCAGCACCTCATATATGTAACTCTCTCCCCAAAAGATAACTTTATCTCATTCTCTCTGAGTATTAAACCAGTAGACGAAAGCATTTATTTTTAAAACAAGTTGTTTTAGTTGTGGCTGCTCAGTTTAACTTATCTATTACTAGAGGTTTTTTTTTTTACCTGTGCCATGTTTGGCTTTTGGTGCTGCTAATAGCCTAATGAATATACACTGCTGTTATTTATATCCTGATTTTACACCTTTTTAGTCATGTACCTCTTATTCGGATACAATGCTTCAGTGACATTTAGAGCAGGATTGTAGATTTTTTTCCCAGTCAAGTTTCATAGGATTAAACATGTTTACTGCTAAATGAGCAAGCTATACAATTATTTAATGTAGATAAAATAATGTTGTCCCTTTATAATGAAAATGTCTTCCTTCTCTCTGCATGACATTGTCTGGTTGATCCATACTATCATTTTTCCTCAATCCAATGCTCTTCAGATGCCTTGGATTTAAACATCCATATTTTCCAGACATGCTGATTGGGCAGCATGGAAGGTGAAGTGCAGTAATAGCTAGGTGAAATCAAACTGGAAAAGGCTACATTAGACTTTCCTATGCTGAAGAATTATAAAAATCACAAACTTTCATTATAAATGTCTCCTCCTTGTTTATGCTAAGATACCAAATTATTCTCTAGTTTCTCCTTGCTTGGAATTCCATCAAGTCTGTCAGTAATATGAAATTTCTTGTTAATGCTTCCTCTCCAGAGTGTCTTTTGTAAAAAGAAAGATCATTTCCATAAAGCATGTGACAGCCTTCCCCAACTAGCTACATGAGTGTTACTTTGAGTCTTGCTCCTTTTTTCCCCACCAAAAAGTTTTTGCCCGCCAGTGAGTCTCATGCACCAATCAACTGTATCGGCTTCTTTTGGCTATTTCCCACTTTTTTCCTCCCCAAATAGGTTCGGGTTCAGGTTATCAGTCAATGGTTGACAGTTACCTCTGCAAATTTATATCACACCAATTGATTACTTCCATCGGTGAAAGGTGAAAGGTCCCCTGTGCAAGCACCAAGTCATGTCTGACCCTTTGAGGGGGATGCTGCTTTCGTAGCATTTTCTTGGCAGACTATAGCAGGGTGGTTTGCCATTGCCTTCCCCAGTCATCACCTTCCCCAGCAAGCTGGGTACTCATTTTACCGACCTCAGAATGATGGAAGGCTGAGTCAACCTGAGCCGGCTACCCAAGAACAGGCCCGCAACTAGGGTCTCTGTCACCCGGGGCAAACATGTATTCTACGCCCATTTTGGCATCCCCCAGCACTCATTTTGGTGCCTCCCCAGTATGGCACCCAGGGCACATGCCCGCTTTCCCCCCCCTAATTGCAGCCCTGCCCGAGAATCCAGCTTCAGCTGGGATCGAACTCGGGTTGTGGGGAAAGTTTTTGGTTGCAATACTGCTGCCTACCACTCTCCGCCACACAAGGCTCTCACTTCCATGGGAGGCAAAAAAAGTTTGGACATGAGATTTGAACACTAGTGGCAGACAAAAAAGGAACAAGAGCCATAATTTTAAAGAGAGACCAGGATTCCTCTTTAGCAGGTGAAGAGGACTATGCAGGGATGTGAAAAGTTTTATTTATTAAAACTCTGACATCTGTGAAAGTATTAAAGGCTCAAGGTTGTTCTCTTAATTGACCTGGTCTAAGACGATGGAAATATGCTATTGCTTGTTTGAATAGGTGGTCCTGAAGACAATGGATTTATTTTACATATGGTAGAACATGTTTGTGTAATGATTGCCTATTCTAAAACACTATCAGACTCATGAGCAGGAATTCAAAGATATCTGATTTATTAAAGAATAGTATGCAGGATCACACTTCAGCAAAGGATCGTTACCATGTCGTGGTGCTGGAGCTTGAGCACCTCAATGATGCCATGAGCTAAACCGTGAAGGGCCACCCAAGATGGGAAGGTCATGATGGAGACGTCAGATTAATGCGATCCCTGGGGAAGGTAATGGCAACCCACCCCAGTATTCTTGCCGTGAAAACTAAATGGATCGGTAAAACCAGAGATATGTCGGTATACCATCAGAAGATGAGACCCCCAGGTCGGAAGATGGTCAAAATGCTACTGGGGAGGAACAGAGGATGAGTTCAACTAGCCCCAGACGTGATGACACAGCTAGCTCAAAGCCGAAAGGACGGCTAGCCGCCGACGGAGCTGGTGGTGAAGGATGAACAGCGAATCCGATGTTCTAAGGATCAACACACCATTGGAACCTGGAATGTAAGATCTATGAGCCAGGGCAAATTGGATGTGGTTATTGGTGAGATGTCAAGATTAAAGGTAGACATTTTGGGCATCAGTGAACTGAAATGGACTGGAATGGGCCACTTCACATCAAATGACCACCAGATCTACTACTGTGGACAAGAGGAGCACAGAGGAAATGGAGTAGCCTTCATAATTAATAGTAAAGTGGCTAAAGCAGTGCTCGGGTACAATCCAAAAAGCGATAGAATGATCTCATTTCGAATGCAGGGCAAGCCATCTAACATCACAGTGATCCAAATATGCGCCCCAACCACAGATGCTGAAGAAGCTGAAGTAGAGCATTCTATGACGATCTGCAGCAACTACTGGACAACACGCCTAAAAGAGACGTTATTTTCATCACAGGAAACTGGAATGCTAAGGTGGGCAGTCAAATGACACCTGGAATTAGAGGTAAGCATGGCCTGGGAGAACAAAATGAAGCAGGACATAGGCTGATAGAATTTTGCCAAGACAACTCAGTCGGCATAACAAACACTCTCTTCCAACAACCTAAGAGACGGCTTTATACGTGGACTTCACCAGATGGACAACACCGAAATCAGATTGACTACATCCTTTGCAGCCAAAGGTGGCGGACATCTATACAGTCAGTAAAAACAAGACCTGGAGCTGAATGTAGTTCAGATCATCAACTTCTTATTGCACAATTTAGGATCAGACTAAAGAGCGTAGGGAAGACCCACAGATCAGCTAGATATGAGCTCACTAATATTCCTAAGGAATATGCAGTGGAGGTGAAGAATAGTTTTAAGGGACTGGACTTACTAGATAGGGTCCCGGAAGAACTATGGACAGAAGTTCTCAGCATTGTTCAGGAGGCGGCAACAAAATACATCCCAAAGAAAGAGAAAACCAAGAAGGCAAAGTGGCTGTCTGCTGAGACACTAGAAGTAGCCCAAGAAAGAAGGAAAGCAAAAGGCAACAGTGATAGGGGGAGATATGCCCAATTAAATGCAAAATTCCAGAGGTTAGCCAGAAGAGATAAGGAATTATTTTTAAACAAGCAACGCACGGAAGTGGAAGAAGACAAAAGAATAGGAAGGACAAGAGACCTCTTCCAGAAAATTAGAAACATCGGAGGTAAATTCCAGGCCAAAATGGGTATGATCAAAAACAAAGATGGCAAGGACCTAACAGAAGAAGAAGAGGTCAAGAAAAGGTGGCAAGAATATACAGAAGACCTGTATAGGAAGGATAACAATATCGGGGATAGCTTTGACGGTGTGGTCAGTGAGCTAGAGCCAGACATCCTGAAGAGTGAGGTTGAGTGGGCCTTAAGAAGCATTCCTAATAACAAGGCAGCAGGAGATGACGGCATCCCAGCTGAACTGTTCAAAATCTTGCAAGATGATGCTGTCAAGGTAATGCATGCTATATGCCAGCAATTTTGGAAAAAACAAGAATGGCCATCAGGTTGGAAAAAATCAACTTATATCCCCATACCAAAAAAAGGGAAACACTAAAGAATGTTCAAACTATCAAACAGTGGCACTCATTTCACATGCCAGTAAGGTAATGCTCAAGATCCTGCAAGGTAGAATTCAGCAGTTCATGGAGCGAGAATTGCCAGATGTACAAGCTGGGTTTAGAAAAGGCAGAGGAACTAGAGACCAAATTGCCAATATCCGCTGGATAATGGAAAAAGCCAGGGAGTTTCAGAAAAACATCTATTTCTGTTTTATTGACTATTCTAAAGCCTTTGACTGTGTGGACCATAACAAATTGTGGCAAGTTCTTAGCGGTATGGGGATACCAAGTCATCTTGTATGCCTCCTGAAGAATCTGTATAACGACCAAGTAGCAACAGTAAGAACAGACCACGGAACAACAGACTGGTTTATGATTGGGAAAGGAGTATGGCAGGGCTGTATACTCTCACCCTACCTATTCAACTTGTACGCAGAACACATCATACGATGTGCTGGGCTTGAGGAATCCAAGGCTGGAGTTAAAATCGCTGGAACAAACATTAACAATCTCAGATATGCAGATGATACCACTTTGATGGCTGAAAGCGAAGAGGAACTGAGGAGCCTTATGATGAAGGTGAAAGAAGAAAGTGCAAAAGCTGGCTTGCAGCTAAACCTCAAAAAAACCAAGATTATGGCAACCAGCTTGATTGATAACTGGCAAATAGAGGGAGAAAATGTAGAAGCAGTGAAAGACTTCGTATTTCTAGGTGCGAAGATTACTGCAGATGCTGACTGCAGTCAGGAAATCAGAAGACGTTTAATCCTTGGGAGAAGAGCAATGACTCGATAAAATAGTTAAGAGCAGAGACATCACACTTACAACAAAGGTCCTCATAGTTAAAGCAATGGTGTTCCCCGTAGTAACATATGGCTGCGAGAGCTGGACCATAAGGAAGGCTGAGAGAAGGAAGATTGATGCTTTTGAACTCTGGTGTTGGAGGAAAATTCTGAGAGTGCCTTGGACTGCAAGAAGATCAAACCAGTCCATCCTCCAGGAAATAAAGCCAGACTGCTCACTTGAGGGAATGATATTAAAGGCAAAACTGAAATACCTTGGCCACATAATGAGAAGACAGGACACCCTGGAGAAGATGCTGATGCTAGGGAGAATGGAAGGCAAAAGGAAGAGGGGCCGACCAAGGGCAAGATGGATGGATGATATTCTAGAGGTGATGGACTCGTCCCTGGCAGAGCTGGAGGTGTTGACGACCGACAGGAAGTTCTGGCGTGGGCTGGTCCATGAAGTCACGAAGAGTCGGAAGTGACTAAATGAATAAACAACAACAACAACATGCAGGATCACAGAGAAAGCTGAGAATGATAAAAGCGCGCCAAATGCAAACTAAAGACCCTCGGTGTAAATGAGACCTCTCCCCCCATAGAACCTTCCCAAGTTCACAATCCCAGGTGCTCCTAACGATTTCTGATGGTCTGCGGGAAAAGTCCTTGAACAGAGAACAGAACCCAAACACATTCCATTGTAATGAACACAGATACAGAGCTTGGTACAAGGTTTCACAGCAGCTCCCTCCCAAACAGAAACGCACGTCAGCGCCATGGCATGTGAAACATTACGATGTATACTATACATTGAAACAGTGAACATGACAGTTTGTGTCTTTGTTTAGGAGTGAATCTGGGATTTATCTTAAGTGGCAAGTCCTTTACCTTTAAATAAGTGCATGAAACATAAAAGTATTATAAGTTGTACCTTTAAAACTCTCTTTTCTGCATTACTGCTATCTCCTTCAGAAAAGTTGCTCCCATCATCTTAAATTTTGCGTTAGCCATAATTACTAATATCTGTTCCTAGGGTTGAGACTCATCATGAGAGCTGGGTTTTCAGGAAGGGGATAAAATAAATAATAATTATTAATAATACTTCGTTGCAACATTATAATTCTAGCAATTCCTAAATAACTTATCTTAAAAAACAACCATATAAAAGGGCTCAGCCCATCAAAGTCAGCTTTTCATGTTATCGCCTACTCATTAACACCAATTTTGTATCAAATTATCACTTCTCATCTACTGCACAATTTGCTGCCATACTGCCATACTTTATTTCTTAGCTTCCTTGCTGTCACTACATAAAACATAACTTGCTGTGTTACTTAAAATCTGTGTTACTCAAAATCTGTCAGCAAGCAGCAAGTAACTTCACAACATGAGATCCAGCATCAGAGGCATAGCAACTAAGGGACTATTTTTCTCTTAGAAGTTCTTAATCGCTGGTGGGGCCAAACTGCCTTCCTTTGGAAAGAAGAAGGAGCAAGATACTTTCATGGAGCTCATAATCATCATTCTGGCATAGGTAATGTGTACGGACCATGACAATGATTGGGAAAAGTAAATAGCAAGGTATTTAAATTAGTTTACTTATTCCAGTTCATCACCATCAAGAAACCATTTGTCTTCTCTCTCTTCATTTGCAAAAATGAATCTTTTGATTTTAGAGTAATTAATTTCAAGTGACTCAGATCTACAGAATTCACTCAACTTTTTGAAGAGTTTGCCTGGCCAATTTTTGAGGTTGAAAGCAACATCATATCACCAGCATATGAAAAAACAGAAATCTCACAATCTTCTGTTGATTGTGGGAAAGTATGAGTCTCTACTCTGTCTATAACAGGAATTGGGTTGAGCTATATTAATCACAATGAAAACAAATTCCAAGTCCTAGTTGCTCATGGGTCTAACTGAAGTGCAGATTGTTCCCACCACTTGAGTGACCCAGTTCTGGCAATTTTTTGTAGATCAGGTAGAGTCTAGCTAGAGACAAGAAGAAATGGCTCATTAATGGATTATATTAACATTAGTACATGTCATCCCTGAGGAGATGGAAAAGACCATCAAACAACAATCCAGAGCTAATGCACCTAGAAATAGCATGTTGTCACCAGACATGTTTAAATCTTTTTCAGAGCAATGGGCCTCATACTTAGCAGCCACCTTTACCTGTATCAGTTCCATGAGATGGAGTCCTCATTGATGGATGAATAGTATGGTTATCCCTTATATACAAAAAACAGGATAAAATAAATCCAGCTAATTATTTGCCTATTCATTTGACTAATACCAGTTTCAAACCAAATGAAAGATATCTCATTCAAAAACTCCTGACATGGGAAGAATTAAGTTTTGCATACAGAACAAGCTGGATTTAGGATAGGCTTCAGTATACTGGATCAATGCAAATTCTTCAATATATTTCATTTGGAAGTTGTCTGAAAAACTATCCAGCAGACTACATGGCATTTGTTGGTTTATCCCCAGTGTTTGATTTGGTGAGTTTAAATAAGTATGAAATGTTATGTGAGGCACATTACACAAAACATATCCCTAACTTCTGATTCTAACATCTTGGCAAGTTCACCTAATGGTAGAGGCCACCTCTGAATGATCATGTATATTCATTACTTTTTCCTTCAAAACACTGTCAAGTATGCCAGCTGGAACTTTGTTATTATAGACTGTGAGAAAAAAACTAAATATTACATAGCTGGGTAAAATATAATAATAGTTTAAAGAAGGCCATATTTTGAAGTTGGACACACACACACACCTCTCTCTCTCTCTCTCTCTCTCTCTTTCTCAAAGGATCAGTGGAACCCTTTCTGTTCCAGAGAAATAACCGTGAAAGATTGGAACAAAATTAGGGAAAACTATAATTGTAAACATGAAAAGAGATGCAGTCTGAGAGAAATTTGAATCACTGAGATGGAACAAGAACTAGTTTATGAAGAAATAACATAGGCTAATCACCTACCTGCACTAAGATGATTGATTGATTGATTATTGATTATGTGCCATCAAATCATTTTTGACTCCTAGTGACCACATAAATCATTATCCATGGATAATATCCACGATGACCTGTCCCTAATCTGGTTCTTCAGCTCTTCCAATGGTGCACTCATCGCCACTGTAACTGAGTCCATCCATCTTGCTCTCTGGTCATCCCCTTCTTCTTTTTCCTTTCACCTTTCTCAGCATTAGAGTCTTTTCCAGGGAGCTGGGTCTTCACATAATGTGTCTGAAGCAGGATAATTTGAGCCTGGCCATTTGTGCCTCAAGTGATAACTCTGGGTTGATTTGTTTGATGATTCATGTGTTGTTTCCTTAGCTGTCCATGGTATTTTCAGGAATCTTCTCCAACACCAAAGTTCAAAGGCATCAGTGCTCTTCCTGTCCTCATTCTTCAAAGTCCAACTTTAGCTTCCATAGAGTGTCATGGGGAATACCATGGTTCACATGATTCTGATCTTTGTAGGTATAGACACATCACAGCATTTGAATATGCCTTCATGGCTGCTCTACCAAGCGCTAATCCGTGGCATAGTTCTTGACTGCTTGTTCCTTTACTGTTGATGGTTGATCCTAAAAGGCAGAAATCTATCTACCACTTTGATGTCTTCATTGCCAATTCTAAGACTGGTTGTTCGACCTGTTGTCATTACTTTGGTCTTCTTTATATTTAATTTTAGTCCCATTTTTTTACTGTGCTCATTGGCTTTTAGTCCTAGGGCTTCCCTTTGCATTTTTGGCTATCAGGGTAGTGTCATCAGCATAGCACAGGTTATTGACGTTTCTTCCTTCAGTTGTAAAAACACACTCCTCTTCTTCTAATCCATACTAGGATTCTAACTCTAAGAAATTAATAGGCAAGGCAGGGAGTAAATGAAAGACTGAGGCTTGTCAATTTCCATTCTGTGACTCTGCAACATCTGACAAAGATGTCCAGCGAATCCAGAGATTTCATCAAAATAATGAAACATGAAACAAGCCCAACCCTTATGTATTTACATGCAGTGTCACAATGCAATACAAAAAGAGCAGAATATGCATCGCAATGCTGTGACATACTGTAGATTTTGTCATTTCCCTGCCCTCTCTCCCAGATGCCTATGGACTTTGATGTCCCTGTGAGCCTGGCAGGAAAGTACTGAACCACTGTTCAGATTAAAGCCTGGCACAATGCGAAGGTCCACACTCCAAGTGACCACACAGAGAGAACAGTGCTGCAAGATCTGTATTTACTGTTTCACTGGTATGTGAAAAGCAGGAAATAGTGCAGATAATTTTGCCCCTGTTCTTTCACGCAGAAGCATCTACATTATCTTTTCCTCAAGTGTCTGCCATGATTGCAGAAAATATCCTTTTACTCATAGCTGCAGTGACTCGGAAGGTTTATAAAGCTATTTTTGAAATAGTCCCTAAGGTAGAGGAATTTGTGAGCACAGTTAGATTTATATATTCTTAAACCTGTCACTTTCTGCATTCACTTCCCATTATTAAGTTCCCTAGAATAATGTTTGTAACACTGTCATTTTCCTACATACATTAACCCTTGTTCAAATGGCCTTTGCTATCATTAGCACCTGGTAGGGCTGTTTTGCCTGGCTGGTGTTATTAATAAGAACATAAAGCATACTTGCACCAAAGATTTCCAAATAATCTTAGTTCCTCCATACTGCATAATTTTTAAAAGAAAGGGAGAAGGAACTGATTTCTGGGGGGGGGGGGGGGACAGGCAGAACAAATTCTTCCCCTGCCCAGAGATTAAAGCAAAGCTTTAATAAGCAGATGGTGACCTCTGTGAATCAGCTTGCCCATAGTGATTTATTAAAGTGTTTCTTACTCTAAGTTAATACTTGATAAGCTTCAAGGCTTTGGTTCTGTGAACATTCCTTTGTCAATTATATGTAGCAAAGGCCACATGCAGCAGATCTAGAAAACAGACTAGGTATATGAGTTCAGGCTGGGTATAGCCTTTGTAATATTAAAGTTGTAGGATGTGAAAAAGACTTTATAGATAAAGCTCTGCTCAAGCATTTTAGCTCTGCTCGAATGATTATATCAGATAGCCGCTCTGAGTCACTTGCTGAAAAGGGCGGCTATAGAAATCAGATAGATAGATGATAGATGATAGATGATAGATGATAGATGGATGGATGGATGGATGGATGGATGGATGGATGGATGGATGGATGGATGGATGGATAGATAGATAGATAGATAGATAGATAGATAGATAGATAGATAGATAGATAGATAGATAGCCTGGGTTTTTAAAAATTTGCCCTCATTCCACCTCCATCCTCTGGTGGACTCATGTTTTGCCCACCTTTTCTGTCAGCTCCACTACTGTTGCTTTTCTAAAACAGGTAGGTTGCAAACCCTGGATGACCACTAGATGGCAGCACAAGTGTGACAGTTTTATCTCTTTACTGCCATGTAGTGGTCATCCAGATTCTTGCAGCCCAAATAGGGTAGTCCTATGCTAGAAAGAAAAAATTGCCCTTTTAAAATCCAAGCCAAAATGGGGAAGATTGAGAACCCTGGGGAGAGAAACCACAAGACAGTGCTGGAGACGAGGCTGAAGATGAGTGGGGTTTCATCATCTCCCTTGAGTCTTAAAGTAAGCTTGGATACGCCTGAAAAGCTAAAAGCAAGCCAAGGTAGCACTGATTCAAGGCACTGTTTGCACAGATAAAGGTAAACAAGTTCAGCTAAAATTCTCTGTTCAGAATTTATGCTTTACTTTAATGGATAATGGATATTAAACACTTTGATGTCCCTGACGTTTTTGGACCTGATATTATTGTCTCTCATTTTCATGTTCTCTGCCTATGGTCAGTGATTTACCTAGCTCTTCTGTTTTTATGCAATGCAGAATCTCATTATATTCAAGTACTTCCAAACAAGAGCAGGCGGTTAAACCTTGCACGGTCTGCTCAGCCCTCTTACGTGAATTACTTCAATCTTACTGGGAGATTATTTTTAAGATACTGCCTCTGATTTTAGCAGTGCTGTAGGATTATTTTCTCCAACAGTGATTGTTTTCACAGGAGCCTAGTTAAAATAGAATAGAAGAAGTTTCACATCTTCTCTTTTCTTATTTTTAATAAAGTTTAATTTACTGTTAATGCCTGTTATATTATTCTGACTCCCAAGAGAAGGGGAAAAAGCTTTCTCCCTGGCACACAACTCAAGCTCACATTACAGCAATAGGAGAAGGTACTACAAAATTTATTTCACTTTTCTTCTTGTTTTTCTTTGATTTGCCACTTTGGACTGTGGAATTCCTTTTGGTCCCGCATACTGGGGTGAAGGGAAAGGATCAGCAGGTGGCTGGGGGTGGCAAAAGTATTACAAAGCAGCTAAGGCAGGAAAACAGGCCAAGCTGTATAAAACCAGAGGATTCCTGGGGAAGGGAGGGTTGAAAGCCATGACTTCTCACTTTTCAGGCTCAGCCTTTACCATTAAAACATCTAACATTACTCTTTACTATTAGATGGTGTTTTTTTTAACTTAGAAGTGTGTTTGTGTATGTAAAATCCTTATCATCATTATCCTCCTGTCTTTCATAACATCCTTGCATGGGGGCACTATCTTTCCTTCTTTTTTTTAAAGAGTATTATAAAGGCCACCCTAAATCACAGGTACTTAAAGTGAATACCTGTGAGTGAATGAAGGAACAGGTATTTCAAGTGAATAAAGCAGTGTTTCTCAACCTTGGCAACTTTAAGATGCGTGACTTCAACTCCCAGAATTCCCCAGCCAGCTGGGGAATTCTGGGAGTTGAAGTCCACACATGTTTAAGTTACCAAGGTTGAGAAACACTGGAATAAAGTGAGTAAACGAAGCAAGTATCATGGCCCCAACCCTACCATCTCCAATTTTGCCAGCTTGAACAGAAAGGTTCAAACTGTGCCCTGCTTTTTTTCTCTCCAGTTCTCATTTACTGGGAGGAAAGATTAATTGCCTTTAAATTTTCATTCAAAATGGAATTTTGGTAGCCAGGGTGTGTACATGAATATTCAGTCTTCAACTCTCCAGTCACCTCATCTGCAGTCTGCAGCCCCCATTGTGATTTTGTTTGAATAAAATCACAAGGGAAGCTCTCATAAGTTGAAAAAGGACTTGAAAAATGTAACAGAAAACAACAATATCAGAAATAGCATCCTTGACCACCTCAGCAAAAAATAGAAAAGAAAAGAAAAATCCAGACAAAAGTCCTCAGCATAATACAGAAAAATAGAAGCATTTTTGAGAAGAGCAAGGGAAGAAACACTTTAAGGAACGGCAAGGCAGCTTTCAGCATGACATTCATCATAACAGGGGTCCTTGAATTTGCTTTAAACTCAGGAAGACATTTTCTTCTAATCTTGGCTTTCAACATAACGTGATGGGAAGCCAGGAGGTGGGATAATGTGCAAACCAGCTGGTTTGTCTCTGTTTGGTTTTAATAGAAGGAGGGGAAATCAGGATAGCTGAGGACCACTAGACAGAATGAAAGAAACTGTCACACACAACTTCCACTAAGTGTAAGATCCATCCATTAGAATTTCACCAAGGATTCCTTCTTCTTTGAACAGCCTTTGCTGCTCAGAATACAAAACTTCTTCTTTTCTATCAAATAAAATTAGAGGTAAAGTAGGGCTTTACTGTATATCTGTAACAGCATCATAATATTAAAATTGCTGTTCAACCTTTACTTGAATCTCTACATCTATACAGATTTTCACCAATGGAAGAGCACTTAGAGAAAAAGGCTCTGTACATTTTCCTGAAACTAGTTTGAATCCTGTATGTTCTTAAGATTGCGGCCTAAAATGGCTAAGTGGAATATACATAGAACAGATTGCGGCTTCCCCATGTTTATAAGGAAGCAAAAGATGAATGAAAGTGTAAAATTATTTCTAACACAATCTGTTCTTATTGAAAAAGGCAGTTTCCTATTTGATTTCTTATCCATATTTGTCTTATTTGCCCAGCAATAATTCCCATTAAGTTGACTAGAATATATTTCTTGCCACACAAGTATTGTTAGCCTAATAAAAAGATATAACCCTAAGCCCCTAGGGTCGCATATGGTCTCTTTCAAACCTTGGTGGTGACCCCACAGTGATCTCCAAAATCTATTACCAAATTGTAGCTTTTAATGTGGCAAAAGGTGAAAATTATTAAGGAAATGGAGAGTAATCAATAATATAAACTGCATTTAATGTTAATTCAATTTTAATCAAATCAAATCTGTTTCTTTTACTTGACTCAAGCTGTTATGTTTTGGAGAATGGCCCCAACACACCACTCAGATGAAGTGAGGCTCTGGCCATAGAAAAAACACCTTCTTGAGTAGCTGGATGGAGTATATAATATAGAGAATAATGTGAATTAATTGCTTCTTGGTCTCTGTTCAAGTAAACAGTTGCTAAATGAACTTTTATTAAAAGGATAATGTTTGAGTGTAGTTGGTTTTTATTTTCATTCTCAAGTGAGCTTTTTGCAGTGTAAAGTGCACAGTTGTGTAAATAGTATGAAGCATGTTTATTATGTCAGTCTTATTATAACAGCTGTTTGCATACATATCAAAGCTTTTAAAGACATCTCTGAAAAATGGAAATTAGATCACAGAAGAGTGTGTCCATAGAAACATGTCTGCAAAATATCAAAGTTACGTTCTAAATTTTAATCTACAAATTTAATTATTAGTAAGATAATTCAAGCAAGTTAATGAATCTGAACTCTAAACTATTACAAGTTTTTAGTCATAATTTAAATATATGACCCCAAAATGGTAGTTTTTCGAGTGGTCAATTATCTGAATATGAAGATGACAAATTATATTAAAGCTAGTATGTGGACTTAAATAATCTCTTGGAAAGACATAATGTTAGCATGCAATGGAATCAAGCAGTTCAGTATTCCCCCTTCACAGTTGGAAAGTACTAGGAAACGTCAATATTCATTCCCTTACTAACACAATGTGTTCTTAAAGTTAATTCAGGGGACAACAAATAAAGCAAGATTGGAAAGCCATCAAAGCATCTTCCCTTCTCATTGGCTGGGAAAATGTTTGCGTATCACAGTGGAACAGCAGCAATGGGAAGAGTTGTACTTTTCCAAGAACATGTTAGATGTGCCATACTGAGAACATGGAATACGTAGATACAAATCCAGGTTGTGTCTGAAAACACTCTTGTGGGTCTCAGCACAAGAAGCATTTTATAAATGAGAAATAATAAGCAAACACAAATGGCCAAGAACTCATCTGAGACTATATCCATGGCAGTTCTGCTGTATTCAGAACTACTCACAACAATTCTACCTAGTCTTGTCTTTCTTAGATATGCAAACTCCTTATATTCCCCTACCCCACCTCTGCAACCTTTTGATCATTTTTTTTCCAGTCATGGATTCTTTTTTATCTTTTTAAATTTTCAAAAATTCAGAATGATATATCCTTGTAATCATTTAAATCTGTCCCCCTTATGCTGTCAGTAAAAGATGCCTTTTCTATCAACATGGGAATAAAAAGAAACCAGTGTTATTTGATGTTATTGTGCATTGTTGTAGAAGAAGCTAAAGGAGTGAGCGTGTACTTTCAAGACTATTAACATTAGCTAATGAAGCAATAAGAGCTATGGTGCCAGGGGATAATTTGTTCCTTGAAGGATAGAAGCAACAGGAATCTACAACGTTACTAAAATGTATTCCCTCCCCTACCCCCAGCCCCCTTGGAGATTAAGGCATTAACTCTTTGCATGGTTTTCCTTAAGCATATTCAGAGCTAGTTTTTATATCAGTTAAATGTGCTTACTGGAATTGTACAACTGATCTCTCATGGAACAGAATGATGGGATAACATTCCCATGATATATGACAAGGTCACTTCAAAACAAAATAAGTTGGAAACATTAAAGGAATGTAAGTTTTCTCTCATGGGATGTGACAGCTATTTGAGTTTATGCAGAGTGCTGAGTCTAAAACATATTGAGAGTGACTCTATTAAGGGAATCTGTAGTTTAAGATACAATAGCCATAAAAGTAAAAAGGAATGCATATGGCCAGTGGACAGGAACAATATTTGGGCTGATTTATTTGTATTTCTTCATCAACGTTCCCATAAAATAAGCTCTATCATTTAAGCAACCTCCTTTGAAAGCTGGTAAAAGTCAGGTATGCCACAAAACAGATATTACTCCTAGGTAGTCTCTATCAGCTAATCTTCAAAGAAAAGTGATCATTGCCTACAAGGACAACATGTGTATAATTAATTCAAAGGCACCAAACTATTCCAGAATGAGGAGGTTACTCATAGCTGATTAGGAATCTGCCCTTTCTGCAGCATAAAAGCTCAGCTCTTTTGGGTTGGAGCTCTTAGCTCACAATTGTTCTTAGCCAAACCAGACTAACCTCTGTAAAGCCTTTCTGCTTACTTTTAAGCCTAGAAACATTTTATTCTTTTTCTTCTAAAAAGAAGTACTTTATGTATTGGTTTTTAACATCTGAAAAATAAGCTCAGACATTTTTTTTAATATTTTAGTTAGTATAAAACATTAAATCATGGCTTCCTGGCATAGATGGAAAAGGAAACAGTAGTTTAGTAAAATGCTAAAGGAGTTAGGATTATGTCAGCCCTTCCAGGTAAACCAGACAGGAAACACAACCAGATGAGCTACCTCTACTTTACTGTTAGGCTACATTAACAGAAGCTTGCAAGTCGGAAAGTACAAATCTCCTGCCATCCCTATTTACTGCCTAACTAGTTAGGGCAGGTCTTTTCTAAGTTTCTTTCACTGCCCATTACTCAGTTGCAGGCTCCTCCCTCTTTTATCAAATCATTCCTAGGCAGCATCTCTTGCTCCTGTCTTCCAAGGTCATTCTTACATGCCATTACAGATTGTGAGGGGAGGAACAGTGGATTGAAGATGGAGTTTGCAGCTATAAAAGTCATTCTCAGCACAGTAAAATCAGGTTTATTACTCTGAGATAGTTGTGTCCAAATGGAGGCCTTGCCTAGGAAGTGAATATGAAAATTTCAGCTACAAGCCATTTGCCCAACTCAGTGGAGCTGCCTGCCTTCTTTTATCATACTAGTACCTTTCAAATCCATACACAACTGAGACCATCTCTTCTTTATATTGATATATCAGGTTACATGCATTGTATATACCAGTGTTTCTCAACCTTGGCAACTTTACGATGTGTGGACTGGGGAATTCTGGGGGTTGAAGTCCACACATCTTAAAGTTGCCAAGGTTGAGAAACACTGGTTTGTACAGCAATCGTTTGTAATTTGGTTCCACCAAATTTGTTTGGATGGTAATTTCCAGAATCCTCATGCTCAGCCATGTAGGCTAAGAATGTTGAAGTCCCAAAATGTTGAAAAAGTTGAAGTCCCAAAATATCTGGGAGACCAAAGATTGGAAATGCTATGGTATATCAATGCAATCATAATCATCATGAAGTAGGGGAAAGGGGCTGTGATAGAAGGAAGAGATCTCTAAGACCTATGGTGATCTTTCCCACAGGGCATGAGCACTAATAGCAAAGAGTTTTATAGACTTTGATTCCTTTCTATCTTCCATTGCAAAATATGCATTAGTCTGGAAATGCACCTGATGAACACACTGAAAGTACTGGGACATCTTTCATGACATATGTCTCCATAGGTGTTGTTGACATATCTTGGTAGAATACAGAAGTATACTACATTTTTATTCTTTTGGGGGTGGTGGGGAGAGATGAGTGGTTGCATTTCAGAATGATTGTATTTTTCTTTTATAGTTGGCATTGTTAATGGTTTTCCTACTAACAGATTAAGGTGCTATTGTCTCTAATCATTTTGGCCAGGTACAGAGGTTGAATTCAACTGCCCCCTTTTCGAATGTTAATTATTGCACCTGGGGGGAGGAACCTGCCCGGACTTGTTTCAGTTCCTCTTTCTCTTCTGTGCAGGCATGTAGGAGAGCTAGGTTGCTCTCAATGAGAGCCAAGTCCTTTAAATATGTTTTTTGCTTTCGTTTTGCTTTCTGTAAATAAATTATTTTTATAGAAATGCCTGGTGTGTGACTTTTCTGATCTCTCCTGGGCCAAAGGCTTTCCCAGCAATCTGCCAACAGGCATCTCTGAGTTCAATGAAAAGATTTTAAAGAAATGTTTTATCATTTGAGAATAGGATTCTTTGGATGATGTCTGATATAGGACCAGCTGCATCCATCAATATTCCATCAATGTGATTTACATTTAATTTTTATAGTAGTTTTATTAAAGATTATAATTACAACAGTAAATATTAATAAAAACTGAAAAAATAGAAGAATAAAAAGGAAGTGTAGAAGGTTCATAAAATAAAGGAAAAAGGAAAAGTAGAAAAAGAAAGAAAAAGAGAAAAGAAAGAGAAAATAAGAATATAGTAAAGAAAAAGAAAAGAAATATATAAAGACGTGACTTCCCACCTTCATCACAACAAATGATCTCTTCTTCCTGTATCCCATCTCTTATCTATAAACAACTGCATAAAACATCATTTCAGTTCAGATGTCAGCAAAATTCCATTAAGGGTTACCAGAGATACTGTAACAACATATCTATTTTAACCTTGATCAAATAAACCAACTTTGTACTCCTAACAATCTTGATATTTAGTCCCTTCAAATAATGTCATAGATTTATTTTCATTTTTTCTTTGATCCTTCTCACAAAATTCTTCAAAACTTTAACAAGCCACTTTTGTAAATCCAATATAGGAAAATTATCCAGGTCATTCTGTTGGTTTGCTGTTTGTATGTCCTTTTTAATTATGAAGACATCAACTGATTTCTTTTATAAGTCCAATGTAACATCTTTTTCCATGTCAGTCTTGATCTTGTCAGGTAGAACTTGTTCTCTTCCATAACATCTTTTAGATATATCTGTCTATAGAGGCTGACACTATTAAAATTAACTTCTGGGTTCATTGTTCAAAAACATCCTTCAATATGTCCAATGTTAAAATATTTTGCTTCATTCTCTAATTGTAAGTCGAGTTTAAATGTTCTTCTTCAGTTATAACCTTTAATTCCCTCTAGTTCCCTCTTGTTTCTGATTTTTAAAATCTTATGTTTTTTAAAAAAAAAAATCAAAACAAAAGCATTTTTCCACAGGAAGGATTCTTTATAATTAATTCCAAAATCTTATTACAAATTTATCTGGACCCTTAGTCTGTTTGTAGCTTTCTAAAATCAAAGTTTTGATCACTCTTTTGCTCTTTATTCCCCTTAAAAAAAATTTAAGTTCTTAAACTTGTAGTTAAAACTTCTTTCACTAAGGATGGAAGGAAACTTGCCTGGTGCTGTAAAACTTTTCAATCCAAATAGCTGAAAAGCAGTTAGCAAGCAATTTCCTAAAGTGATTAGAAAAGGAAGTATGCGAACTTAGTGTCAGACCCAGCCCAAGAACAATGAAGAGTCAGTCCATTCAAACTCCAGTTCTTTATTTGCTCACACCATATAGACAGAATCTTGCCAGACTAAAGCTACTCTACCTAATCTAAGGGGAAATAACCTGGGAGACTCTAAGGCAGGGCTATCCTGAACCTCTTCGTTTTCCCACCATTGCCTCCTGGACTGTCCCTTCACTTATCTCCTCCACCTCCTTGGAATGTGCTCTCTCCTTCTTGAGAACCAGCAGCACTGCCAAAATCCACCACACTTAGTGTCCTTTCAAATGTGCCAACCGTGGTTTGAGCAAGATGGCTATTCCCTCATCTCTCAGAGCTCTAAACCTTCCAGGGATTGCTATCTTGTGGTCTCCTTGTGAGGAGCAGCTGTCTGGAGCACCTGTGGGTGAAAAGTCCTCTCCTTGTCCAGAAAGGAATTAATGAAGAGCCAGTCTATTCACTGGCTCTTCATTCCACCATGGTCATCAGCTTCACTTTTCATGGAGCCATCTTCAGTCCACCATTTCTTCCCTGGAAGTCTTCAAATTTACTTTTTTTTTTTTAAATTTTATACAATTAAATCTATCTTTAGAATTAAAATCTTTGGCTTCCCCATTAACCACTCTTCTGTAATCTTCCAGTAAAAGGCACATGTGCAGAGAACACTCTTTCCAATCTATGGAATCATTCTCATCCTATAGAATGCATTCCCTTGGGAGTTAAGCTTCTCCAACAGCAACATTCAAAAGTGTCCAAACTCTTCCTATCTTGCTTCTTCAAACCCTTTCTGCCTTTAGGAGAAAACTTAAGACCTTCCTCTTCATCCAAGTCCTTTAAGTTGATTTAAAATTATGTTTGCCTTTTAAAAACCTTTTTATTATTATTTATCTTTTGCTTACATTTTGATTAAGCTCTGTGGATAGAAAGGATACTAACTTGTTTAGCATAGTCTAATCCTAATTTCTATCCAACACTTTAATATTTCCAATATAATGCAGGTGAGGAAAGCACTTACATTGCATATATCACGCACATATTAATATGCTCCAAAGCCATAGTTTATTTGGATCAGTGGGGGAAACGTTCAAACAGTAACTGGTTTTATCTAACATTTGGGATTGGTTATTTAGAATTTCCCTCCATCTTTTTTTTCAACTCTGATCTTGACTGCTGTGGGCCTTGACTTTAAGGTTTCTTGTGCTTTGCATATTTCTAGTAAATGAAAACAAGACCTTGTAATCCCAAAGCGAAGTGGAAGCAAGCATTATCTGACTGTATGCTACCATGCCTCATTTCACACTTGATGAAATATATTCCACTGCAACCACATCATATAGCATCTCTAATTACTTCCAAGCTAAAATGGATTAATGTATTTATTTGCAAGAAGAACCAGCAACTGATGACTTATGATCCAGCACAGATATAGCAGCCAATTGCCCTTATATAGTAGCCTCCCTTGGAAATAAGAACACTGTGTGGTTCAATATCTCTTGAAAATCAGGCCCTGAGATGCCTCAGCACAGCTATCTATAAGCTGAAAAAATGTATTTATTATCACACAACAATAATGTTCTTCATGAACAGGTATGTGTAGTATATCTTCTGTAAAAAGCTTTGGCTGAGCTGGCAAAAAAGAAAAAGTCTGTTTTGCCAAGGAAGGAAGGAAGGAAGGAAGGAAGGAAGGAAGGCAGGCAGGCAGGCAGGCAGGCAGGCAGGCAGGCAGGCAGGCAGGCAGGCAGGCAGGCAGGCAGGCAGGCAGGCAGGCAGGCAGGCAGGCAGGCAGGCAGGCAGGCAGGCAGGCAGGCAGGCAGGCAGGCAGGCAGGCAGGCAGGCAGGCAGGCAGGCAGGCAGGCAGGCAGGCAGGCAGGCAGGCAGGCAGGCAGGCAGGCAGGCAGGCAGGCAGGCAGGCAGGCAGGCAGGCAGGCAGGCAGGCAGGCAGGCAGGCAGGCAGGCAGGCAGGCAGGCAGGCAGGCAGGCAGGCAGGCAGGCAGGCAGGCAGGCAGGCAGGCTTTTAAAAGGCTGTTTGTTGATATTTAATCCTGTCTTGATTTTATCAATATTTATTAATTGGTTGTTTTCTGCTTCTATATCTTTCTTGTCCTGTTCAGACTATGAGGCGGCCAGACAGGGTTATTATCAAAAATATTATCTTTATTAATGCAACTATTTACAGTAAAAAGTCTTTGTGATCAAGAGCCTGGTTCTGATCAAGACCACCCAGGCAACAACAGAAGCACCGGCAAGGTTGAAGGAAGAGACTGTGGCAAGACAGCTAGGCAGGATTCACTGACCAGAGCTATGGAACTGGCAGAAGCTAGGGCATGTGGCAAAACTGGAACTGGAGTGTCCACGATCTGAAACACCACCTGAACTAGGCTGGCACCTGGAAACTAGGTGAGACCAAACTGGAACCACTGGGCAAGGCTTGGGTCTAGAGGCAGGACTGGACTGAACTGGGTGACCCAAGCTGGACTGCATACACTGGGCTGAAGACTCAGGACAGGCTGATAACTCGAAATAAGGCTGGACTTGGCTAGAGATTCCAGGCTAGGCTGGAAGCTCGGCACACAACTAGGCTGGACTGGAGGTTATTGACTAGGCAACGAGCTCAAAACACGACTGCACTGGGCTGCAGGTTCTGGACAAGGCTGAGAACTCAGAACATAACAAGGTAAGTCTGAAGTTCCTGAACAATGCTGGCCCACCAAAGCTCGGCTAGACTGGACTGGAGATCCTGAGCAAGACTGGAAATTAGAAGCTCGATGGAACTGGACCGGAAACTCCGGACAAGGCTGGGAGCTCAAAGGCTGGGAGCTTGAAGCTAGGCTGGAAGCACACCTGGAACAAGCAGAATGGCAGCAGTGAGGTCCAAAGCTGGACGCAAGGCTGAGGTTGCTGGATTCAGCAGGGAGAAGATCCTCTGTGGCAGCATTTGCAGGATACAGGTCCTCTTCGGTAGGAAACGCAGATGCTGATTCCCCTCTGGCTACAGTTGAGGTTTCCAACACAGGTAAGGGCTCTTCCATTGGGAATGCAAGCTTGAAGAATCGGTTGTCTCCGGCAGCTTGCTCTTCTCATGTCTGCCTTTTATGCCGATCCCTTGCACGCCTATTTCCTTCTCCAGCCAATCAGGCCACCTGTTCCTTTGCACACTTTTCTGCACATCTTTCATGTGTGCTGATTAGAGGATTCAAATCCTCCTCTGAAGACTGGCCAATCAGTGTCTGTGACTTCTCCTGCGCTGCTGAGTCATTTCTGGGTTTTGCTTTCCCTGTTTCTGCCTCGTAAGTTTCTGTTTCCCCTTCTGACTCAGAAAGAGTTTAGTTTTCTCAGTCAGAAGCTGGCTGAAACCTCACAGTTCTTTCAAATTGACAATGAAGATATCAAAGTGGCAGACAGCTTCTTCCTTTTAGGATCAACCATCAGCAATAAAGGACTAAGCTGTCAAGAAATACGCTGGAGACTAGCACTTGGTAGAGCAGCCATGGAGGCTTTGGAAAAGATATTCCAATGCCGTGATATGACTATATGTTCAAAGATCAGAATCATACAAATAGTGGTATTGCCTGTGACACTCTATGGAAGTGGAAGTTGGATTTTAAAGAAGCAGGATAGGAAGAGTATTGGCACCTTTGAATTCTGGTGTTAGAGATAACCACCTGAGAATACCATGGACAGCCAAGAAAACAAACAAATGGATCATTGACCAAATCAACCCAAAGTTCTGACTCGAGACACAAATGATCAGGCTCAAATTATTCTACTTCAGACACATTATGCAAAGACCCAATCCTCTGGAAAAAGCTCTAATGCTGGGAAAGGTGAAAGGAAAAAGAAGAAGAAGACAATCAGCAGCAAGGTGGTCGGACTCAGTTACAGTAGCAATGGGTGTCCCATTGAAAAACCTGAAATACCAGGTTAGGAACAGATTGTCATGGAGGAAATCTACCTAGGTGGCCATTAGGAGTTGAAAATGACTGGATGGCACATAATCTATCAATCAATATAATTCTTTTATTGAGTTTTATGTTTCATATCTTGTTTATCATTGCTTTACACTAACAGTTTGGAAATAGAAATGAAAAATGACACATATTTATTCCAAAACTTCATTATTAAATTTTTTATTAAGTTAAATTATTAACTTAATTATTAAATTATATTCTAAAACAGAATCTATCGGAAGAGAAGGAACCAAAAAACCAGAAATAGCAATGATTAAAGTAAATGGCAGAGGTACATATGTACCTTGTTAATGGTTTGTTGAAAGAATGGTCAACATACAGTAGAAGACATTTTTTTAGTGATTATCGAAGATTCCAAGATCATCATCTGCATCCAGTATATTTGAAAAGTTGATAAATGAGTGCTCTGAGATTTTCAAACTCACAAAGTATGCTTATCTGAATGACTATATTGTAAAGCTGAATGGAGAAAACAACATAAGCCATTAACTAATACAAACCGGTATTATGCCATTATTTTTTAAAAATAAAAATTCATCAGAGTTTGTGTATTGGCTGAATTTAATAAAACATATGTTTGGTTTACTTTAACACTTGGAACATATTAGAGAGAAAACAGTTCTTTGGACACTGTCAACTGCTCAAAATTTTACCCTAATTAAGTAAAAGTCTGGATGCTTGGTTGCCTGACTACAGTTGGCATAAGAAATCCAGAAGCAAAGATCCCATCGAGAAAGTAAGATGAGATTTAAAACCACTTTTTTTTCTTTGTATGGACTGAGAATTAAAAAGCTCACTGGTTTCTGTTATATCTTGTTCCTACAGGATTGATAACAACTGAAGATTTCAAATAAAGCATTGTTCAACTTTTCCACAGAGATCCTGTGCTGCAATTCCTACTAGGAGAAATCACAAAAAGGTATTATGTTTATCCTTCTGGCTGAAATTGCTGTTAGAATGAGGTACCTTGCAGTTTATATCAGATTTTGTATTCCTGTAAATTTGGAGCTGCAGAAAAAGGAAACATGTCTGCTACCATCTGCTGGCTGGAATCTATAGTACAATGCATTCAATTTCCCAGAGCAGAGTACATTATAACACACACAAATTGCTGCAGCATTTTACTAGAACATGTTAATTGCAATATTCTCCAATTCTGATATCTTCACAGGGCATACAAGTAACCCTTTGTCATCGACTGAAGTATTGAATTAACATGCATAAGCCAAAAGCTATAGATTTCCATTTGCACATCACATGGGAGGAAGGGAGGGAGGATATGAATATGAATATGAATGTGTGTTATGCATATCTTCATGGTTTCTCTGTATTTCTGATCTGTTGTTGATGTACTCTGATAAGTTGATATTAATAAATACTATTTGCCCATATCTATATAGGGGCAAGGGAGATTAGAAGACTGCTATCCAGACCTTCACATTGGACTTGCAGACTTTTTGAGCCTAAGTCAGAATTTATATCTAATAAAGAAAAATGAGCATGGAACCTGGGCCCTAGTGCTGACTCAGTGGATATAGCTTGGCCAATGTAAATGTTGCCAACCTATTAATGGTAAAAGTAATGTTATACTCAGTGTAGCATTTCCATTAATGTAAGGAAGGGAAATCTTCATCCTACATGAGAATCATAAGTTCTTCAGGCCATACTAAATGATTAACCAAGCAATCCACTACAGACATTCAGAAATACAATGTATTCTGTTGAATGCAATTTACTCCCAGGTAAGTGTATGCTCAATTCAACTTAAAAAGAACCATTGCTGGTCATTTAAGATAAACAACCTTTTGCTCCTATTCAGCTGGTTGCTTCATAAGAATGTACATTTTCAATTTTGGAAATTAAATGTTGGAGCTTCTCTTAGAACTGAACTCTCTGAAGGGCCATAGTCTGCCCTTCTCTGCCATTGTCATGTTCATCGTTCCAATGTTCTGAATACATCGTAACGTTTCACATGTCACTTTCCTGATCCGTGTTTGCTGGGTGGAGATTTCCAGCCGTGCCAGGCTGTAATCTCCTTACTGTAACTGTGGAATGTATGTTTGGGTTATGGAATGTGTTCAAGGTTACTTTCTCAGGCCAATGTGGGCAACGGTTGCTAACACCTGGGAGGGGGTGGTTGCTAAGCGGGAGCGAGGGCGGAACCGGGTTTGAAGCGAGGGTTTTTAGTTAGTATCTGGCGCGCTTTTGCTCATTCTCAGCTTTCTTTGTATTTGTACACTATTCTTTCAATAAATCAGTTATCCTTAAGCACCTGCTTGTGAGACTGAATCTGTCAGAATAGGCAACCATTATATAAAGCTGAGAATCTCAAAAACCTTATTCCGCTAGCCCCTATCCAGAGTCATCTGTGAAGGGGAGCGCTAGCAAGGAACGAACCAAGATTGCAGGAGATGGAGAGCGAGGCATCGAGCGAAGGGGAACTGAACTCCACGGTAGTTGGAGAGGAGAAGGTACCCTGCAGCAACGCTCCGGAGGTTCGGGCAGAACCCAACCCCAACTCGAAGGAGGAGGAGGGACGTCAAAAAGTACCAGAAATGACCAGTACGTCGGCTGGTGACTACCTTACTTGGGAGGAGGAATCGGACATGGGGGCGGCTCAAGCCTCCTGGAAGCGGCGGTACCCGCTGTCACCTAAGGTGGTCAGAAAAGAAGTGCCCGAGGGGTCCCCCACCCCTGATTGTATAAAGGTGTTGGAGGCAAAATTAGACTCGGTCGAGTTCATGCTGAAGAAAATGTCAATGGGATGGGGGTCGCCTGAAAAAGGAAGGGAAGGGTCCCGCCGTAGGCATTCCACCTCACCGTCACCCCTACCATCTCCTAGAGGGAGAAGCAGGGTCCGGCGTCGAGGAGAGGAGAGGGGCCCGAGGGTGACAATTTCGAGGTCCCCTCCGGCGGAGAGGCACTCGCTAGGGGCCGTACAAAGGGCTGAGCGACCAGAAACTGCAAGACCCCCACCCTTCACAGTAAAGTTTGATGGGGACCCTACCAAATTGTCCTTCTTCATAACTAATGCTAACAGTTATATGGAGGATTGGGAACAGGGGTTCTGGTCAGAGCGGGGGGAAATAAATGCCATTGCTACCAAGCTGAAGGGGAGGGCGGCCGATTGGTATGTACAGCTGTGCCAATTGAATGCTCCGGAGTTAGAAGACTTCGAGGAATTTCTGTGGGTGTTACAGCAACATTTTGAAGACCCGCTAGCTCAGGAAAGAGCGAAGCGGGCATTAAAGGGACTGTACCAAGGGTCAAGATCCATGGCAGATTATGCGCTGGAATTTAAAGCACTAGCGGGGAAAGTGGAGGATTGGTCCCAATCCACGCTGGTGGAGATGTTCAAGGATAGACTGGAAACTGAGGTTCTGAAGTGGTCACTGGGGCGTGAGGACCCAAGAACCCTGTATGACTGGATTCAGCTGGTGAGCAGCGCTGAGCATGCCCTAGAGACATATGAGGGAGGCATATTTCCGCAGTCGTATAAGGGAGGGGGATGAATGGAAAACTGCTTTCAATTGTCCTCTGGGCTCTTTCCAGTATAAAGTGTTACCTTTTGGGCTGGCGGGGGTGCCTGGGGTTTTTATGCAACTGATCAATGAGGTCTTGCATGACCATTTATTCAAAGGGGTCTTGGTGTATTTGGATGATGTGTTAATCTATATGGAGACAATAGAGGAACATATAGAGCTGGTCAGACAAGTGCTCAGCAAGCTTAGGAAGGCTGAACTGTATGCTAAATTGTCCAAATGTGCTTTTCATAAATCTCAAATTGACTATTTGGGCTATAGAATTTCAGACAAGGGCATTGAAATGGATCCAGCCAAGATTGAAACCATTCTCGCATGGGAGCCACCACGTACGCGTAGGCAGCTCCAAAGTTTTCTTGGATTCGCGAACTATTATCGCCAGTTTATCCAGGGGTTCGCGGAGATAGCATTGTCCCTCACTGAATTGCTCAAAACCAAAGGGCAGGGGGACACCCGGAGGGCAAAGAACCCGGGGGCATTGCTGAAATGGACACCCGTGTGCCAGGTGGCTTTTGACAAGCTCAAAAAGCTTTTTACGGCGGAGCCCATCCTACAGCATCCTGATCCTAGCAAACCATTTGTGGTGCAAGTGGATGCCTCTGATTTCTCCATTGGCGCGCTTCTGCTACAAGCAGACGAGTCGGGCTGTTTGAAGCCTTGTGCTTATCTCTCCCATAAATTCTCTGCAGCTGAAAGGCGATGGCATGTTTGGGAGAAAGAGGCTTTTGCTGTCAAGGCGGCTTTAGACACTTGGCGCCACTTGTTGGAGGGGGCTACCCACCCTTTCGAGGTTTGGACTGATCACAAGAGCCTCGAAGCACTCAGTGCACCTCGTAAGCTCAACCCAAAGCAAATCAGATGGGCTCAATTCTTCAGCCATTTTGATTTTAAGTTGACATTTATTCCAGGAAGGAAAAACTTTCTGGCTGATGCACTTTCCCGCAGACCCCAAGATTCCAGCACTGTACCTGATGTAGTAGGTACACTGTGGACGGACCCACAGTTGGGTCTGGCAGTGGTGACCCGAAGCCAGACTCGCGCGCAACAGCCAGACGCTTCAATTTCACCCTGTCCGGGACGTTTGCCAGTTCCCTCAGACTTGCAACAACAGTTTCTTTCCCAATTGAAATCTGACACTTGGTTGCAAGCAAATTTACACACTGTTACTTTTGACCGTGATTTTGCCTGGAAAAACGATCGTCTCTATGTGCCTGAGACTTTGCACAAAGACATTTTACTCCGTTGCCATGATGACAAACTGGCTGGACATTTTGGGTTTGTGAAAACACTCCACTTGGTTAGACGCCAATTCTGGTGGCCAACACTAAGGCGGGATGTTAAGGAATATATTGCTTCCTGCCCTGTCTGCGCTGGCTCAAAACGGAAGGTTGGTAAGCCACAGGGGTTGCTCCAACCAGTGGCCAGTCCTTCTCACCCTTGGGAGGAGATCTCTATGGATTTTATCGTTGATTTACCTCCAAGCCAGAGGAAAACTGTGATTTGGGTTGTGAAGGACTTTTTCTCAAAACAAGCCCATTTCATTCCATGCGCTTCCATTCCCTCAGCCCAGCAGCTCGCCCGCCTCTTCTTTGTACACGTGTACAGGCTCCACGGGAGCCCCTCCCGGTTGGTGACTGGCAGAGGCACACAATTTACCTCCCAGTTTTGGTGGGCTTTTATGAAATTGGTGGGTAACAAGCGCTCTCCACTGCGTCGCATCCGGAGACTGACGGATCTACAGAGGCACTTAATTCCACACTGGAGCAATATCTGCATGCTTTTGTTAACTATCAACAAGACAATTGGGTCGATCTCCTGCCCTTTGCTGAAGTCGCCTACAACAATGCAGTGCATCAAAGCACTGGTCAGGTGCCATTTCGCATTGTCTTTGGTCGGAATTTTGTGCCCATTCCAGAGCTGCCACGACCGACGTCTCCTCCTTCTTCCCCTGCAGACTGGGCAGCACATCTGAGGGATTCCTGGCCTAAGATCAAACAGGCTCTCGCCGATGCCCAAGCGGCTTACAAACACCATGCTGACACCAAATGGGCACCTCAGCCACCCTTCAAGGTTGGAGATAAAGTTTACCTCTCCACAAAGTTTATTAAATCACCCCAATCATCTAAGAAGTTGGCACCAAAATTCGTGGGTCCCTTTCCTATTGTGGCTCAAATTAATCCTGTTACTTTTAAATTAGATTTGCCTCATAATCTTAAACGTTTGCATCCCGTTTTTCATTGCAGCCTGCTCAAGCCTTTCCACCAATCCGATCACTGGCACCCACAACCCTCACCACCTGCTCCCATTATGATTGATGGGCAGCAACACTTCAAAGTCCAGGAGATTCTTGATTCTCGACGCCTTCGTTCTACTTTGCAATACCTGGTCTGGTGGAAACATTTCCCTCATCCAGAATGGGTTGCTGCCCGCGATGTTCACTCCCCTGTTTTGGTTGCCCATTTTCATGCTGCCTATCCTACTAAACCTGCTCCTTAATTTGGTGTTTTTTTAAGGGGGGCGGTATGTCATGTTCATCGTTCCAATGTTCTGAATACATCGTAACGTTTCACATGTCACTTTCCTGATCCATGTTTGCTGGGTGGAGATTTCCAGCCGTGCCAGGCTGTAATCTCCTTACTGTAACTGTGGAATGTATGTTTGGGTTATGGAATGTGTTCAAGGTTACTTTCTCAGGCCGATGTGGGCAACGGTTGCTAACACCTGGGAGGGGGTGGTCGCTAAGCGCGAGCGAGGGCGGAACCGGGTTTGAAGCGAGGTTTTTTAGTTTGTATTTGGCGCGCTTTTGCTCATTCTCAGCTTTCTTTGTATTTGCACACTATTCTTTCAATAAATCAGTTATCCTTAAGCACCTGCTTGTGAGACTGAATCTGTCAGAATAGGCAACCATTACAGCCATAAAGGGAAAATGTGTTTCCCAGTTTTTTCTAGCTGAGGATCTTTCTCCCTCCAGGAACATTGAAACAAACTATGAAGGTATGATTCAATTCCTGTTGCCCTAAACCTGTCTGGGCAACTTGCAGCCCTCTGCTCATTGCTGAACATTAATTTCCAGAAGTCTAAATGTTGGAAACATCAGGGCTAAGAGATCTACTGTAAGTTATGCTCCACTGTCTAATGAATATGACTATGTTTCTTTGCTTGCCTCAACTTCAACATCTCCTTATGAGGCAATTTATACCCAGTCTCCAAGTAACCCTGTTACTATTCACAATCTCTGTGACCTTGCTTTGTGTTTGACTCCTTAGCTCAACTGAAAGCTTTCCATCTTTGCTAAGCCTTAGTTCCTCTTTTGTTCAATGTTATTTCTGTGTAGAACAGTATTTCTCAATTCCTAGCATGCTGGATGGGGAATTCTGGGAGTTGAAGGTCACACATCTTAGAGCTGCTGAGATTGAAAACACTGGTGTTGAAGGCTATAAACCCTTTGTTCTTTGTGGTTTGGCTTGTGTCTGCTTGTTCCATTTGTGCTATTTAGATTTGAATTAGTTTTGTTTTCCTTTATCCCTTGTGGTTGGCAACCTGCAGACCTAATGATTAAGGTATAGAGGGTTTGCGATCAATGTTCACATGTTCTTGTGATAAAGGATCATATCCTGAGCATGTTGGAGAGCCATACCATTCTTTCCAGCATCCTTGCAGACTCCACTTATATGTTACACTTGTGCTTCTAGTTCTTTTGGGATTTTATCTGATATGCATCCTAAGGTATATTCTATCCAGCAAAAGTAATTTTAATATTTTATTCCATATCTATGTTCATTCTTTCTTCATCCTTTCTATATGGATTGCACTTTTAGAGTATACCTGTGCTTTTATGTTTCTTCTTTCTTCTAACATGCTAGAAGTTACCTGGGTAGGCAATGAAACTTTCTGGTAAGTTCTTTGAGTCATTATGGTCTTTCATCAGAAAGAGGAATCACTTATCCTGGAAATGTTTAAGGCTAATCCTATCAATTATTATTTTTAATTGATGTTAAGCTGTACTACATCATGGTCATGTATAACAGAGAGATGAAGGGCTGTAACTCAGATATTTATATTTATCTAGCTACTTATCAAATTTCTAGACAACCACAATCTGCAAGACTCTTGGTGGTTCACAATATAATCAATAAACCATTAAAATATCCACAGTATTGTATCCACAGTATACAATAAAACATCCAGGATAAATATCAGTAATTAATATAAAATTAAACTCCAATTCCTTAAAATAATCAAAGCCAACATACAGAAATAATCAATTAAACCACAAAAGCTTCCAGAAAGTGATCAGCTCAGGCTGTTCTATAACACAGGGCCATGATGGAGAAACATTGCCTCCTTATAAGTCATCTTATTGAAGATATGGCATTATTAGTACAGTACATGCTTCATAGACCTGCACTGTTGGGGGATGTATTTGGGGTAGGTTATTGGAGGCCATTATTGGATATATAAGTACTCCTTTAAAGAAATCAGGTTTAATCTCCCCTGATCCTGGCTAGAGGAATTCCCCATATTGCACTCCCTGTGTGCCTTTTGTCTGTAACTGTTTGTAAGAAGAGAACATGAGTATCAGCTTGCATAGAGCATAAGACCTTAGCATAAGTTTTTTCTCTGTTATTAATCAGTATCATTTTAATAAGGTAACCTGTGTATTTGTGTGTGTGTGTGTGTGTTGCTAAGTGTATCAACATCCACCAAATATATATATATATATATATATAGCAATCATGCCTATTTTCCAAACTGAGAGGATAACTTGCTTAAACTAATTCCTATATAATTCCAGCATGATCAATGATAAATGATGTTGGGATTGTATTCAACCTTAACTTGTCACACACTCCTCTAAACAAATGACTCTTTATGTATAGTCCACTTGGGATGCTAGGATCCTAAAAGCATGTGGTTTAGGAGTAGAGCTGTGTATTAAGATATCTGGATGCAAAATACCTAAGAAATCAGTATGTTTAAATTCTGTAATTAAATTACAGTATACAACAACTCTGCATCAAATATCTATTGATCACTGAAAGAATGTTCTCTTGAGGTTTCCTAAACACACAAAGCATAAATTAATTTGTCATGTAATTAACTTAAAATGACTGCCAAGGGAAATTAATATTACAGAATATTCTATAAATGGTCATTTTAATAACTATGGTAAATGATGTGTCAAACAGATCTCATAATAGTAGTACCAATTAAGTAGGCTTGAGGAAGGAAACAATTGTCCCTTGTGTTTCATAGATAGATCGATCACCCACCAGGACTTCCTGTAAGCCTTTCTTGCTGATTCCTGTATCACCCTGCATAACACTGATTGCACTATGCACTATTTCTGTCATAACCTTGAGAGTACATTCTAGAAAATGCATGGAAATATGTCTGAAATATCCCAAGGCACACTAGGATGAGTAATCTGTTTAAACCCTCATCTTTCTCCAGTTGCAGCCCCTTTTGTCTTGCTGGTCCTGCCCAGTCCCCCACCTCCCACCAGGAGGTGGGAGCTATTAGAATAGTTTGTCCCAGGTGACTAATGGATCCTATGGGGCTCCAGATGGAGCCTGGGGATTTTCCTGAGCATCTGAGCAATGGCTGGTGAAGGCTGCCAGGAAAGTACATGTGGTTCTGTCCATGCAGCAGAATCTGCTTTGTTGAGAGATGGGGTCCTGCCTTGAAGGTGATCCTAATCCCCCCTTCTCAAGAAGTCTTTGCTGGAGCCAACAGTCCTGAACAATTTTCATCTACTCTGCAAAAGGGAAGGTTGCTGAGAAGGTGATTAGATTATGGCTTCACAGGACCCTGGGACTTTCATGAAAAACCAACTAGTAACTATAGCCAGAGTGAACAAGTACAACAGTGATAGGAAAAGCAGAGCAAAGCACATAGGTTTGCCTGTTGGGTTCCAGGGTCTCTGAAGTAGCAGATGATGATGTGAGGCCACAACAGTTATAATCCAACTGGACCCAAGTGCTGCAGTTACTCATCTCTGTCCCAAAGACAAGTTTTCATTTTCTACTCTTTTCCTTTCCTCTAGCTTTTTTGTAGCAGAAATGCTAAAATAAAACATGCTACCTTCTACAAGTTTCTTAAAATAAGCTAAATGATTAAGGTATAATGCTGGAGGTATCTCTAGACTGATCATAAGAATTGTTTCTCAAAATCTGAGATCAGGCAATAAAGTGTGTCTGCATATATGTGTATCTTCTCCAAATTATGAGGGAAAGGAAATCCACAAGCCCTACTCATTAGTTCCTTGTGAGCTAAACCAAATCATGGTGTCACTGAACCCTTCCAAAAAGGGCCATCAGAGGCAAGGGGTAAAGTCCCTACCTAGCCCCTTATAATTTAAACCCCCAAACTTCTCTTTATAATATTAATATTATCTGAAACATTTTTTCTGCTCAGGTAGACTATTCCTGCTGCTTGTTGATGGTCATACTAGCTAGGAATTCTGGGAACTGGCCATAGAATAGGGAAGGCTGTTTTAGACAAAGTATTGTCAGTGGAGAACATCATACAATACATCATTCAGCAGAAAGAATTTAATTTTGAGCAAAATGCCCAAATATGTCAGCAAGTTGAAGTCAAGTTTGTTCTGCAAAGAACTTTACATAGTTCTGCATGCAGTTAATTAACTGCACAATATGCCTTTGATATTCTAATATGTCCACAGAGTCTCCTAATTACTCTGCCTGTACATACTAAATTATTATAATGTGAGCTGTATTCATCAAGGTTTTTTTCTGGGAAGGACAAAAAGTGATTAATGAATTTTATTCAGGGGAGGGGAAGGAAGGGAAGACCATGTCCATGTTCTTGTCAACTCCTAGTTGAATCATCTTTTTAGCTGATGACTTCCCTAGTTGCTGGGCACAAACATAGTTGGCTTATTCCCACCCCACATACATGTATCTTTTTCATCACCCTGTAGATGGTTCTTCCTAGGTCAGGATCAAACCCTTAGTTAACACAGCTTTTTCACTGTCCAAGGAGTTCAGAAAAGCATCTGAACTTCCTAACAAGCCTAGAAGACAGAAAAGGGCCAAAACAGATGCTTTACATGCAGGAAGGATTCAATTACAATCCTTAGTATCTCCAATAGAGAGGTAATATGAAAGACCTCTGCCTTAAGCCCCATAAGAGTCACTGTTAGACAGAGGACATAATCTACTAAAATCGTTGAGGGGAAAAATATAAGCAGTGTTATGTATGCCTTCTTGGGTACCCGAATAAAAGGCAGAATATAACTTAATCAATCCAGTAAGTCGTTGAGATAAAGAAATGCTGGTCGTTCAAGTGACCTTTCATCTGAAGAGCAATAACTGCTTGATTTAATGTATCTCATCTCACTATTTTTATCTGTATTTGCCCTCACCTCCTCTGGAAATCCTTCAGGGGCTATTTGTTCTGACAAAGAACTGTCAATCCTAGTGTACATAACCTTCCTTGATTTTTATGAGATTGCCCATTCTAATGCGGTGTTGTTGTTTTTTGATCTACCATAACTTTCTGTATCTAATTTTTTTCCCTGTGTTAAATCCATCTACTTTTTCTCTTAGAATTCAGGATGGTATGCACAGGCTTTCCTCCTCCAATTTCTCCCATAATTCTGTGAGATTAGGTGGACAGAGAGACCCCAACCCTGCAAGAGCTTCCATGACTAAGAGCGAAATGGATGTGGACTCTTCCAGTCCTAGTCCAACATCTTAAACATAACACTGATTACTCTAGATGTGCTGGTAATGAAAAACAAATAATTTAAGAATCCAATTCTTTGTGGCAAGGTGGTCAAATGAATGCAAGCCTAAGAATGGGTAAGCAATACAAAGGAGGGCAAGATACCTGTACCTCTTCCTACCCTTTCCTTGATTTTTCTCACCTCTAATTTACAGAATGGCTCATCCAGAGCCCTGTTCATCACAGCAGGAGGAAAGAGGCAGAAATGGGAGAAACCAAACAAATGTAACAAGAGGGAATCTTGAAGGTACACCCTAAGAACTATATATTAGGTCTCAACACGTATGAGAACAAGTAAAAAAAGCCAGTAAATCTAGTAAATCTTCATAGTAAATCTATGAAGTGTCACAACTTCCCACCAAATGCCATAATGAGTTGAGATGACAAGAATTCTAGTCCAAAATAACTGGACACCAGACTGAGAAAAATTGGAAGAAATTGACTCAATTACCACTGAAGAAGGATTTCTCAATCTGAATACACTGGACTCTAATCTATGTTTTGTTTGTTTACTCAATACACACTTCATTTGTTTAGTTATTTATGAGACTTTTATACCACTTTAATGTTTGTCAACAAAGATACATAATAACAGTAAATAGTAACAAAATATTTCCTATTACAGTAACCTCATTCAGCCATTCAATTTTCATGATGCTGCATCTCATTAAAGACAACATCTTTTCTAGGTTTGGAAAGCATTTCAGAATAACCAGGCCTTGATAAGTTTTCAGATGAGCCTGAGGAAAGGGACCACTGTCTATCCAAGGGAAACCTGTTCCATAGAAAAGAAGTCCCCACTGAAAATGCCAACTTCTGTATCCACTCCCAGTGAACACCCTAGAAGATGAAGAATTTCAGAAACATGCTGTTGGGCAGGCAGATTCCACCCAGAATAAGCAGTTTTGAAGACACTTAGGTTCCAAGAGATAGGGAGCTTTGTAGGTGATGACCAGCACCTTGAACTGAACTTAGAAATAAAGTGGTAGCTAGCATAACTTCTGCAGGAATGGTGTAACATGGCAATAGCAGGTCTGACTGTTACCATAAAGCTGTTACCACACCTATCTACACCAGCTGGAGTTTCCAGGTGGTCTTCAAGGGCAGTCTCATATACAGTGAATTATGCTAATCTAGTGAAAAATAACAAGGGCATGAGTGATTGTACTCAGGAAAGACCACAGTTGGCACACCAGCTGATGCTGGGCAAAGGACTTTCCGGCCACAGCCTCCATTTGCTCTTCTAGCAGAAGCTGTTGAATCCAAGAAGTTCTCTAGGTTGCTGGACTGCTCTTTATGACTGAACTCATAAAGCTTTGTAAGACACAGATGAGAGGATACCAGGAAATACCAGGGCTGCAAATTAAACTGGTAAGTAAAAAAAAGAGAGAGAATGCAGTTGTAAACCACCTCTATATTGTCACCAAGAAAATATCACAGATTTATCTATGAAGCCACCAGGAGCTGACCTCAAATCAAGGGACACTTTACCTTTATCACGAAGTATGTAACTCATAAACTCAACTTCATGTCTAAAGAAAGTAAGGAACAAGGGGGAAGATTTATGTGAAAGGAAGTTCTCACATGGTCAGAAGCAAACAGCCTGATATCAGATCAATCCACTACCAAAACTAGAGAGAGGCAGAAACCATTCTTTCTGCCCTAAAGAGAATAGCTTCTAGCACAGTGCATCACATGGGAAAGAGACAGAGGGGCAAGAAATTGAGCAATTATTTCATTGTAAATACAAAATAGTCCTTCTTTAGCAATCACAATGGGATAGGCAGCTCTGTTGTTAAGCAAAGCAGTCACTGTGGCAGAGTGCTGGAAAGCGTTTGGCCTGAGAGATCAGAAAAAACACACACCAGGCATTTCTATAAAAGTAAGTGTATTTACAGAAAGCCTAAAACATAAGCAGTTTCCATATCCAGAGTTGGATAGGCACAAAAGCTTCTTACATAAACATATTTACAAGCTCATGCATTCACACACACAGAACTGTGAGTAAGAACAAGCTGCTGCTGGGCTAAAACAGAAACTAAAACCTTTCTGGCGGCTAGTCCAGGCAATGAGCAGCTTTATCTTATTTGGTAATCCTTTTCACATCCCAACCTGAGGACAATTAAGTCTGACCTTCTCTACCTGCCAGAGTGACTTGTTACCATAGTAACTTAATTCCTCTACAGCCAAATTTATGGCCGAAAAAACAAATACCAACAGTCACTAACTGGGAAATCATGTGACCAGGACTGTGCTTTCCTTGTGCCCACTACCTCACCCTTTGGAATGCTCACCCTGGCACTGGGATAATCAGCAGAAGGGAATTAATGTTTGAATTTACATTAATTGGAGAGGGTTAGGGTTAGGATTGTTTAAGCAATCTCTCTGCTATGCAAGGGGGAGAAAAAAGGAGGGGAAAAAAGCCATCTCTGTAGGCAATCTCCATAGTACACTACTTGCGTGTTATTTGTCTAGCATGCTCATGTCTCCCAGCCCCAAGCACGCTCCACCCCATTCCTTTTGATGTGTATTCCCTGCTATGTGTGCCTGTTTACTGTCTTGTAATCCCTTCCTCTCCAATCTCTCCACTCTGAAAAGTGGGGGGGGGGGCAGGGAATAGGTCAGGCACAGGACAACATGTACTGACTATAATGGTGATCATATGACTGAGGGACACTGTGAAGGTCATAAATGTGGACATAGGTCATAAAGTTATTTTTTCAGTTACTGTCGTAACTTTGGTCTACCTCTAGGGCTCGCATATATGCACAGCTGTTGCTAGAATTCTTTTCTAATGTCTATCTTCATTAACTTTGCTACAATAAATATACTTACCAGTACATTGGTATCTTTGGAGGTCAGTTCTTGTAGTTTCTTCTTTAGCCAACTGAAAGAAATATCTACATAGCATAGCCAACTGATAGCTGGCTGGAGAAGTCTGCTCTAGTATGCTTTGGACCAGTGTTTCTCAGCCTTGGCCATTTTAAGATGGGTGGACTTCAACTCCTAGAATTCCCCAGCCAGCCTTGCTGTCTGAGGAATTCTGAGAGTTGATGTCCACCCATCTTAAAGTGGCCAAGGCTGAGAAGCATGGCTTTGGACTGTAACTTGAGTTTGTCTACTTGGGAGTTCAAGTAAGTCACCCTGCCCTTGGAAAACCAAATCACTGACTGGAATTACATTGTACACTGAAATATGCATTATTTATTTCAAAATCATATAAAATTTGCCTAGCTGAAGCAGACTTTGAAATGCACGTCAAGAATGGGAAGAATAAGTGCTCCCCAGGTAAATGCATTCTGAGGTGGAGGTGATTGTCATTTTCATTTCATACCATTAATTCCATTATTCTTAAATTTAAAAATTAAATCTTGCTGTTCGAAATATTTGCTGCAATTTACGGCAGTGTTACCTGGTAGGTTTGGGCTAGGATGCTTAAGTTGGCAACCCTCTAAATGTCACTAGTTCACCGCAACTCATTAGTCATTCTGCTCCTAGCCCCCAAACACCATTTAGCAAAGTAGAAAACATTGTGTGTGGAGTAAAGTCTATGTCAGTTCCTTGCCCCAAAGTAATCTTTCTATATTTTCAATGGAATGCAGACAATATAATCTAGTAATAAGATTCCAGGCCTGCAAAGCAATATTGTTGAATGTTTTGATTCCTCCACTAGATTGAATTGGTTGGTACTGATCAGTACTTTTATTTTAACACATGAGTGAGGAAGTTTAAAAGGAAGGCTAGAATAAAAGATTGCCCCAAATACACTTTTTAATAGAGCTTCCTTGAGGAAAAATAGTGCAATTTATTCTTTTTTGATTATGTGTGCTTAATCAAACCCTTGGCAAATTTCAAGGTAATTGACTTTTTGTTCCTGTTTAAATACCTGAGGGAATAACATAACCTGAATTATGAAACAAAACGTTACATTTTATTTTTGCATCAGGATATTTTAATGGGAGAAAGAAAAGGTTTATTTAGAGTGGCAATAAATATGCAAAGTTCCATAGCTAAGACAAACATTTCAATAAATAACTTAATTGAACTGAGCATATTCAGTGATTGAAATCCGATTACTTTGTGGCTTAATTTGTGTACTGCTTGACTGCTCTGCAGTTGCAAGCAATTTAGCATTGTTGGCAGTACATGAAGATAGAATGTTAAACAGTGACTGGTGCACAGTTATTTTTTTTATTCATAGTAAGAGTACTAATAGTAGTAGCAGTAGTAGTAGTTTTCAGCATGCTGAACTATATGGGATACTGCCATTATTTGAAAACCATAAATAAACTGAGGTTTAGAATAGGGGATCCAAGCTGGGACAGCGGACACATATGAAGCTTTGAGTGCATATTTGGGGCGTTTGCACAAAACTATTTGGGAAGTCTAGTAGTAACCACCTTTTTTAGGATAGGTACATTGCCATTTTAGCAGTAGCAGTACTATTGGCAGCAAAGAGATCATTAACTTTGGAATGGTAGAGCAATTAGGCTGTAAAGCAATTTGTTACATTCCTTAGAAAGAGGGGAAAGCTGAAGTAAGAATTCAGGACAACTGCCAAGGTGGGTGTGGACAATCACAACATATCTATATATCAGAAAGCAACCCAAGCACCAAGCAGTCGCCACCCCCTATTTTATTTCCTAAGAATGCCCCTGAGGTCTATGTGAAGCTCAGAATCCTTGTTAGAAATATAGGTTAGGCTTCAGGCTGCTGCTTTGAAGCAAGCAGCTTCCCTTTCTTTTTAAATTTGAAATAAGCAAAAAAAAATTTTTTTTTTTAATGAGTAGGACAGGAAGTTTGGCACACAGCAAGGAACATGTTCCTTGGCACACACCAAGGCATATACCACATTACATCATTACTCACAGTACCTCGTTAGGCAACCAAATGTTAGAACAGAGTGGAGAAGCTGTGGCTTTGAAGAAGGTGCCAATCAATCTACAAGTTCCAGGATTTCTCACCAGGCTGGCCAGAACTTCTAAGAGGATCAAAAGTTCCCTACCTTTATAAAGAATTCCCATTTTCTGCTCTGCAATTCATGGCTTGCAAAGCTGACATCAGGGCCAACTAGCATCCAGTGTTTGGGTGGAAGCTGAGAGAATGTGCAAGCTTTAAGACCCAGCCTGGAGACATTTCAGTGCTGAAAAAAAATTCTGCAGCAGTCTTTTACCCTGACATTTAACCTGTGTCTGTTAACTAAGATCCCTAATCCCCATTTGCCTTGCTTAACGCTATGTGCTTTGCCATTCGGTGTTTCTATCAGCTGATAGGAAAACTTATTTGTATATGAACTTGAACTGAATTTGTTTACACTATATTCTGTCTGGATATTGCTGATTTAAAACATGTCAGCCTGCACACATTAGGACAGCTCTGAAAGTATGGGAGCTTCTGGAAACAGGTTACAGGCTGAGACAAGGGACACAGGAGACTGCTAGAAGAAGGAAGAATTGGCAAAAATTGCCTCCAACCCCTTTCATCTGCAGGAGCCCCCACAGCATTTGCCTTAGTTCCATGAACAAGACAACATATTATACAAACAATATAAAATAATATAGAGTAGTGATTCACATTTATTCCTGCTGCTCCAATGTCTTTTTAAGTATCCATTTTAATTTGCTGGATTTTCAATGTAAATTGTAGCTTGCAGCAAGCCTTCCACAAAACACTTTACAAGGTTCCTTAAAATGTATAAAATGTATGCATGCAAGATGAACCTTGTCCATTTTTAATTAACTTTCCCATTTCTCTCAACTTACCAAAATGTTTTCACCCAGGATCCATCACTGAAGAATCAGAGTCCTTCATCCCACATATACCAGTAGCTGTTGGGCTGGTGCCAATTATGTAATTCAGGGCCAACCCAAGAACTGTAGGAGAGAAATGCATAAAATTTTCTGCCCTTGTCGACCCTGAAAATAGGCTGAAATGTTTCTTTTATATATTAATTAGTTATATAGCCACCCACACAACACATGATTCAGACCAGCATAAATCATTAGAAAATGACAATTATGACCATACAAAAATGAAACAATGAACACAAAGTAAAAAACAAATATAAGGACATAAAATGTCAAGAAAATTTCAGCCAATGGTATCATACCATTCTCTGACCCTCTACTATGGAAATAGCTACAGTAGGTCTTTAATACCTTTTGAAAAGCAGGCATGGCCAAGGCCAACCAAATTCCAGAGGTGACAACAGAGAAGGCATGTCTCCTGGGTCCCACCAGATTACATTGCCTAAACAGCAGGATCCAGAGTGCAGTGACCCTGTCAGATTGTACAGGACAGGCAGAAGTGATTGGAGATGGATGGTTCCACAAGTAATCTGGCTCTGCGCCATGAAGCAAATAAATACAGTATATAAAGGGAAAATTATTTATATCGGCACATGGTTTTAGACTTCATTGAAATCCGGGACATTCAGGATCATTTGACTGTGAAGAAACACTGCAAGGTATATCCTTACACACTTATATACACTCCTCACCATGCGATCTGCTGAGCAGGTGCACGTCATTAATAACAGTAACATGGATATCCCAGTTGCTTGAATTGACATTCCATTCATATCATTACTCTTTTGGATTAATGTTTTTGGATGTTTACTTTTGTATATTATTTTGTTTGTTTGTTTTCCACCTCTGGGAGACACTCACATGACTGCTGTGAGTTGGACAACTGTATATATTATTTAAATTAAATAAATGGCTTTTGAACACTGGATGAAACTATTGCCAGTTTTCAATAATGTGATGATTTGCTGTATTATTTTCTTCTGTATTTTGATTTGCTAGAACCACTTGCTTGGCTACTATGTGATCTGTCCTCCCATTCAAAACAATAGCAGCTTTAATAACTGCTTTCCACTGAACCCTTTCTCAGGATTTGTATGACTCTGTGAGAGAGAGAGAGAGAGATTTCAGTTACACTCCCATGGGTGGGGCTCAGAGTTCTTGGCCTTATGGTGATCAAGTACTTTTATACAGATCTATTTTATGCACCATTCTAGATCAGGAGGCTCTACTCTCTGTCATTCCTGCTTTGGTCACCTCCCATTTGGATTATTGCAATGAGCTCCACATGGGGCTCCCCTTGAAGACCATCCAGAAGCTATAGCTGGTCCTGAATGCAGCAACATGGGTAGTTATGGGTGTGCTTTGGCAAGCTGTTGTAATACCTCTTCTTCCCAAGCTGTATCAGGAGGTAATTCAAGGTGCTATAAAGCCTTTGATGGCACAGGGCCTGGTTATTTGAGGGACTGTCTTATCTCCAATAATTTTTGTTCATCCCATAAGATCTCACAGGGTGAGAATTTGGTGAAATAGTACTGCAAATATCTCTGCTGAAAAGTAGCATACAAAATTTTCAGAATCTGTCTGCCCCCAGTTTAATAGTAATTCCTTGAGGATCAAACAAAAAGTGGAGATGGAAAATCATTGGGTTAGGAAAAAGAATTTTGTGTTCATATAGCAGCAGGCTGACCAGCCTTTGCTGGAAAAGAAATCAGGAAAAAAAGTTGTTTTCAACAAAAGAACTATTGCTAGATACCTTGTGCTCACTCCATAATCCTTTCTTCAGTTTTTAAGTAATGCGCTATGAAGTCATACTTTTAATTCAGGAAGCTATCTGACCCATCCATTGCTCTTGCCACTATTTTTATTTATTTTTTTATTTATCTAATTTATCCCCGCCCATCTCCTCCCGTTGGGGGACTCTGGGCGGTTTACAACAATCGATTAAAAACCATAACCATAAATACACAGAATAAAATACAGTAATAAATAATATAAATAGAGGTAAAAATAAAGAATCCAAGTGGTGAAGAATCTAAAACAGTCCAAGTGTATAGTCTTTCAGGAGAGTCTTTCAGGAGAGAAAAAGAGAGAGAACATGCCTGATGTAATGATTGCCTACCCTAATAGACTCAGACTCACAAGCAGGAACTTAATGATATCTGATTTATTAAAGAATAGTATGCAAATACAGAGAAAGCTGAGAATGAGCAAAAGCGCGCCAAATACAAACTAAAAACCCTCGGCTCAAACGTAATCCCTCCCCTCGCCCTCCGTTGCAAACTCCCCCCCCCCAGGTGCTGGTAACCATTTCTGCTGATGTCCTGGGAAAGGAACCTTGAACACACGAGATAACCCAAACACATTCCAATCCAGCTGCTAACATATAACAATCCCACGAGATGGAATCCTCCTCCCCTCCCAGACGAAACACACATCAGCCAAATGACATGCGAAACTTTACGATGTACCGGCAACATTGGAGTGGTGAACATGACACCTGAAAGTGCAGCACTTTGAAAGTTCAAGGATATCACTTGCACATATATCTGTACATGTGCTTATTCTTTAACTATATATTTGCTAATCAAGATAGGCTCACAAATACATACATACATATACCATGCTCTATCAGCCAAGACAACTCATCCCTGAAAGCAGGATCATGTAATATATGGCATTCTGCCACAGATTCCATGGAGAGTAATGTGGCATTTCAGTCCTGGTGAATACGTGATGGCATGAACATCACTATAAAATAATCAAGCTAGCATTTGAAGCTGCTGTGGGATTGGTGAATGGGAGTGGATTTATTTCATTCACTTACAAGGTAACCATGGCAGCGTAGGCTATCCACAAAATCACTGTCTCTCCCACAGTGCTTTCTGGAGTGACCATGTGAACATGTACTATCATATGGTTGCATGGTTATGTCAGGAAGCACTGCAGGACCAATATGTGTGAAGAGCCCTAACTTTTAATCACTTGTTGTAAACCACCAGAGGCCTCCAACGGGAGGAGATGGGCGGGGATAAATCAGACAAACAAACAAACAAACTTCCAGGATTTTAACTTATAACTAAACAACCCGTGACCTGCTGGGTCATCGTTTCAGAGATATTTCCTTACTGGATTCCTCAGTGCCTTCAACAATGGCAGAGCTTCTAATATGCTGCCTTCACTAGAAAAATTCTTAAAAATTCAGGGAGATATTCAGAGATGTATATGCTCTGAAAATAGCCCATGTCATTCATATTGAACTGTATAGCACAGTCAAACATCTGAAGCTGACCACAGGAAATGTTTTATAACATTTTGTATTATGTCATAAAATGTTTTATAATTTTTATGTCATAAAATGTTTTATAAAATTAGCCAAATTTCAATTCCATGGAAGTCATGGGTCCCAGATTTTGGATGCATTCTATAAGTTAGCCCATTTGAGGTACTTTGGTTCAAAAATTGTTGCCCTACAATGCACTGTTTCACCCAGTTAAAGGTTACACACAAACAGGAGAGTTTTAGTAGTATATAGATAAAAGGTAAGACACATATATTCCAGCTATAAACTAATCCAGGAAATAAACTAATCAGGCTATTTTTCTAGGAAATTTTAATTGAAAATCTGTAGAGAAATCTGCCTCCAAATGCATACTGTGGAATGGGGCTGTTGGGCTGTTTTTCCTTAATCCGCACATTCTTGCTAGTCATTAATGATGGCTAATTATTTAGTGATATCAGGAGAACAAATGTTTTGGGGAAATAGTCCTGTTTTAAGTATAAAACTGTATTCCGTTCTTGGAAGGGCAGCATTCAGCAGTCTTGGAAGTGGGCAATGTGGTTGAGAACATGGAAGGAATGGCTTTACTGTCCCTTGATGATCCTCACCTTGAAAATATGAAGTGTTTCCTTGCAAGGTCCTTTGTCTTTCAAGCAGCCTGCTCTGGAGCACTTGTTAGCTCAAAGACAATTCTTGGAGGTAATGGAGAAGTTCATGAGTAGCTCATTAGATAATCTGTGGGGAATATCAGGCTGCAAGATATTCTTTAGATAAATTTTCAATCCCAACTGATTTTCTTGATACGGTGTGCAACCCTTAGGAAACACTTTCTAATTTGGCATCCCAGGAGACGATCAGAGGCAAAGGTAAAGGACTGACAATGGAATGTGCCTTTGTAAGATGCCTCAATCCATGATTGGGAGAATTGTCTTCCTGTGTTCTTCAGCATGAATAAAATTTTCCCTCTACTGGTACTGAATAAACTCAGGTTTTAGTTTTGATGATGCTACAAGATATTTGCCACGTGTTGGAGGAGACACTGATGAGTGCCGAAACTCAGGTAAACATGCCCAACTTTTTCTAGTTTTGCTTTTCTGTTAGCCCATACCAGCCAGCCTTCAAACAGAAAAAAGAGAAAAAGCTGAAGTCTTAACAATATTCAACAGCGTATGTGTGTATGATGTGAACTTCCTAAAAAACTAATGAGAATAAATGTAATGAACAGAATATATTTGCATATGAAAAGCATATACTACATGCATATTAAAAGGATATATTAGGGATTTTTTTTTAAAAATAGCATATATTAGGATCCATAAGGAATTACAGCATTTTTAAAAAACAAACAAACTACTTCAGGGAGAGTTGGGTACAAACCTATATCTGTTAGGAATAGTTGATTTTTTAAAGAAGAAAGTTTGTATTAAAATGCATTATGAGTTGTAATAGTTATTTAAAATCTACTTTAGAGAAATTATGGATACAAAACTAGATATATTAGGGAGTATTGTAGAGAAAACTAAATGGAAATGAAAGTTGTATATAAAACCATGTATGTAAAGGAAAATTGCAAAAGATAATGAATGCAGATGGTCCACATATAGTATGTAAAAAAATATGAAGCAGAAGATGTAAAACAAATTGTGATACTGACATGGATAAGGCTGAGGCTAATCCATACGTCTCTACTTGATAAAGCAGATCCACATATGGACTCCGGCAATTTTGTTGCTTGCTTTATATATATTGGAGATTAATTCTTGGTGTATTAATTTAGCCATTGCTACCACATTGTTCATTTTTATCCTCTAAAAAGTAAATCTAGTGGGTATTTACTATCAGGCAACACTTCTATGCTACAGTGATTTTGTGCTGGCACATAGCAAGTTATGAAGTTCTAGTATAATTATGCTTTTCCTAAGTATGCCATTACAAGCAAATTAATATTTTATCACAATAACTCCTAGCATTTATAATCAAATTAGTGCCACAGTAAACACAATGGAAACTGTGTAATAACTATGAGTAATGTGAGCTAACAGTTAAAGCTAATAGTGTACAACCCCCCTATATCCTACAAGTGCGGTTAAGGGGCAACTTAAAGAGGATTTAAATCCTTTTTGAGAGCTTTAAATTAAATAAATGACTAAATATGGCTAAATGAAAAGCTCTCTGTGTGTTTTGTGGCTCTGAATACCATAAAAGACCATTTGTGGCTTACTTATGAAAGTAGGGCAACTACTGCCAAGAAAAATAGTGGAACGTCATGCATTCTGATTATACTTACAAACCAAACTTCCCATTATTCTCATCCAGATCCATTCATGAAATCCAAAACATATGAGCAAGCAGACTGGCTTCATTAGGCAGGATAGGCAATAACTCATTAATCTTATTCAAGCATTCTCTTGGAATGCATGGCAATGTGGGGGTCTAACTCATACATTCATTTTTATGCCTTAGAAATAGATCATATATTCTATTGTTTAAGTATTAAAAAGACATGGCTCAGTGCCATGACCCTGGAAATGAGACAGAAATGAGACAGCTGTCCTTCCTTCAGAGTGTGAATGGAATGGTGGGGAATTCTGGGAGTTGAAATCCACACCTCTTAAAGTTGGCAAGGTTGAGAAACACTGGTGTAAAGGGATACAGATACAATCAACAGCATTGTTTATTGTACATGCTGAATCTAAAAGGATTCTGCTGGTGTGAAAACTAACAGAAAGGTCTAATAGTTCATCAAAAGCAAGTCTAAGAGTCATATTGTAATTGTAGTGTTCCTTTTATCATTCTTCCTGTAAGTGCAACAAACCAAACATAGATAATCTGTAGAGTTGTTTCAATCAGAGCTCTCTCTCCCCCAGTATCTTGGAGAGAAGCCGAGTGGTCACTGGAGCGCATTCCAATAAACAATACACTTTGTTGCATCTATCTCCATTCATTTTGGTTTCCTTATTTAAAGTGAGCGTTTTTCTCACACCAGCAACATGCGTGACGAAAGCTGGGGCTGTATAAATGGTTTGCTCTTTATGAGCAGCGTTTTGGCCTCCGTGTCACAAAACTTCCATAGTAAGTATGAAGGCTTTGGTGGGAATTCTGCTGCTTCTCTGGAGAGGTCTATTTGTGTTCATATGAACAAGAACAAACTTCTACTTAGGTTTCCTGCTCAGCATAGAAAGACTTGAATCGCAGGAGTGATATGCATTTCCTCTGCTCTGAGCCTTCTTGCAAATCAGGAGAAAGCCCGGAGAGGATTTTTCGTTAGAATGGTTTCAGGTAGGCTTTTTGGGAACAGAAGGGTAAATATATGTGTGTCTATGTTTGTGGGGGGAGGGTATCAATGAGAACAACAGATGTGTGTGTGTGTGTGTGTGTGTGTGTGTAAGTTTTGCCCATCACCAAAGTTGTCCTTTTTCCAAAAAAAGGTAAGTCACCACATTTCAGGAAAATACAGCCCTAAACCAAACCTCATTCAAACTAACTATAATCCTGTGAAAATAACTGTGTTCCCCTTTGGTTCTTTATTGGATGCTGAGGAGTGTATTAAATTGTCAAGAAATAATTTTCCTCAATTTTTCTACTTCCATTTTCTGGGTTTTGTCTTCTTCTGTGCTATCTCCCATTTTTCCTGCCCTATGCCCAAAGTTCCAATGATTTAGTTGAGAAGTTAACATAATTTCCCCATTATGTTTTGTTGTCAAGTTTTCTCTCTTCAATTTCCAATATTGTTTTCAGCAATTTTGACAGTGTTCTTTGTATTATGTTGTTAGTAATGGTGTTACAATGCAAGAATTATGATCTGGCAATGAAAATATTCAATTTCTTAGACAATTGTGTAATATTTAAAGTTTATTTTAAAATGTCACTCACTTGCTTTGTGTTTCCAAAGCATACTTATCAAAAATTGCCCTAATAATGCTTGCAAGAGCACATTTGTCTTTAAAATTGTTCCTAGCTTTGTTGTTATGAGATTGAGTCACACATGAATGTCTGCAGAATGGTAACTCCAATGGAATTCTACATTCACATGAAATGAAGGGAAACTAATGAGGAAGTAAAATGCCTGTTATTTATTCTTCATTTTTTTTTAAATGTTAGAACTGCTCACCGAGGCAGCAAACAACTCTGCACAGCTTACGTAAAACAAACAGATTGAGAATACAGAATAGATCACAAATAAGCAATTTCTTGATAATTCTACAAAGAGTTCTCACATGCAAACAATATGGAGGGATAGATCACCATTGTGCCCATTGTACAATTAGGGAGCAGATGCATAGACTGTCTGTGATAACAAACCCTTGGAAGTTTAATTTGGCCTCCACTCTCCCTGCAATCTAAAAAAAAAATCTGTAAACAAATCCTTTTTTTTGCCAGACTTTTAATTATCAATTAAAATCAGTAGTAGAAATAAGTGTGTATTTAATTTTTTTCTACTATTAAAAATGAAATGAGAGTCACCCTAAATACTCTTGAGTAGAACAGCAAGGTGTAAACTGAATACATAAATAAGTCATTTTTGCCAGGATATGTACAACCAACCTGAGTCTAAGACACTTAGCTCCATCCTCATTTTCCCCATTCCCCTGAAAAGATTAAAAGCTGCTTATCTGTGAGGTTTGAGCCTGCTTCTGACTCCGAAAACAAAACTTATTTGGAGTCAGAAGGGGAAAACGAAACCTATCAGGCAGGACTTGGAGAAATTAATCTGGGAAGTGACTCAGCAGAGCGGGAGAAACAGCAGATGCTGATTGGACAAACTCCAGAGGGAGATTCGAAGCCTCCAATCAGTGCTCGAGAGAGGAGAGCAGAGAAGCACATGAAGGAAGAAGAAACCTGATTGGCTGCTAGAGAGAAACTGCACAAAAAGGAGCAGATAAATAGGCAGTCACGCCGAGAGCAGGTTGCTGGAGACAACCAATCCTTCAAGTTCACAGCACCTGCGGAAGAATCCTTACCAGCATTGGAAGCCTTGCCTGCAGCCAGCATGGAACCAGCACCAGCACCTTCTGCCATCATGGAACTGCCTTCTGCATGGGTTACTCCAGTAGAGCCTCTCTCTGCCGTCCCTGCTAAGCACAGCCTTGTGTCCAGCTCCAAGTCTCGTCTTGTCACTCCAATACAATCCGGGTGTGCCTAGCCTCCAGATCTCAGCCTTGCCTAAGTGCTTCAGCCCAGTCTAGTCTTTTCTCCAGATTCAAGTCTCGCCTCAATGCTCCAGTCCAGTCCAACCTTGTCTCCAGATCTGAGCCTTGCCTAGACGCTCCAGTCCAGCCCAGCCTTGCCACCATAGCTGAACCTTGCCTAGATGCTCCAGTCTAGTCCAGCCTTGTCTTCAGATCTGAGTCTTGCCTAGGTGTTCCAGCCAAGTCCAGTCTCGTGTCCAGGACCGAGCCCTGCCTAGATACTCCAGCCAAGCTTTGTCTAGCCTCTGTGTGCCAGCCATATCCAGCCTGCATGCCAGCCAGATCCAGCCTGCATGCCAAGATACCAGCCTGAGTGTCCAGCCTCTCCGTGGCCATGCACTCTAGCTCCTCCCAGTCTTGCAACTTCAATCAGAGATTTGGCCAAGTTCTGCCCTGCTGTCTTGCCACAGTCTGACCCTGCAGCATTGCCTGCATGTCCTTTGCTACATGGTTGGACTTAATTTGAACTACATATTCTAACCTATTGCAGAACTTCTATTATTGTAAATAGTTATTCAATAAAGATTTTTATTAGTACTCTGACTAGCCATCTCATAGTCTGAACAGGATATTATCCATCTTACTGAAAACCTCACAGCACCAGCTTGGGGTCTGATAAATTTGAAGATAAGTGAGTTGGACTACAGCAACTACATGGTGCACCCATTTTAAACCATTTTCTAAACTTGGACTGTCAGATAGCCAAACCAATCAAATGGTGCTTTAATGGATACTTGGCCAATGAGGGTACTAAAATAATTGTATTTGCGAATGTGTATGAAATGTTCTGCTAGTAGAAATCTAACCTGTATGTGATTAGTGAAGCAGGTTTATAACTATAACATAAAGATTTGTTTAACAAAATACATGATAGGGAGAGGCAAAGTCTAACAGCTAGCTAACTATATCCCACTGAAAGGAGAGTCAGAGACCAAGTACTCTGCACTGTGCATGCCTGGGAACAAAACCAGAAGGAGTGATCCTGAAATTAACAATCACATAGACAAAGAGTAGGCAGAGTAAGAGACAAAGAGGGTTAGGATCTATCCACACCCTACTGCTCCTCGTTGTCAGGGGGTTGTGAGGTGCTGAAGAGTGCACATGAAGCCACACTTCTGACTAGAGTGATAAGCATGTACTCTTGCCATTCTGCTCTTCTCATTACTATCATCCTTCAAATATATTTATAAATTATATATAACTTATATATAACATAATATGAATATATTTATAAATACATTGAACAACTTGCTCAACATATATTGGTTCTTTTATTTAAAGAGACACAAGAACTAGCTGCTCTAGCTGCAAAAAACGCCAGAAAATTCCTGGAAGCCTGGCACTCAGACAAAGCAGCCATCAACAGACACATAGAGGTAAGCAACATTTACATACCATTCAAAAGAGACAATAGAAAAGCCAAAAGATCAGAACACCTCCTCACCAGCAATCAACACCCAGATATGCAAATATCAACACTAGGATTAACACCAGAATGAACAATAAAACAGCACAATATACCCTAATCAAGGAACTATTAACTCAAACAGTCAGCCCAGCAGCAAACAACAGCCCAAACAAGGAACTCCCAAGAAGAGAACAACACCTCTACCAGCACAAGCTGGACAACCCATGGTATATAAACAGAAAGCAAGGCCCACTCCCTCTTCACAATGAAGATGTTGCCTAGTCTGGCAGTGAAGGGTCTGCAAGAAAACAACAAGGCTCAGAGAGCACCAAGGACTCCACATACACAGCCACCTCAAGCAAAGAAAAGCAATCAGCATTTCTTGCCTGGAGGAAGAAAGATTCCCTCAGTCTTCCCTTGCTGGTAAAACAGGCCTTACAATTGTAGACAGGGAATACCCATCCATCCCTCTTGGCTAGAGAGAACAATGGTTTAATCATTTTGGAATCCTAGACCAAAGAACGGAAATGGGAACAGGAGAGGCTTGTCTAGGCAAGCCCAGATTGCTCCAATCTTACCCAAGTCATTCCTTCAAGATTGTTAATAGCAGTGGAACTGGTAGTGATTATCTGTTCCAAGTCAGGGCTGCAGGATAGTAAGACCCAGAGGACGTGTAGAAGCGAAGCGATGAGACCAGACCTGCCCAACCCTTTCCTACCATGGCAATATATCTGCAGGTTATCATATCGGGAAGAATAATTTTGTTTCATCTACTATGGGCCCTTCCACAGGTCCAGCCATAATAGACAACGATATAAAAAAAATTTAAAAATCATTTAAACATTCCTGAACATACCAGGAACTAAGAAGTGGTGGGTTACTGCCGCATAAAGGTTTGCAATTAGCTATAGAAAGGAAATACTTGAGAAAAAGCTCAGTCAGCCTTTTGCTCAAAACAAAAAGGGATTATTAAAGACTAAGGGATACACTTACACATTTAAACCAAATAATTTAAAATCTGGTGCACTAAATCATAGTTAATGTCTTGTTTTAGCATTCAAAGGCAAACAAAAACTTTTCATGGAAATAATGCAGCTCAGCATTACAAATTGAACACTTATGTATAACAAACCAGGTAAACACAGTAGCCACAAGGCAAACTAGAATTGTGCACATCTGCAAAATGATGCTTCCCTCAGAAAAGGATCTGAGCAAAATGCACCTTGAAAGTGCCTCTGCAAAGTAGCATTGTAAAACATCACAGCATCCCCCCTTTGACTAGTTGAGCAGCCACTTGGCTGCTAAGAAGTGCATGTGCAGAAACCATTTATTTCACAGCAAAGCACCTGATGAAAGCAGACTCATCCTATACCAGTATTATACACAGGGTTCATCACTGTGTTGAAGTAGAGCAATCTGTTTCATTGAGGCTGATCAATCAGTCTACACAGGCCTAATACAAATAAGTATGACAAAAAAGATATGAAAATTAGACTTAAAATATATGAGTGCCTATTCTCAAGCTATGATTTCTCAAACGATAGGCTGTCTTTCAAGCTGACCACTGTCTAAATGAGACATGCCACCACATCCCTTTTATGGCGTTCCCAAGATGCTCCCATCCACTTCTATTATGGATGTATTTTCTTAATACCTCTAAACTCAAATCTCAATTCTGCATAGCCAAGGCAAGGCCCATCACCATATGCTTAGTGATCCAATCACGCTCTTCTTTCCTGACCCCAGTATAGCAAATTAGAAGCAGGTACCTAATCTTTCCCTTTAGATGCCTTCATCTCTAGGCATTGTCTCCTGATAACTATCCTTAATGCAGATTTTATATAATCTGTGAAAGCTTGGTGGAAAAAACTACCTTCTCAGAGGAACTCTATGTGATTTATGAACACTTTTTGAACAATCAACTGCAGTCCGATGTGTTTGGCAGATAGAATAGAGTGATTTTTCAGCATCTCATTCCAAGACAGTAATCAACTCTAGTTTAAATAATTAGCATTTGTTTAGGAAAGATGGTATTTTAAGTCAAAGAGAGGTACTTAACTTATCATTCTATGTGTGCCAGTTTCCTGAATTTTGACTGTCACTTTCTGCAAATATAGACTTCTACAAAGGATTGAAAATTCAGAAGTAAATTGGTTTAACTGACTGAAACCTGATTATCTACTGGAAGGACTTCAGTTTTTCAAGTTCAGTACAAGGACACCCACTGGATTAAAAAAAAAAAGATGGCACTTTTTTTTTTGGTCCATTAATGAACTTTAATTCAGAAAAGTCATGAATGGAGAGAAAAATAGTTTGCTTAATTTTTAGAGAGACTACTTTATCTAAATATAATTGAAACTTAGATGATGAATTTCTTCTTTCATATTTACTTTTGAAACAGTTCTTTGGTGCTTCTCTTTCACGTTGATCTGGTAGTATATTACAATCCTTTCCTAGCACAAAGATTGTGCTAGATTACCAAACAACTGAAAGAGGTAATTGCTTATAATTTATTTATTTATTCGATTTCTATAGCCACCCTTCTCAAAAAGTGACTCAGAGTGGCTTACAACAATAAAAACTATAAAACAATTAAAACAATTCAATTAAATTACAGAATAAATATACATGGCCACCAAGTAAGCAGTGCATAGATGTTAATATAACCAAGAAACAGGACCATTCACATGTTTGGGGCCCCAGACCCAGGCACACAACCAGGCCTTCACGGCCTTATGAAAGGCCAACAGGGTCAGGGACATCCTAGTCTCTGTAGGGAGAATATTCCAGAGGGCAGGTGCTACATCTGAGAAGGCACGCCTTCTATTTCCCGCCAACCGACATTCCTTGGCTGATGGGACCCACAGCATACCCAACCTACTAAGATTGAATTGGACGGGCAGAAACAACTGGGAGAAGACAGTCCCTTAGGTAACCTGGTCCCAAGCCATGAAGGGCTTTAAAGGTGACAACCAGCACCTTGAATTGCACCCAGAAACACACCGGCAACCAATGCAGCTCATGCAGCAGTGGTGTTACGTGTGTCGAATATCCGACTCCATTTACTACCCATGCAGCTGCATTCTGCACCAGCTGAAGTTTCCAAATGCTCTTCAAGGGCAGCCCCATGTAGAGCACATTGCAGTAATCCAGACAGGAGGTCACGAGGGCATGCGTGACCGTGAGCATCTTTGCTAACCCAGCTGAAATCCAGTGGCTGTAATAAGGGTTTACATTGCTACAGCTTAAACAGCATCCCATGCTGAGAAATTATGATAGTTACAAATTACTTAAACCTATTAATCATTCAAAGTATTCCATGGCCTTGAACCCATCCAGCTAGTCCCGACCTTTGGTTTTCTTTCCATACATGTAGACTGACTCAAATCTATCTGTAATCTTTCTTTCTCCAGGTATACTAGATAATTTAATTTGATTAGTATTTTGAAGCAATCTGACCCAAGACACTTCTCTGACTGCTGCAATATATTACTCTTCTTTGGATTCTGCATTCCTGTGGATTTTGTGATGCATTTCTTAAGTGACAGCACCTGGCTGATCTTCTCTGGGTTCAGAAACTAAGCAGGGTCAGGCCTGGTTAGCATCTAGATGGGAAACCACCAGAAAATTACAGGGCTGGAAAAGTGAGAAAATATCTCAGAAGGCAGTACATCATTGCCAGTTGTAAACTTCACTGAGGTGTCCGTGTAATCAGTAGGGATCATGCTAAACTTGAAGAAGAGTTTACTATACTCTTAGGTAAAGGTAAAACTGTGTAGGGGACATTTTGATGGACAGAAGCATAATGGAATTCATCAAAACTGAGTCTAACTGGATATAAACCTCAGTACATCACCACCCTCAGAATTTCTCCCACTCCCACTCTCTCCCTTGCTTTCATTTATGCTCAACTTCACTAATTCCTCTTTATTTAATCATAACTCTCTTTTGTCACACTAAAAGTTAGTAGCAACTTTTGGAAGGGGGGACCTGCACCCAAAGGTTTCAACAGAGTCTATATCTCTGGGCTTCGGCTGGAATCACTGAAAAGCTTAGCGCAAACAATTAAATTCAGATATTAGCAGCAAGTCACCATTGATAAAATCAGCACAATTACCATATTAACCATCAATGAGAATATCAAGTCTAAATCACTCTGCCACAATATAAAAATAAAAGCCATTTTGTTTGTTTGTTTATCAGGATGGGACAGTTTATAAATAAGGGACAAGTGCTTTTTGCTATCCAGCCTGTCCAGCTTATGTAAGTGAATGAAGAAGTTTCCAGTAAGGACTTCCAAAACTCTGCAAGGGTAACAGAAATGTAACTGCAAGCTTGTCAAGGAACATCTTGAGGCAATGGAGTCTTCAGGGGGATCAGAAAATTCAAGATGGCAAATAAGACTTAAACCCCATCCCTTTGTTTTTATGTAACGACTGTATTACTCAACCTGCCATTGAGTTTGATTCATATGTGACTATAGTAGAAATCCCTTTAATGGAGAGTAGTACTGTATACAGAACAGTGAAAAAGTTGCGAATGAAAGTTCCCACATTTTCCTCAAGTTAAACAACCCAATGAGTTCAAACCCCCTCCGTTTTTCAGGCATGCCAGCCCCGCTCTTTGTGCCAGTCAGTTCAGCTCCATGCAGATGTCTCCAATGGCTCAGCAGCTTGACCTTGGATGCCAGAGATAGTCCAGACAAGATGCTTTCACACTCCTAGTATGTTCCCCCTCCCAATTCTACTGACCCGCAAGTCCCAACACGTGTTAACTCCATTCATGCGTGTGAATCCAATCAGGTGTTCTGGGAACATTTGATCAGGGAGCATGACAATTTGTATACATTGTACTCATGTATAAAATGGGTGGGTTTTTGATTGCATGATCGTGACTGCAGACTTGAGTTTATATTTTCTAATATTAGTGGCTTCTCTTCCCCTTTCCAACCATCAATCCACCCATGATTCATACAAGGATACCTTACGTTTTTATGAATAATGTAAAACTGAAATATTGCTTTCTACTTTCAAACAGTGAGATTCTTGCCATGTTTCAGATTGTATTGAATAGTTGGAGAAGGATGCTCAGTTCCTCCCGGACAAAATGTATACAATTATTAGGGTAGACAAGTAACTTGAAATATCTGGGAAAAATAACTGTTGTTCTTGCTATCTAGTCAGATCAAAAATGAAATAATATTGGATCAAACAAGTCCTTCTTAAGTTTATAGGTTCATTCTGTGACCACATGATGGCAGTACATTCCATAAATTGGCTTGTTAATGGCTAAAATGTAATCAGATTTAAACAACTGTGTTCTTCTGAGTGATGGATTATGGTACCCAAGTTTTTTGGGTTGGATATACTGTCTGAATAAAATGCTAAAATATGAACAAATGTAGAAAAATATAGTTTATTTATTTATCTAGCTATCTATTTATATTTCAAATTTCATCACCACCCATCTCACTCAAAGAGTGACTTTGAGTTAATTTAAATGCTAAATCCTAAACTACTGTCTATCCTCTTTCCCCTTCTTACAAACATCCTGACCAAATAAGAGGGTCATCAAATACATCTGCAACATATGTTTACATTTCAAGTCAAGATACTTAAAAACCTTGGACTGAGGGGCAAGCACACTGTTCACTTTTCCCTCCTCTCTCTTCCCATTTCCCATCTCATTAATGTTTTAATTTAACAGTTCTGATGATGCTATGTTTTTATTTGATTTTATTCTTATAAATAACATCAAGCAGAAATATAATGTATTATTCCACCCAGATTTTGGCTTTCAGTGTGCTTATGCTAAATGTTTTTAAAATATTTTTTTCAGCAGTGTTGTCTTGATGGAGGCAACTTTTGGTTTCTTACAGGTAGTCCTCACTTAAAGACAATTGGGACTAGAATTTCAGTTGCTAAGCAAAGTGGTCATTAATTGAATCCAACCTGATTTCAGGACTGTTTTTGCAGTGGTCATTAAGTGAATCACTGTGGCCATTAAGCGAACCACATGGTCATTAAGTGAATCACACAGTTCCCCCTTGGTTTTGCTTGCTGGAAGCTGACTGGGAAGGTCAAAAATGGTGATCACATGACTGCAGGACGCTGCAATGGTCATAAATGCGAACTGGTTGCCAAGTACCTGAATTGTGATCACATGAACTTGGGGATGCTGCAACAGTCGTAAGTGCAAGGACTGGTCACAAGTCAGTTTTTTCAGCACCGTCATAAGTCTGAACCATCACTAAACAAATAGTCGTTAAGCATGGACTACCTGTATTTGCTTACTTTAATTAACATTGGGTATTCTTTTAGGCTCCCTGAGGGATGGGTGTTTAGAGTCCCTAAAGGATGGATATAGTTTGAGATGGTTATATTGCTTTCCTTTATCAGACAGTATGGAGACAGTTGGGGGGGGGGTGTCTGCACATGCATATACGTTCCTTTCAAGCTTCATCAAAGTCTATTGATGTTTACCCACACCTTCATGCAAATCCTTAGGCATGGAGGACTTTGGAACCATCAATACTGGCAGGAGATCTAATAAACAGAGATTCAATTAACTATGTAGACAATCTAGATGCGCTTCTTTGGCAATCTTCTCCTTCTACTCTTAACAAATTTGAAATGAACCATTTTTTAAAATAAATTGTAGTAGTTTTCCTCTTACTGGTGCATGTCCAAACAAGCATTCCATATTGGTCTGAAGGCAACTCTGGGTTTCCTTGATATCAGCAGTATCAAAAAAGTGAAGTGATTGGTTCCTACCTCCATTGTGTTATACCTTGTTTGTTTGTTTGTTTGTTTGTTTGTTTAAATTTCTTTTCCAGGACCACTCCAATGAGAACCGGCTGTGAAGGCTATGCTGTGGCTCCATTCTCTCATTGAAGGCATTGGCAATTTTTGCTTCATACCTCCTTCTGGCTACTGAGTTTCAGGTCCTGATAGAGAAATACTTGCTTAACAGATTTGCAAATACACTCAGTTCTTCAGACAAAAAGAACAGTAAAATTAACTGTTGTGTTTTCTCTGTTTCCACTTTCTCTTCACCCATGGAGCAACCCAAGGCCCAGGCTGCTATGATTTTCTTCCTTCCAGGTTTTTGCTGGAAGACTTATAGAACCTCAGGCAGGGCAGTGATCTGGGCCCCTTGTTCTCAGCATTTCAATTCAGCAGAACTAAAGACAACCTTAGATCACCTCGAGACTGTTTATGAGAGATTGAGGAATAAAAACGATGGCATGGAAATGCCCTCACTCACACATCTGTTCTTGTTCTTCTTGTCTTCCTGGCTGTTGAGCAGGATACTGTGATGCTAAAATTGCTATCAAAAGAGGAAACTTTATTATATAGCACTTAAGGAATGAAGTCTCTGTTATTTATGGGCTAAGCTATAATGAATGTCTGTGAACATTTAGTGATATCATAATTACCCAGAGAATGTGCTGCAGTGGAAGAGTTGTAGTCCAGGTGCTATAACTAAAGGGAATATTTTGCTCAGTGTCTCACTGAGAGGAGAGAGGGGTGATTTCCCCCCCCCTTCTTTCTTTTGTTCCTTTTTTGCAGGCTGAAAAATGGGAAGTAAGTAGAAAAGAGCAGGGAAGTTAAGAAGGCAAGGAATGTAAGAAGCAGGAATACCAGAGGCAGAATGTCTGAAAACCATAGCAAACTGATGGTCAAAAGAAAAGAATCTAAGAAAATTTAATGTGAAGACTTGTTTCTTGTATGCTTTTTTTAAAAAGTACAGTGGAGATTAAGTTGAAAAACTAATGACAGTAGAGGTTATAAAAGAGGACCCAACTCATTCAGTTTCAAATACTGAGATTTGAACTTGATTTCAAGAAAGCTTTTAGTAGTCTTATAATTCTTTCCATAAAATTATTAATTCATGGTTGACAAATCTTTATGAGAGAGAGAGAGAGAGAGAGAGAGAGTCCCCCTCTTCTCTCTCTCTCTCTCTCTCTCTCTGTATCCCCTTTAATTAATGCTGTGTTTTGAACTGAGTTGTTGTGCAGAATTCCATTTTACTTTCACAAGCACCCTGGAACCCTTTCATTTTCCATTGCATACTGACATCTTGTGGCCAATTCTTGCTATAAGAGCATAAATGCCCTGATAAAATTAGTCATTAAATTATTGTTGGAGAGAAGGGAGAAATCTTTGTCTCTCCAGATACAATTGAACAATAACTTCTGGCTTTCCTCATCACTGACTTTGCTGTCTTTAATTGCAAAGAGCATAGTTCAGCAGAACAACTCTGGAGAGCTATAGGTTCCATGGCTCTGTTTTAAGATACTCTTCATTATAGGATTCAAAACACATAGATGGGCAAAGCTGACATTAATTTATTTGTCTATTTATTTATTAAATTTGTATGCCACCATCTTATAGTTCCTTTCAAAAGTGCTGCCAAATCATTCTATATGCAGTGAATTTTCCTCCTGAAATACATCTGTGTTTATGTTTTCAATAAATTTCATGTCCATTGGAGATCTATAAGGGAACAATGGGAAGTTCATCAAATGTGATGGACTAAAAAGAAAGGTTTGGAAAACTTCTTACAGACAGCTGGATATGAAGTAGCTTCTGAAGCAGAAACAAAAAGAGCCTGAAGGGTATTGTGCCTGTTCTTCTGGCTCACACTTGCACATAAATAGTTTCATTTGCCTGGGATAGCAAAATACTTCTGAAGAGAAATTTGGCAGTTCCTGGGTGACACTCCCATGCTGATACTTCCATAAATGTGATCCAACCCTGCCTGGAAGGGAACACTTTAGCGAGTGCAGTGATTCAGCTTCCATTAGCCTTCTCTTCTCAGCTTCCCAATACAGCCTTTCAGCCATGTATTGATTACCTTTCTCATACATTCTATTTGCCCAGTACTGGTTCTGGCACAGGATATCAGATTTTAATTACCAGCTAAAGTCCAATACTTGATTTGACCAATACATATTTATTAGTATCATATTTTCTCTACAACTGCAAGAGAGTTATCTGAATCTTTCACCTTTAACATGAATCCTAAATGAGAAATTCATTTTTCTATGTCTAGCTTTGTCCTAAAGAGTCTATGCAGCAGTTTTTACATTTGGACTTGATTGTTAAGCTCAAACAGACTTCAGAAACATGAAGACAGACTTCAAAAACAAGGTGATTCCCTTCTCCTTCATTGCCTGTTGATAGGACATTGTGTTGAAAATGGCCTTGCATAATCCAAAGTAGCTAGATTCAAAAGCAGATTAAAGGTACCATTCCTTAACCACCTCATTTCAGTACTATTGAAAAAGCAGATTCTGACTGAATGCTTGAAAACACCTTCCTAACAGTAAGAGCAGTTTCATAATGGAAAAGATTGCCTGGAGAGGTAGACTCTATGATCTAAATGTCTCCTTCCAACTCTATGATTCTACTAATGTAGGAATTCCTCTGCCTGAAAAATTCACACAACAGAGAACTCTGAAAAGACCTGCAATGGAAGAATAAATATATTCAAGTGTTGATCATTTATCAGCTATTTTAACAATCTTTTCCTAATAGTTTGTTACCTTTATTTTTAGTAATGTCATTCTAGATAGAAATAATGAATACTATTGTTTTAAAATGTGTATTTCTACATTTGTACATCTCAGACAGAATATGAGTTATAAGCATTTACTGCCTCTTGGAGAAGACCATTTTTTTATTTGTGCTTGTTTTTATGACCCATTTTCTTTTTAGCTTGATTTTTTTTTCTTGAAGTTTTGTCTCTTCAATAAAAAAGTCAAAATTAAATAATAAAATTAAATTCTAGTTCAGCTGGTGGTTCATACAGGAAAAAAGTGAACATTCAGTTAGGATTTCATCCCCTTTCAATTTTTATTTCATAGTCATGTGTTCCTCCAGGGATTTCTCAAAAAAGCAAAACAGTAGCTGGGGAGTGGGGTGGAAAAAGACTGGAATGACACCAAGGTATGATCCCTTTGGTCTATTTCAATAGCTGTAACATTATTAGGTCTTAGCAAAGTGCTATGGTAGATAAACCTATGGGAATGTGGCAGGCTGCATTTTAGCCCAGAGTTAAATGAACATCTTGGACCCCATCAGAAGTGGGTTGTAAGAAAGTTTCAGCTAACGGGAAACCAGTCCATCCACAAGATCTTGGGAGCTTCAGTTTTACCCACAAACTTTCCATAGCTTCCTTTCAATAAAAAGGAAATTGCTTAAACTGTAATTTGAAGTACACCAATGTACTTCAATCAATGACTTCCGCTGAACAGAAGGCTAATGTGCTCTTTCTGCTTGGCGTAGTACCAATATAAGCCACTCAATGCTTCCTGAGTGCAGGAATAGATGATGTTGTCCTCCTCCCACTCTTGATTATGTCCAGTCAAGTGAGTGTCATTTCTTCACAACTCCAGGGGTAGATCTCTCACTCCTAGCCCATTGCAAATGTACCCTGCATCCATGTTTTCCAGCTTCAATTCAAAACTGATGTTTTCCAAATCTAAGCTGTATTAAGCACTTCAGAAAGTAGTAGCAATCCTAATTCTGATTAGCTGCAGTGCCTGCACACATCCTCCCTTCCAGCCACTGCACACGGCATTGTGCAGCTATTTCATCTTGGGCTGCCAGGCTATGTTCTCTACCGGTCAGCAGTTGCTATTTTTTAATATAATTTTGTAGTTGACCCAACAATGGCTCATTAAATCAATGAACTATCCTCACCCCCAGAAACTCATGCTCTATTCAACCCCTATCTTCTAGTAGGCACCCTTTCTATTTCTGTCCAGGATTGCTTTTCCAATCTCTGCCCACGGTACTGCAAAGCTTCTCTTCTCCCACACTTTTTTTTTTTAACAAGAATAATAATTTTCAACATAGTAATGTCACTGTTTTCTTTCCATGAAGCCAAGCTATCAGCTCTTCCTTGCTATAAAATTTCCATGGAGCTACTGTACAAAGCATCTTAGGAATGTTCCTATAGTCCAACCTGTTCCCCTGCTGGTCTGATTACTGTAGCATCAGAGCAACAATAGTACTGTATGGAGGAAAACAAAAAAATATGTGTTGGTGTTAAAGAAGGTAATGTGGGAAGGGGGTTGAGAGCATGCATGTGTGCAAACATCTGGAAAGCAAAGGAAAGTGAGCTAGTGAAGACAGAATAATCTCTAAAAGGAAAAGGCAGGCACTGCAAATCAGTCCACACAGGAACCAAAAAGTGAGGTTCTTTTTCCCTGCACAGAAGGGATGGACAAGAAACAAGCGACTGATCAGTCAGGTCCTGCAATGGCCATAGTCCAGACTGAGCACTAAGGTGGTTACACTGCGAACCCACAGCAATCCAGACTGGTATTTCTGCAGTTGGCTTAAGCAACAGCTGAGAGCAGCACAGGAGATAAGCAGCTTAGGTTCCAGTGTGGAATTGCCCAGAGACAAAAGCATGGAATCATATAGTTGCAAACATCTGGTATGGAGATGCCCAACTTTTATCATCATGGTAAAAGTCATTTTTCTTTTTAGAAAATATCTTTTTCTAGTCATGTTTGCTTACCAGGATATTTTTTAAAAATTTGAAGCTTTGATATAATATGGCTGTGTTGTCCTACTATTGATAGATATCTTACATTTTGTGCCTTGCCTTTCTAAATAGACTATAATTAGGACTGTCCAGAAACAATAACAAAAAACTGTCATTATAAATAACAATAAATAACTAATATGTATTGTTAACTTATTTCAACAATAACACTTAAGGCCATATCATATTACAAGAAAAATTGAACAAAACCATCCACAACAAAATAACTAAAAACAAAAACTTGACTCATATATCCTTATCACCCTTCAATTACCCCAAACTACATATGTGGCTCTCAATTGCACTGTTTTATTCAAAAAGGAGACCATTTTATATATAATATTTGGGTTCACACGTAAAATATGTCGTTCTAGAGTACAGGTCCAAGTGAGCTGTTCGTCTTATACATGGTTCAAGATAATGATATCTTTCTATGCTACAGAACTGGCGCTCTAATAATATATATGCTATATCCTCATTCTGTGGTATAACATAAACACATGTACATTCACAATAGGGGACTTGATTAAACTTCCATATTTTATCATTCGATCTAGTTGTTCAATTCTCGCATGGGTAAGTACCCACCTAAGATACTTAAGCATTTGGGTAATTAAATACTTTTCATTTTGAAAATGGCATTTGTAATGGCTCATCTATAAGCCACTAGTGAGAGTACCAGCCTTAATGAGAGTAGCTATTCCTTTTTGAGCTTCTGTATCAAAGATTCTTTGGGCAAAGATTTTCTTGACTTGTTGTAGAGGTGCTGTCCAGAAGCAGGAAGCCCACAGCTCCTTATGTATTTTGTAAGTTGTACTACCTGGGAGGAGTCTAATTGAAGCTTAGTCTGTTCTATCAAACAGAATCTTGGGAATCTATCAATTTCCATAGAAGTAATTTTTCACAAATAATTATGTGCCCTCATTTTTGAGTGTGTACAATTTGTATATATTCCCAATTTAGCTCTAACTGCAAGAGCTGGAGTCCTTTTATCTGCACCCAATGTATTCCTCAAGTCACATATTTGTTCTGAAAGTAATACGTGTTGCTTCTGGGGAGGGACAGGCCACAGGATCATTTCCAGGGCCATTGTGAGGAATATGCTTGCTATTTGACAGATAAAGTAACGCAGATATTCCAGTTGGGTTACCTGGGGCAGGGTCTTGTCTGGTTATCAGGAGCAAGTTTGCTTCTGTGATTCCTGAGGAACTGGACAGTCTGTTAGATCAGCCATCTGCTTATTAGATCCAGGTCTCTCTGGTTGGTTAAAGCCACCCAAGAGGTGACCTGTAATTGGGGCAATGCGGTGGTATCAGCTTCTCGGGAGTTGGGGTTCCATTAGCCTTGAAGGAAGCTGAGGTGTACCTTCTCCTCAAAAAGCCATTGCTGGATCTCACAGCCCAGGACAATTACTGTCCAGTCTCCAACCTTCTGCTTTTAGGGAAGGTGGTAGAGAGGGTAGTCAGACTTCAGCTCCAGAGAAAAACAGGTCCAAATAATTCACTTCCCCTGGAGGAAGTGAATTATTTGGACCTGTTTTTGTCTGGTTTCAGCTTGGGTTTTAGTATGGTGATAGCATTGGTGCTGCTTCTTGATAACCTGTGGTACAGCCAGGATGGGTGTGGTGTATCCATCTTCATGCTCCTTGATCTCTCAGCAGCAATCTTTCCTTCTGTTTAACATCAACACGAAACCCCTGTATGAGGACATCTACTGGTTTGAGGGCAGGCATCATCAATATGTGGGTAATATACAGTTGTATATCTCAATTCCTGGCCAGCCAAGCAATGCAGTCAAAGTCCTGATCCAATTCCTGGAGGCTTTATCAGTCTGGAAGGGAAGAGATAGTCAAGCTCAATCCTGACAAGACCAAGTGGCTATGATATTTGGGTCCCCTGGATCCAGAGGTATTCCATCGCTGACTCTTAGGGAGGTTGCATTTCCCTATTCAAGACCTGTATGCAATCTGGGAGTCCTCTTAGCTCCTGCTTAAAGAGCAAATGGAAGCTGTGGCTAAGAGGGCCTTTGCGCCTGTATATCTAATGCTCCAGTTGCATTCTTTCCTGGATCCAGAGGTCATTCAGACAATTGCTCATCCCTAGTCACCTCATGTTTGGATTACTATAATGCATCGTACTTGGGGCTGCCTTTGAGAACCATCAGGAAGATATAACTTGTCCAGAATATATTGGTGCAGGCAGTGATGGGGGCGCCACTGCTTCACAAGCTGCACCAGTTACCAACTGACTTCCAGGTGCAATTCAAGGTGCTGGTTATCACTGTAAAACCTTAAAGGCCTAGATATCTGAGGAACTACCTATATCCAGTTGTCTCTTCCTATCTAGTACAGTCCAATGCTACAAATTCTTGCCACATATACCCATTCCATCTTCCATCTCTCAAATCTTCCAGGTGTCACCCTTTTATCCACCTGTGCCTTTATCAGCCATAACTTCTCAACCTTTTGGCTCAGATTAAGTGTAGTTAACTTATTTCATTGCTATTGACAATAGATTATTGTCAATAACAAATAAGAATTGAAATGCTCTGGAAGTATTTGCAAGAAGGTCAAGAACAGTAGCAGCAGCAGCAAAATCCTTAAGAAAAGCAGTATCTGAGGAAATCCCCTGATTAAAACCATCTTTGCTGCTTGTTAAAAAATGAGGGAGCAGAAGAGTCATTAGGGAAAAAAGTTCTCCCTCACAACTCTAACTGTAGAAAAACCTGCACCTTGAACTGAGCTGAGAATCATAGTTGGGAATCAGTGAAGCTGGCAAAAGCTTACCACAACATTTCCCAGCCTAAAACTTTCTAGATGTACTGAGATAACACTCAGAATTCCCAGCTAGCATAATGTATGGGAATTTGAGGAACTGCAGTTCCAACATGTCTGAAGGGTGCCAAGCTGGAAAATACTTGCTTTTTAGATCTGATCCTCTGGCTCTAGGGGGAAAAAAACAGCCGCCTTTTGAAACAGCTATCAAGACTGACTGCAAGGGCAATCTTCCACAGAGTATGTTACACTGATCTAGCCTACAGCCTGAATTACTGAGGATAAAGTGAAGTAAGTGATGCTGTGACTGCCCTCTCCAAGTGCCTGGGGGCTGTGGATTAACAGCACTTCGCATGCCAGGAATATGTCATCTTTAGTGCTGGATGGGGTTGTACTGCCCCAGGCAGATCCGGTGCATAACTTGCGGATCCTCTTGGACTCACGACTCCTGCTCAAAGAGCAGGTGGCAGTCGTGGCCAGGAGGGCCTTTGCGCAACTTCGTGTTGTGCACCAGTTACACCCTTTCCTGGACCGAGAGGCCCTTTGAATGGTCACTCATGCCCTGGTCATCTCCCGTATAGATTACTGTAATGCACTCTACATGGGGCTACCCTTGAAGAGTATCCAGAAGCTTTAGCTGGTCCAGAATGCAGCCACGCGGACAATCTTGGGTGTTCCAAGGTTTGCACACGTAACACCTTTGTTGTGTGAGCTGCACTGGGTCCCAGTTTGCTTCTGGGTCCCATTCAAGGTGTTGGTCATCACCTTTAAAGCCCTACATGGCATGGGACCAGGCTACCTGAGGGACCGTCTCATCCCTATTACATCGAACGCCCTACCCAGTCATGCAGGGAGGACATGTTACAGACCCCATCTATAAAATAATTTTATCTAGCAGGGTCTCAGAAGTGCACCTTCTGTGCTGTAGCTCCCGCCCTTTGAAACATCCTTCCCCCAGAGGTGAGACAAGCCCCCTTGCTCCTGGACTTCCGCAAAAGATTAAAGACCTGGTTTTGTCTGCAGGCTTAGAATGGGAGGGGGAATAATTACACCTGGGGATGGCTTGTGCCGTAAAGTGATTCTGAGGGGCCTATTACACTCAACGACTGATTAAGATCTTTTCGCCATGTAGATTTTATTATATTTGTACTTTTACTGTATTTTGTATTATAATGGTTTTGAATTTTAATCTTGTTTTATTGTAAGCCGCCCAGAATCACCCCGTAGGGGAGAGATGGGCGGTGAATAAATTTATAAATAAATAAATAAATAAATAAATAAATAAATAAATAAATAAATTCTGGTTATCACTAATGCCCAATCTTCCAAACACCAACCAAGATCTAAGAAAATCCTGAAAATGTGAATCTGCTGCAACAGGGTATGTAGGGGATGCAACATCTGGAACAGGCCATCCATCTAGATCTAGATTCATCAGATGTTTCCAGGGGAGCCTATTTTATTTGTTATTCCTCTTCAAGCTGAAATAAAAAGTTACTTAACTGTGTGCATTCAAAACCAGCCTGCAGCCAGGAATACACTGGCTGAGTGCAAAATGCTGGCTTGGTAAAAGGGATAAAGATTAATGACATGGCTAAGCAAGCTTTAGCAAAGATATCCATGTTAATTGAGCATAGGCATTATTAATCAAGTGGGCTCCTCTCTTTTACATTTGGTAAAGTTACATTAATCTCTCTGTTTCATTTTCTCTTCTTCTTGCTGAAGTTTACTAAAAGCCAAAAGTCCCCACCTGATGTTACATGCTGTTCATGCATTCCTGACTTTAAGTTTCTATAAGAGCCCTTGAAAACAGTAACAGTTTTGGAAGTTTTATTGTTAAGACAGTTTTGAGAAAGTATCCCTCACATTGCAGCGACTAGGATTAGTTGCTCAATGTTCATAACCCTTGTTTGTTCTGTGGAGTATGTTTTAACTTGTCAGCAAGTGAGTCATGTTGAAATATTATTTAGCAATCTTTGTTCTTCAGAATGTTAGTAGTGCAATCATTTGGACTGATAAAACATGTTTGAACAACCTCATGAATCTTCTTTGTAATAGCAGGGCAGGGTTGAATCACACTGAACATGAAAAATCGTGTACCAGTATCTGCATTTTCAAACATGTTCTATGAAAAGTATGTGTAGCTCTGGAATAATGTCAAAACTTCCAGAGTTCTGATTCTCTTTTTCTCACTACTCTTTATTCACTGTGCAAATTCTGCTGCTGACCTGGGGGGTAACTTGCAAGGAGGAGGAGGAGGAGGAGGAGGATTGTTGTAGGATCATTATCATGTTTTATTCTGTAGTTTTAGCTACCTAAACTAGGTAGGACTAGTTTCCCTGCCAGTGACCAGCTTTAACAAAAGAAAACAGAACATTTATCTTAACTACCCAGAGTCCCTCTGATGGGAGGAGATGGGCGGTGACAAATTTGATAAATAAATTAAATAAATAAATAAATAAAATCTTTCTCAGACATGAACCATAGCATAGCAGCACTCTTTATTGTCTTTTAGATAGTTGGGGGACCTTGTGAATACTGTAGGAAAGATTTAGCATCTTGGGGCATCATGAAATATTAAAGCTTTTTCTTGGAACAAAATATAATGTTAAAAAACAGTGGAATTTAGAGGATTTGCACTTTGCAATGACACCCATAACTGAAAAATAAAGTATTTTACTATTTAGTTCCTAAAAATTATCTAAATTATTTCAATCCTTCTAGATCTTCTTAAAAATGGCTTATCAAAATAGCAAGAAGGTGCTTTTTTAAAAAGTGATCACATGCAATTCTGCAATAAAATGAACAAGAGCAAACCAGAGAATAAATTTCTAGCTGCTGAGATAGTATATTTTCAGTCTTCTTCTTAGTCCCCTACGTACAAATTATCTGCTAAAGCAGATCGATTTGATGGTTTTTGTTTTTTAATAATTGATAATACAAATGATGTTTTAACTATATTTAATGTGGCTTTACATAACTACCTAAACAGACATGGAATAAATATAAGAAATAAATATAAGTATACCATTAAAAAGCAGTTCTGCTTTTCTAAGAATTACAGGCAGTCCTCACCAACTGCAATTGGAACCAGCAGTTCCACTGCTAAGCAACATGGTCATAAAGTGAAAAATCACATGACCGTGCCCACTTACGATGGCAGTTTGTCAGTTCCAACTGCAGTTATTAAGTGAATCACAACAGATTGTTAAGCACAACATCACTTGACCACAACTTGAGAATTCCTGCTGGCTTCCCCAGTGATTTTGCTTGTTGGAAGCTGGCTGTGAAGATCACAAATGGCAATCACATGACTGCAGGACACCTCAACTGTTGTAAATGCATGCTGGTTGCCAAGCGACCAAATTGTGAACACATGACTATGGAGATGCTGTGACAGCTGCGACTTCAAGGACCAGTCGTAAGTCTTGTTATTCAGCACCATCAAATAGTCACTGAATGAACGGTTGGTAAGCAAGGACTACCTATATGCAATTTTAAATAATCATTTGTGATATAAAGTATCTAGAAAAGTAGCAGAACAGTTAGTTATTTTCCATTCTGCTTCTGTGCTACATATTTCCTCTCCCCTTTTCACTGCTGCAGCATTTGGGGCTCTAATGTAGCCTATAGCAAATGTAGAACAAAAAAATATAGCCCTGGCAAACTATTGTAGTGGTGGGGAAAAAATAACAGATAGTATACCATATTCATTCATCAGAATCTGACAAACTATTTGACTTCAGGTTTTTTTTTTATACTTTGCTGGCTGGGGCATTCTGGGAGTTGAAGTCCACACCTTAAAGTTGCCAAGTTTGAAAAACACTGTTTTAAAGCCTAAACATAGAAAAATTGGCAAAAAAAGTTCTAAATTGTAAGAGAATTATTATCCTGTGTTTGTTCTTTGCACTTTTTATAAACTTCATTTGTCCTTTCAAATCTTAAGTATCTATTTCTAGATACTTTGAATGGGTTTGGTTCTAATTACACAAGTGTGCTCTACTAAATGCTCATCCTATGAATCAGTGTTTCTCAACCTTGGTAACTTTAAGATGTGTGGACTTCAACTCCCATTGAGGCAAAAAGAAGCTGGTACTGCCCCATCTTACATCCATTCCATACACAAAGCCAGACTGATGGCCAAGCGAATCTCACTTCAGTGCTGATTGACTCTTGTGCAGCAGTTATCATAGTGTTGCCAGACAGACTACACAGTCAGCATGCAATACCATTTTCCAGTGACTCACACTGCCTCTCCTCCCAAGCATCCATTGCCCCATGGGACAGTTGACTCACTCCACCTAGTAGACCTGGTAGAGCTAGATTAATGACTAAAGGAATGTGGGTTAGTGCATGAAATGACTCTTCTATGGGATTGCAGTAACAAAGAGCAGTGTGCGACTTCTCTGTTTGTTCAGCATGAAAGCTACAATGAAAAGTTAAATGCTTGAGCATAATGGTGGATATATATTTTGGAGTCCCCCCCAAAATTATTGCACAACTCATGGGCACCTGAAACTTCAAATAGTAATGGGCAAACTGTACATGGACCTTCAGTTTTATTTCATGTAGCCTTTAGCCTAATTTCAACACATATGCAAAACATATTATAATTCTGGTAAGATCCATCTGTCCTTTCAATTTGTGTGAAAGAAAAGAGGATGGCAGAAAGACTAGGGGTGGGGAAAACAGTGTCCTTATCTCCCTTAAGCCCTGGTCCTGCCCACTGCTTGCTTCATTCTCATTCATCATGTCCCCCCCAATTGATCACACACAAAAAAGGTTGCTTACATTTGAATTAAATAGTTTCTTTGTCTTCTCAATCCATTTATGCTCGATAGTTATTTGTGCTGACTAAAGCTTTTCAGTTTTTCATGTTTCAGTTACTAGAATCATCTACTTGAGGTTGTGTTTGAAAGCTGCTTAGTACTTGGACTTGTATAGAATACGGCAGTTTAGAATCTTATTGGAGCTATACAGATGCTGATTCTTATTACAGTGGTTCAGATTGTTCTCTCTCTCAATGCATTTAAATGCCTTATATTTCACTGGAGATTTATTTATTTATTATTCAAATTTCGCTGCCGCCCATCTCCCCCAAAAGAGGGACTCTGGGTGGTTTACAATAAAATTAAGACTATAATAATAAACAATTAAGATCTTATAAAAACAATTTACAAATATAAATACAATATAAATAAGTATAAAATCCAAGAGGTTAAAAATTCTGATCAGGTGGGAGGTGGTCTAAGGCATGAGCCACCCCCATGAATGGTTGCCCACCTTTCTGCCCCACACAAGACAGCAGAACCAGGTTTTCAGGGCATTCCTGAAGGTCGGAAGTGAAGGCGCCTGCCTCACCTCTGGGGGCAAGATGTTCCAAAGGGTGGGGGCCACTGCAGAGAAGGCCTGCTTCCTGGACCCCGCCAGATGGAATTCTCTTATCGACAGGGTCCGTAACATTCCCTCGCTGCCTGACCAGGGGGGGGGCGGGTCGATGTTGTGGGGATGAAACGGTCCCTCGGGTAGCCTGGTCCCATGCCATGTAGGGCTTTAAAGGTGATAACCAACACCTTGAATTGAACCCAGAACCAAACTGGCACCCAGTGCAGTTAGCACAGTAAAGGTGTTATATGTACCAATCTAGCGGCACCAAAAATAACCCTTGTGGCTGCATTCTGGACCAGCTGAAGCTTCCAGATACTCTTCAAGGGTAGCCCTATGTAGAGTGCATTGCAGTAATCAATATGGGAGATGACAAGGGCATGAGTGACTATTCGGAGGGCCTCTCGCTCCAGGAATGGGCGTAACTGGCGCACAACCCGAAGGTGAGCAAAGGCCCTCCTGGCCACGACTGCCACCTGTTCTGTGAGCAGGAGTCATGAGTCCAGAAGAATCCCCAGATTACGAACCAGATCTGTCTGGGGCAGTGCCATCCCATCCAGAATTAAAGATGACAATTTCCCGGAAACCAAGGAGCCATCAACCCACAGCCACTCCGTCTTACCAGGGTTCAGCTGAAGCCTGTTGTTCCCCATCCAGGCCCCCACAGCCCCCAGGCACCGAGAAAGGGCAGTCACCACATCATTTACCTCACCCGGGATGGAGATGTATAATTGGGTATCATCAGCATACTGATGATACCTCATCCCATGGTGACGGATGATCTCACCCAGTGGTTTCATGTAGATGTTAAATAAGAGAGGAGAGACAACTAAACCCTGCAGCACCCCACAATGGAGGGGCCGAAGGTCAGATCTCTCGCTCCTAATCACCACCAATTGGGAATGGCCCTGGAGGAAGGAGATGAACCAGCGCAGAACCACACCACCCACCCCCAACTCCCTGAGCCATCCCAAAAGGATACCATGGTTGATGGCATCAAAAGCAGCTGAGAGGTCAAGAAGAGCCGGGATGGATGCACTACCTCCATCCCGCTCCCGCCAGAGATCATCCATAAGTGCGACCAATGCAGTTTCTGTCCCATATCCTGGCCTGAAACCTGACTGGAAGGGGTCCAGATAATCCATTTCATCCAGGATCCTCTGGAGTTGCAACGCCACCACCTTCTCAACCACCTTCCCTAAAAAGGGGAGATGGGAAACTGGACGAAAATTGTCTAGCACAGTTGGGTCCAGCGATGGCTTCTTGAGGAGGGGGTGCACCAGCACCTCCTTAAAGGCAGCCAGAAACACCCCCTCTCCCAAAGATGTATTAACCATTGCTTGGACCCAACCACATGTCAACTTCCGGGCTGCCTTCACCAGCCAGGAGGGACATGGATCTAAATGACAGGTGGTGGCATTCACAATCCGGAGGATCCTGTCCACTTCCTCGGTTCCAACAGGATCAAACTGTTCCCAGATAACTGGGCAAGAACATTCCCTTGGTATCTCCACAGATCCTGCTTCATTCTTGGAGTCCAACTTGGAGCGAATCCAAGTGATTTAATCCTGCAGATGCTCAGAAAACTCTTCCGCATGGCACTGTAGGTGGGCCACTGGGCCCATCTTCCCCAAAAGGGTATGTGTAATCTTGAACAGGGCCACAGGGCAGCATTCTGCAGATGCAATAAGAGCGGAGAAATATTGGCATTTCACCGCTCTTACCACCACAAGTAGGTGTCATGTTCCCGTTCCGATGTTTATGGTTCCTCGTAACGTTTCACATGTCATAGCTGCAGTTGCGTGCCTGCCTGGCCACGCTGGTAAATTTCCTTTGTGCTGACTTGTGATCTTCTGGAATGTATGTTTGGGTTATCTCTGCTGTTCAAGGTTACTTTCTCAGGCCGATTCTAACGGTTGCTAGCATCTGGGGGGGTGGTTGCTATGCTAGCCTGAGGGGAGGGTTCGCAACGGGAGCAAGGCTTTTTAAGTTTGTATTTGGCGCGCTTTTGCTCATTCTCAGCTTTCTTCGTACTTTGCATACTATTCATTCAATAAATTAGTTTTCTCTAGTAATTACTGATGAGACTCCTTTTATTGGAATAGGCAATCATTACATAAAGCTGAGAATCTTTAATATCAGTCCGCTAGCATCCATCCAGTTTCCTGTGAGGAGTTTAATTAGCGATGACTGAAACTGCCCCAACCTCAACCACCGGCTCGGGGGAAAGTCAGCTCTCCAGAGGTGGGGAACAAGAGCCCATGGGACCGCGGAGAGAGGGGACTCCCACGCCAGGGTCGGATGACCTCTCCGAGGCAACGGATTCCAGTCGCGAGACGGAGAAGGCAGTGAAGTCAGTGGTAGTCAAGAAGACGGAGGGACTCTTGTATGGGTCGCCATCAGCCCCAGCCAAGCCGGTGTACTCCTCGCTGTTTCCGACCGTGCAGATCACCAAAAGGACAAGAGCAGTGACACCAACGGAGATGGAGACGGAGAAATCCCAGCAGCTGGAGGCGAGGATGAAATCCATAGAGGATTTGTTGGCAAAGTTAACCTTTACCAGGGACACTCAGAAAAAGGAAAAGACGGGAGGTGAAGAAGGTAGTGACTCTCCTGACACCTCCGCGTCCCCAACCCCCCCTCCCCCAGTAGACAAACAGGGAAAGCCACGGAAATATTGGAGGGAGGGCCCCCGCCGAGCAGGCCTCCAAAGAAAGCCTCCTTACCTTCCCCAAGTAGGGAGCAGAAGGAGAGAGGACGGAGCTGGGAGGGGGGGAGACGTGTGAAAGTTCGACTGGCAGAGGCTCAAGAAATAGCGCCAGAGGTGCAGGAGGAAGAGCCACCACAGCCACAAAAGGCTAAGCACAAAAAGAGACACGATAGCCCAACCCGGGTCCTATAGCGAGACTTTAATGTGCAGTTTAACGGGGATCCTACAAAGCTGTCATTTTTTTTTTACTAACGCACACAGCTATATGGAAGAGTTTGGGAGCATGTTTCGTTCTGAGCGGGCTAAGATTAATGCTGTCGCGACCCAACTAGAGGAGAGGGCAGCAGACTGGTTCGTGCGACTGGTTGACATGGACGCTTTGGAGTTGGATTGCTTTGATGATTTCATGTGGGCAATGAAAATGCATTTTGGTGATCCTCTAGCTGAGGAAAAAGCAAAGGTAGCCCTAAGGGAGTTGGTTCAAGGCTCCAGATCAGTGTCGGATTATGCGCTGGAGTTTCAAGCACTCTCCGGCAAAGTAGAGGATTGGTCTGCCACCACCCTTGTAGAGATGTTCAAAGATGGACTAAGACCAGATATACTATGATGGGCAGTTGTACGGGGCGACCCAGCAACGCTGTATGAGTGGATACAATTGGCTGCGAAGGTTGAGCAAGCCCAAGCTAAGTATACTCAAACTAAAAGAGGTCCCAAACAACAAGCAATGGGGAAACCTACAAGGCCAGCAGCTACTGCTAGCAAACCAGTGAGACGGTCATGGCAAGAAGAAAAATAAAGCCGTTTTGCCAAAGGATTGTGCCTGCGGTGTGGAAAGGAGGGGCACCTGGCAGCTGCATGTCCCCGCAGGAAACCAGAGGAACGGAGAGACAGATCGGCGGGGAAATCACCAGTGGCACCGAGGAAGCTGAAAGCAACAGTAGCAGAGCTGGTGGAGGATGTGGACTTGTTTTATGGTGGACAAGACGAAAAAGAAGCCTCCCAACCGGTGGGAAACTCCAGCCACCTGCTCTAAAAAGCGCCAAGGAGCAGGTGGAAGAAGAGGGGCGCGATCATGTCTCGGTGAGTGGAAATTTCCCAATGTTGACCGTGAGACTTAAGCTCGGTTCCCGTACAAAAACTGTGGAACTATGGGCTATGATTGATTCGGGATGCTGTCATGTTCTCATTTCAATGTCTGGTTAACATTGTAACATTTCACATGTCTTTTTCTGTTCCGTGTTCCTTCACCCGGGGTTTTTCCATTCCTTTGCCCTCCATTGTTTTCAGGGCTTGGAATGCATGTTTGGGTTTGCGCTCCTGTTCAAGGTTACTTTCCCAGGCGCGTCTAACGGATTCTCGCACCTGGGAGGGGGAGCGTCCTGACGGGCGATGGGGCGGGACTTGATCGCAAGCAAGGCTTTTAAGTTTGTATTTGGCGCGCTTCTGCTCATTCTCAGCTTTCTCTGTATTTGCATACTATTCCTTTTAATAAATCAGTTATCTTTAAGCCCGAGCTTGTGAGACTGAGTATTTGGGATTAGGCAATCATTACATAAAGCTGAGAATCATTTTATCCATTTGCCGCTAGCCCCATCCAATCCTTGGATAAGAGGGAACGCTAGTGATGACAGAACCTCAAATTCGCGCAAGTGAGGGAAGCGAAGAGGAGCGGGAGGCGGCCAAAAGCCGGCCAGCGCTAACATCGAGAGCGCAAAGAGCAGCACGTCGGGAGTTGCGAGATATCCAATTGGACGAGCTGCTGATATCCATGCAGGAGAGTCTCAGGAGTGAACATAGAACTGTCATGGAAAGAGCACCGGGGAGGGGGTCTCCACAATTGTCCTGGGAGCACGAAGTCCCCTTGTCACCGAGGGTGGTGGTAACCAACCAACCCCAGGAGGAGCCGGTCACTCCGGCCCGTATGAGGGCATTGGAAGATAAAATGGATTTAATAGTGACGATCCTCAAGGATCTACCCAGAGAGGATCTACCCAGAGAAGCAGAGCCCACCCCGGAGGATTGGGAAGAAGAGCCGTCACAGTACCCCAGGCACAGTACCCTGTCGACCCGGGGGAGAAGCAAGACTCGATCAGCACGTCAAGGGGGGGAGCGAGAGGCAAGACCTCCTAGGGATCGACCACCCATGGGGGCTCGGCGTATGCTGACATTCGCGGCACCGCCACAGCCAGCTGAGCCGGCAAGAACCTTCCCACCATTTGGAGTGAAGTTCGATGGGGATCCCACAACGCTCTCCTTCTTTATTACTAATGCCAAACATTACATAGAAGATTGGGGTCGAAACTTTCGGTCTGAACATGGCAAGATCAATTTCATTGCCAACAAGCTGAGAGGAAGGGCAGCGGATTGGTATGTGCAACTATGCCAAGCTGAGGCAAATGAGTTAGAGGACTTCGATGACTTTTTGTGGGCACTTAAGGAGCATTTCGAAGACCCCCTAGCTCAAGAAACGGCCAAAAATGACCTGCGGAAACTCTACCAAGGGTCCCTCTCAGTGGCCAAATATGCGTTGGAGTTTAAAGCTTTGGCAGGCAAAGTGGAAGACTGGTCTGAGCCAACAATCATCGAATTGTTCAAGCAGGGGCTAGAACCCGAAATCCTTCGATGGGCACTAGGCAGAGATGATCCCAAAACGCTATATGGGTGGATTCAGTTGGCGGGAAGCGCAGAAAATGCCCTACAAACCTATGCCCATACCAAAGAGCTTAGACAAACACGTCTTGCTAGAGGAGCGCGCACATCTGGACTTGCCAGCCGCCCCAAACCGAAAACCTGGGAAGAGGAGAGGGAGCGACGGTTCTCCAAGGGTCAGTGCCTCAGATGTGGGAAAGAGGGGCATTGGGCCACGTCGTGCCCGAGACGCCGTCCAGAGGAACGACAGACGAAACCCACGGTAAAGTCGCCTGCTCCTGCTCCACCGCGAAAACTGAAGGCAGCCCTCGCGGAACTGGACCCCCCAGACCTACCCTTCGGAGATGAGGAGGAAGAGTTGCAATTCGAGCAGCCGGCGGGAAAAGCCTACCACCTGCCCTGAAGGGCGCCCTAGGGCAGGTGGAAGAAACCGGGCGTAACCATGATTCGGTGAGTGGAAACTTCCCCACACTGACTGTTAAAGTTAAACTGAGTTCAAAAACCAAAACGGTGGAAGTGTGGGCCATGCTAGACTCGGGTTGCTCCCGTTCCCTAATGCACCCTGATGTCGTAGCGGCTCTGGAACTGCCCACGTTCCCGTTGCCAAGACCCATGATTTTCACCCAATTGGATGGAACTATGGCGGGAGGGAAAGCAGTCAATCTTTCCACGGAACTGGTCGCCTTGCAGATGGGCTCCCATCAGGAAAAGCTGCCATTTGTGGTAGCTCCAGTGGGGGGTCCTCTGGTAATCTTGGGGATGCCTTGGTTTGTGCAACAAAACCCTTTTATCAACTGGCTGCATAGAACTGTGACGTTTGCAGATGGATTTTACAAAGTACCCGAAAAGGACCTACTGGAGGACATGGAGGGTGGAGGGGTAGCGTATACTACTGTGCAAACGCTTCAACCTCTTGAGGGACTACCCAATCAATATCAGGATTTTGCTGAAGTATTTGGGGAAAAGGAAGCGGATCGCTTGCCACCCCACCGAAAAACGGACTGTGCCATTGAGTTTTTACCAAATGTAAAATTGCCTCACCCAAAAATATACCCCATGTCTCCCAAAGAGCTTACCACGCTAAGGGAGTTCATTGACAAAAACCTGGCTAGGGGTTTCATTGAGCCGGCAAATTCCCCGGTAGGCGCTCCTGTCCTATTCCGGCCAAAAAAGGATGGGTCATTAAGGCTTTGTACCGATTTCCGCGGGCTCAATGCGGTCTCAATATTAAATAAATATCCTTTGCCCCTGATCAAAGATATGTTATCACATCTGGCCAGAGGCAAAATTTTCTCAAAACTGGATTTGAGAGAAGCTTACTTTCGCATTCGAATAAGGAAAGGGGATGAGTGGAAGACAGCGTTTAACTGTCCTCTTGGGGCTTTCCAATATAAAGTCTTACCATTCGGTTTGTCTGGGGCACCTGGGGTCTTTATGCAACTAATCAATGAAGTTTTGCATGACCACCTATTCAAGGGGGTACTAGTATATTTGGATGATGTATTGATTTATACTGAAACCATGTCAGAACATATCCACTTGGTGCGTCAGGTACTGGCTAAGTTGAAAAAAGCAGAGTTGTACGCAAAATTGTCAAAATGTGCATTTCATCAGTCGCAAATTGATTACCTAGGCTACCGAATTTCAGCTCAGGGCATTGAAATGGACCCTGCAAAAGTAGAAGCTATTGTGGCATGGGAGCCTCCCCGTACCAGGCGACAATTACAAAGTTTCCTGGGATTCTCTAATTTCTATCGGGCATTCGCCCAAAATTTTGCAGAAATCGCCCTCCCCCTTACTGAACTGTTAAAAACTAAAGGACAGGGGGATACGCGACGTTCAAAGAACCCAGGCGCGCTCCTTAAATGGACTCCTGCTTGTCAGCAAGCGTTCGAAGCGCTCAAACAAATCTTTACCACAGAACCAATTTTACAGCATCCAAACCCCTCTAAACCCTTCGTTGTACAAGTCGACGCTTCTGATTTTTCCATAGGAGCAATTCTGTTACAAGCCGACCAATCAGGCGCTTTAAAACCCTGTGCCTACCTCTCTCGCAAATTCACTGAAACAGAGAGAAGATGGCACGTTTGGGAAAAAGAGGCTTTTGCTGTAAAAACGGCGTTAGAAACATGGCGACACCTACTGGAAGGCACTTCAAACCCTTTTGAAGTCTGGACTGACCATAAAAACCTGGAAGCTCTAAGCACCAGTCGAAAACTCAGTCCCAAACAGCTCCGCTGGGCTGAGTTCTTCAGCCGCTTCGACTTCACCCTTAAATTTATACCAGGCAAGAAAAACTTTTTAGCTGATGCGCTCTCGCGCAGACCCCAAGACGCTGGCCCAGGGCCAACGGTCCAAGGTACCGTCTGGACCGACAAACAATTAAGTTTGGCAGCAGTGACTCGCAGCCAAACCCGAGCGCAATCAACTCAGCCTCCAGCCGCTCTGCCTTCCAGCCGCTCGCCGCACTTGTCAATTCCTTCCGATTTGCAACAACAGTTGCTTTCCCACCTTAAAACAGATACTTGGTTACAAGCCAATAGACACATTTTAACTTTCACCGATGATTTTGCCTGGCGCAACGATCGTCTCTATGTCCCCGAGGCAATGCGAAAAACCATACTCCAGCGCTGCCACGATGACAAGCTAGCTGGACACTTTGGCTACGTAAAAACTCTGCACCTCGTTCGCCGGCAATTCTGGTGGCCAACTTTGCTTAAAGACTTGAAGGAGTATGTCACTGCGTGCCCTGTATGTGCGGCGATAAAGCGCAAACCAGGCAAACCCCAAGGGCTCCTTCAACCTGTTGCCACTCCATCTGTCCCTTGGCAGGACATCTCCATGGACTTTATCGTTGATCTACCCCCTAGTCAACGCAAAACTGTCATTTGGGTCGTTAAAGATTTTTTTTCCAAACAAGCCCACTTTATCCCATGCGCTTCTATCCCCACCGCCCAACAGCTGGCACGCCTCTTCCTCATCCACGTGTACCGCCTCCACGGTATCCCCGCCCGTTTGGTGAGTGACAGAGGCACACAATTTACGTCACAATTTTGGCAGGCGTTTTTAAAACTTTTGGGTACAAAACAGGCGCTTTCCACTGCCTGGCATCCGGAAACGGACGGATCTACAGAGGCGGTTAATTCTACATTGGAACAATACCTCCGGGCTTTTGTTAACTACCAACAAGACAACTGGGTCGACTTACTCCCATTTGCTGAGGTTGCTTACAACAATTCCGTTCATCAAACCACTGGTCAAGTTCCCTTTAAAACAGTTTTTGGACGTGACTTTGTTCCTATCCCTGAACTTCCTCATCCTCAACCGCTACCAGCCACCCTTGCTGACTGGGCAGAATCTCTCAAAGACTCATGGTCTAATATTCTACTGGCTCTCCACCATGCCCAGGCTACCTATAAACGCCATGCCGATGCAAAGCGTTCCCCAGAACCATCCTTTACGGTCGGGGATAAAGTCTACTTATCAACTAAGTTTATCAAGTCCCCACAACCCTCTAAGAAACTTGGCCCTAAATTTGTCGGACCTTTTTCAATTGTTGCTCAAATCAACCCTGTTACGTTTAAACTTGATTTGCCTCACAACCTTAAACGTTTACATCCTGTTTTCCATTGTAGTTTACTCAAACCCTGCCTGTCGTCGGACCGTTGGCATCCACAACCCATTCCTCCACCTCCCCTCATGATTGACAACCAGCAACACTTCGAGGTGGCATCCATCCTCGACTCCCGACGCCAGCGCTCCGCTTTACAGTACCTCGTCCGCTGGAAACATTTCCCTCATCCTGAATGGGTTGCTGCTCCAGACGTTCATTCCCCTCGTCTCGTAACCCAATTCCACTCTGCCTATCCTGACAAACCGGCTCCCTAGTTTCTTTTGGGGGGGCAATATGTCATGTTCTCATTTCAATGTCTGGTTAACATTGTAACGTTTCACATGTCTTTTTCTGTTCCGTGTTCCTTCACCCGGGGTTTTTCCATTCCTTTGCCCTCCATTGTTTTCAGGGCTTGGAATGCATGTTTGGGTTTGCGCTCCTGTTCAAGGTTACTTTCCCAGGCGCGTCTAACGGATTCTCGCACCTGGGAGGGGGAGCGTCCTGACGGGCGATGGGGCGGGACTTGATCGCAAGCAAGGCTTTTAAGTTTGTATTTGGCGCGCTTCTGCTCATTCTCAGCTTTCTCTGTATTTGCATACTATTCCTTTTAATAAATCAGTTATCTTTAAGCCCGAGCTTGTGAGACTGAGTATTTGGGATTAGGCAATCATTACATAAAGCTGAGAATCATTTTATCCATTTGCCGCTAGCCCCATCCAATCCTTGGATAAGAGGGAACGCTAGTGATGACAGAACCTCAAATTCGCGCAAGTGAGGGAAGCGAAGAGGAGCGGGAGGCGGCCAAAAGCCGGCCAGCGCTAACATCGAGAGCGCAAAGAGCAGCACGTCGGGAGTTGCGAGATATCCAATTGGACGAGCTGCTGATATCCATGCAGGAGAGTCTCAGGAGTGAACATAGAACTGTCATGGAAAGAGCACCGGGGAGGGGGTCTCCACAATTGTCCTGGGAGCACGAAGTCCCCTTGTCACCGAGGGTGGTGGTAACCAACCAACCCCAGGAGGAGCCGGTCACTCCGGCCCGTATGAGGGCATTGGAAGATAAAATGGATTTAATAGTGACGATCCTCAAGGATCTACCCAGAGAGGATCTACCCAGAGAAGCAGAGCCCACCCCGGAGGATTGGGAAGAAGAGCCGTCACAGTACCCCAGGCACAGTACCCTGTCGACCCGGGGGAGAAGCAAGACTCGATCAGCACGTCAAGGGGGGGAGCGAGAGGCAAGACCTCCTAGGGATCGACCACCCATGGGGGCTCGGCGTATGCTGACATTCGCGGCACCGCCACAGCCAGCTGAGCCGGCAAGAACCTTCCCACCATTTGGAGTGAAGTTCGATGGGGATCCCACAACGCTCTCCTTCTTTATTACTAATGCCAAACATTACATAGAAGATTGGGGTCGAAACTTTCGGTCTGAACATGGCAAGATCAATTTCATTGCCAACAAGCTGAGAGGAAGGGCAGCGGATTGGTATGTGCAACTATGCCAAGCTGAGGCAAATGAGTTAGAGGACTTCGATGACTTTTTGTGGGCACTTAAGGAGCATTTCGAAGACCCCCTAGCTCAAGAAACGGCCAAAAATGACCTGCGGAAACTCTACCAAGGGTCCCTCTCAGTGGCCAAATATGCGTTGGAGTTTAAAGCTTTGGCAGGCAAAGTGGAAGACTGGTCTGAGCCAACAATCATCGAATTGTTCAAGCAGGGGCTAGAACCCGAAATCCTTCGATGGGCACTAGGCAGAGATGATCCCAAAACGCTATATGGGTGGATTCAGTTGGCGGGAAGCGCAGAAAATGCCCTACAAACCTATGCCCATACCAAAGAGCTTAGACAAACACGTCTTGCTAGAGGAGCGCGCACATCTGGACTTGCCAGCCGCCCCAAACCGAAAACCTGGGAAGAGGAGAGGGAGCGACGGTTCTCCAAGGGTCAGTGCCTCAGATGTGGGAAAGAGGGGCATCGGGCCACGTCGTGCCCGAGACGCCGTCCAGAGGAACGACAGACGAAACCCACGGTAAAGTCGCCTGCTCCTGCTCCACCGCGAAAACTGAAGGCAGCCCTCGCGGAACTGGACCCCCCAGACCTACCCTTCGGAGATGAGGAGGAAGAGTTGCAATTCGAGCAGCCGGCGGGAAAAGCCTACCACCTGCCCTGAAGGGCGCCCTAGGGCAGGTGGAAGAAACCGGGCGTAACCATGATTCGGTGAGTGGAAACTTCCCCACACTGACTGTTAAAGTTAAACTGAGTTCAAAAACCAAAACGGTGGAAGTGTGGGCCATGCTAGACTCGGGTTGCTCCCGTTCCCTAATGCACCCTGATGTCGTAGCGGCTCTGGAACTGCCCACGTTCCCGTTGCCAAGACCCATGATTTTCACCCAATTGGATGGAACTATGGCGGGAGGGAAAGCAGTCAATCTTTCCACGGAACTGGTCGCCTTGCAGATGGGCTCCCATCAGGAAAAGCTGCCATTTGTGGTAGCTCCAGTGGGGGGTCCTCTGGTAATCTTGGGGATGCCTTGGTTTGTGCAACAAAACCCTTTTATCAACTGGCTGCATAGAACTGTGACGTTTGCAGATGGATTTTACAAAGTACCCGAAAAGGACCTACTGGAGGACATGGAGGGTGGAGGGGTAGCGTATACTACTGTGCAAACGCTTCAACCTCTTGAGGGACTACCCAATCAATATCAGGATTTTGCTGAAGTATTTGGGGAAAAGGAAGCGGATCGCTTGCCACCCCACCGAAAAACGGACTGTGCCATTGAGTTTTTACCAAATGTAAAATTGCCTCACCCAAAAATATACCCCATGTCTCCCAAAGAGCTTACCACGCTAAGGGAGTTCATTGACAAAAACCTGGCTAGGGGTTTCATTGAGCCGGCAAATTCCCCGGTAGGCGCTCCTGTCCTATTCCGGCCAAAAAAGGATGGGTCATTAAGGCTTTGTACCGATTTCCGCGGGCTCAATGCGGTCTCAATATTAAATAAATATCCTTTGCCCCTGATCAAAGATATGTTATCACATCTGGCCAGAGGCAAAATTTTCTCAAAACTGGATTTGAGAGAAGCTTACTTTCGCATTCGAATAAGGAAAGGGGATGAGTGGAAGACAGCGTTTAACTGTCCTCTTGGGGCTTTCCAATATAAAGTCTTACCATTCGGTTTGTCTGGGGCACCTGGGGTCTTTATGCAACTAATCAATGAAGTTTTGCATGACCACCTATTCAAGGGGGTACTAGTATATTTGGATGATGTATTGATTTATACTGAAACCATGTCAGAACATATCCACTTGGTGCGTCAGGTACTGGCTAAGTTGAAAAAAGCAGAGTTGTACGCAAAATTGTCAAAATGTGCATTTCATCAGTCGCAAATTGATTACCTAGGCTACCGAATTTCAGCTCAGGGCATTGAAATGGACCCTGCAAAAGTAGAAGCTATTGTGGCATGGGAGCCTCCCCGTACCAGGCGACAATTACAAAGTTTCCTGGGATTCTCTAATTTCTATCGGGCATTCGCCCAAAATTTTGCAGAAATCGCCCTCCCCCTTACTGAACTGTTAAAAACTAAAGGACAGGGGGATACGCGACGTTCAAAGAACCCAGGCGCGCTCCTTAAATGGACTCCTGCTTGTCAGCAAGCGTTCGAAGCGCTCAAACAAATCTTTACCACAGAACCAATTTTACAGCATCCAAACCCCTCTAAACCCTTCGTTGTACAAGTCGACGCTTCTGATTTTTCCATAGGAGCAATTCTGTTACAAGCCGACCAATCAGGCGCTTTAAAACCCTGTGCCTACCTCTCTCGCAAATTCACTGAAACAGAGAGAAGATGGCACGTTTGGGAAAAAGAGGCTTTTGCTGTAAAAACGGCGTTAGAAACATGGCGACACCTACTGGAAGGCACTTCAAACCCTTTTGAAGTCTGGACTGACCATAAAAACCTGGAAGCTCTAAGCACCAGTCGAAAACTCAGTCCCAAACAGCTCCGCTGGGCTGAGTTCTTCAGCCGCTTCGACTTCACCCTTAAATTTATACCAGGCAAGAAAAACTTTTTAGCTGATGCGCTCTCGCGCAGACCCCAAGACGCTGGCCCAGGGCCAACGGTCCAAGGTACCGTCTGGACCGACAAACAATTAAGTTTGGCAGCAGTGACTCGCAGCCAAACCCGAGCGCAATCAACTCAGCCTCCAGCCGCTCTGCCTTCCAGCCGCTCGCCGCACTTGTCAATTCCTTCCGATTTGCAACAACAGTTGCTTTCCCACCTTAAAACAGATACTTGGTTACAAGCCAATAGACACATTTTAACTTTCACCGATGATTTTGCCTGGCGCAACGATCGTCTCTATGTCCCCGAGGCAATGCGAAAAACCATACTCCAGCGCTGCCACGATGACAAGCTAGCTGGACACTTTGGCTACGTAAAAACTCTGCACCTCGTTCGCCGGCAATTCTGGTGGCCAACTTTGCTTAAAGACTTGAAGGAGTATGTCACTGCGTGCCCTGTATGTGCGGCGATAAAGCGCAAACCAGGCAAACCCCAAGGGCTCCTTCAACCTGTTGCCACTCCATCTGTCCCTTGGCAGGACATCTCCATGGACTTTATCGTTGATCTACCCCCTAGTCAACGCAAAACTGTCATTTGGGTCGTTAAAGATTTTTTTTCCAAACAAGCCCACTTTATCCCATGCGCTTCTATCCCCACCGCCCAACAGCTGGCACGCCTCTTCCTCATCCACGTGTACCGCCTCCACGGTATCCCCGCCCGTTTGGTGAGTGACAGAGGCACACAATTTACGTCACAATTTTGGCAGGCGTTTTTAAAACTTTTGGGTACAAAACAGGCGCTTTCCACTGCCTGGCATCCGGAAACGGACGGATCTACAGAGGCGGTTAATTCTACATTGGAACAATACCTCCGGGCTTTTGTTAACTACCAACAAGACAACTGGGTCGACTTACTCCCATTTGCTGAGGTTGCTTACAACAATTCCGTTCATCAAACCACTGGTCAAGTTCCCTTTAAAACAGTTTTTGGACGTGACTTTGTTCCTATCCCTGAACTTCCTCATCCTCAACCGCTACCAGCCACCCTTGCTGACTGGGCAGAATCTCTCAAAGACTCATGGTCTAATATTCTACTGGCTCTCCACCATGCCCAGGCTACCTATAAACGCCATGCCGATGCAAAGCGTTCCCCAGAACCATCCTTTACGGTCGGGGATAAAGTCTACTTATCAACTAAGTTTATCAAGTCCCCACAACCCTCTAAGAAACTTGGCCCTAAATTTGTCGGACCTTTTTCAATTGTTGCTCAAATCAACCCTGTTACGTTTAAACTTGATTTGCCTCACAACCTTAAACGTTTACATCCTGTTTTCCATTGTAGTTTACTCAAACCCTGCCTGTCGTCGGACCGTTGGCATCCACAACCCATTCCTCCACCTCCCCTCATGATTGACAACCAGCAACACTTCGAGGTGGCATCCATCCTCGACTCCCGACGCCAGCGCTCCGCTTTACAGTACCTCGTCCGCTGGAAACATTTCCCTCATCCTGAATGGGTTGCTGCTCCAGACGTTCATTCCCCTCGTCTCGTAACCCAATTCCACTCTGCCTATCCTGACAAACCGGCTCCCTAGTTTCTTTTGGGGGGGCAATATGTCATGTTCTCATTTCAATGTCTGGTTAACATTGTAACGTTTCACATGTCTTTTTCTGTTCCGTGTTCCTTCACCCGGGGTTTTTCCATTCCTTTGCCCTCCATTGTTTTCAGGGCTTGGAATGCATGTTTGGGTTTGCGCTCCTGTTCAAGGTTACTTTCCCAGGCGCGTCTAACGGATTCTCGCACCTGGGAGGGGGAGCGTCCTGACGGGCGATGGGGCGGGACTTGATCGCAAGCAAGGCTTTTAAGTTTGTATTTGGCGCGCTTCTGCTCATTCTCAGCTTTCTCTGTATTTGCATACTATTCCTTTTAATAAATCAGTTATCTTTAAGCCCGAGCTTGTGAGACTGAGTATTTGGGATTAGGCAATTTCCCAATGTTGACCGTGGAGACTTAAGCTCGGTTCCCGTACAAAAACTGTGGAACTATGGGCTATGATTGATTCGGGATGCTCACGTTCCTTAATGCATCCTGATGTAGTAGCTGCTTTGGAGTTACCCACCTTCCCGTTGAAACGTCCCATGATTTTCACCAATTGGATGAATCTATATTGGGGGGAAAACCGGTCACCCAGTCTACAGCGTTAGTTGCTTTGCAACTGGGTAGCCACTGGGAAAAGTTGCCCTTTCTGGTGGCACCGGTGGGTGGCCCCTTGGTCATTCTGGGGATGCCTTGGTTTGTTCAACAGAACCCTAATATAAACTGGGTACACCGAACTGTTACTTTTGCAGATGGGTTCTATAAAGCCCCTCCTGGGGATGATGAGGAGGAGGATAGCAATGTGGGGAGGGCAGCAGTGTCAACGCTGCATACCCTCGCTGTACCGTTGGAAGGGCTACCGGACCAATACCAGGACTTTGCCGATGTGTTTGGGGAGAAGGAGGCGGATCGGCTGCCGCCTCATCGGAGAACTGACTGTGCCATTGAAATTCTTCCCAATGCAAAGTTGCCCAGACCAAAGGTATATGCAATGACCCCAAAGGAATTGGCTACTCTTCGTGAGTTCATAGACAAAAACTTACAGCGGGGCTTCATAGAACCAGCCAATTCACCAGTGGGTGCTCCAGTACTCTTTAGATCAAAGAAAGACGGAACTTTAAGACTCTGCACGGATTTCCGTGGGTTAAACGCAGTCTCCCTATTAAACAAATCTCCCCTTCCGGTCATCAAGGAAATGTTAGCCCACTTGGCGGGGGGGGAAAATCTTCTCTAAATTGGACTTAAGGGAGGCGTATTATCGCATTCGCATTCGGGAGGGGGATGAATGGAAAACAGCTTTTAATTGTGCATTTGGGGCTTTTCAGTATAAAGTGTTACTGTTTGGATTGGCTGGGGCACCTGGGGTTTTTATGCAATTGATAAATGAGGTCTTGCACGACCACTTGTTCAATGGGGTTTTGGTCTATTTAGATGATGTGTTAATATATTCAAAAACCATGAAAGAACATATGCAATTGGTTAGGCAAGTGTTAACCAAATTGAGAAATGCTGAATTATATGCCAAGCTATCCAAATGTGCATTTCATCAAACACAAATTGATTATTTGGGGTATAGAATTTCAGATAAAGGCATTGAAATGGATCCTGCCAAAATTGAGGCTATTTTGGTATGGGAGCCCCCACGCACACGCAAACAACTACAATCTTTTCTCGGATTTGCGAATTTCTATCGTCCATTTTTAAAAAATTTTGCTGAGATTGCCTTACCCCTGACTGAATTACTCAAAACAAAGGGTGTAGGAGACACCCGCAAATCAAAGAATCCAGGGACACGCCTAAAATGGACGCCTGCTTGTCAACAGGCGTTTGACCAACTCAAGTGACTGTTTACCTCTGAACCAATCTTGCAACACCCTGATCCTGACAGACCATTTGTGGTGCAAGTCGATGCCTCAGACTTTTCTATTGGTGCCCTCTTATTGCAAGCCGATGAGCAAGGACAATTAAAGCCTTGTGCTTATCTGTCACGTAAATTCTCTGAGACAGAAAGACGTTGGCATGTTTGGGAGAAGGAGGCTTTTGTGGTTAAAGCCGCTTTGGAGAATTGGAGGCATCTATTGGAGGGGGCGGCACACCCTTTTGAAGTGTGGACTGATCATAAAAACTTGGAGTCCCTTACTGCCTCTCGCAAGCTCAGCCCTAAGCAAGTGCGATGGGCTCAGTACTTCAGTCATTTTTATTTTAAACTCAGATTCATTCCGGGAAAGAAAAACTTTTTAGCTGATGCACTGTCGCGGCAACCCCAAGATTCGGGAACAGCCCCAGACGTGGTGGGCACCCTCTGGACAGATTCCCAAATGGCACTAGCAGCAGTGACTCGCAGTCAGACGCGAGCACAGCAACCTGACACTTCTGGCAGTCCTAGTCTATCCACTCCAACCAAGTCCGGAGTGAGGCCACTGTCTCGAGTCAGGTCCCGAATAATCTGGGACAGGCCCATGGCTGCCATGGTTGCCATGAACTCCTGAGCTGCCTCTTAGGCCCACCCCAGAACCATAAGTCTAGGGAACTCCACTGCCAACCACGAGACAGCCTCCAGCAGCTCAGGCAGGGAGGTTGCTATGCAGCAGGGAGGCTGGTACAGTAGCAACAGTCCCAACTGTTCTTGGGAGCCCAACTTGAAGAACAGGGTCTCACACCTGGCCACTTGTGGGGCACGGCCCCTGAAGGCCACCAGAGACTCTTGGATGACAACAGCCACCCCTCCTCCCCTACCCTGGTATCTCGGCTGGTGCCACACCTGAAACCCAGCTGGGCACATTGCCAAAAGGGCTACCCCCCCCCCTTCTGGGCACAGCCAGGTCTCGGTAATACACGCCAGGTCTCCCCCCTCCTCTGTGATTAAATCACATATGAGGGGGGCCTTGTTGTTAATGGACCTGGCATTAAGGAGCAGCAGCCGGAGACCAGGGCCCTCAAGAATCCGCTGACCAGGGCCTGGGTCTGAACCTGGAGGGCCAGAACACACCACCAGTAACAAATACTGGGGGCGTCTTCCCCGAAGATGAGAATGCTAGAGATCTTGGCTTAAAGCACCTGCTTGATTTGATTTGATTTTGGAAAAGGGTTGCCTGGGTAAGAGCAGCGTGAAGACTTGACAAGAACAAGATGGATTTCATTGGGTGTTTTGTTTTGTTTCTGTGTGCATAACTGAATTAAGGACAAGAACCTACATACCGCTGCTGATTCGGTTCTGGATAATTTCTCCAAGACAGTAGAATTATGCCTTGCATATCTAATCGAAAACCACCAGTTTGCCTGCCAACCCACAAAGGCTAACTTCTCAATTTGCCAAGCCTGGCAGCAAAAGCAATGCAATGATTAAATATTACAACTTCTGCTAATGGCAGGACAATAGCTGCAGGAGTGTTTGCAGCAATACTTTGTTACTAGCCTTCTTCCTTTATTAGGCAGATCTGCAGAAAAATAATTACTATTTTCTTTTCACCAATTACCAGCTATTTTTCTCTGATTATCAAATGAGGGATGAGGAAGAGAAGGGCAAAGAGCATCCTCCTGACCTTTACTAAGCTATCTAAAAGTCAAATTAACATTTTATTATAAACACATTAAATGACTATCATTTTTATCTCTTTAAAGCAATGTTGATATAGAGAATGAAGAGCTTCCAGAATCTTGGAAGGACATAAATGAAACCAATATATGGTGATGGTAGTAGTTGCTCAGCTTTTCATTCTTGTCCCTTTTATTTCCTTAGATTTTCCTTTGTAAAACAGCGTAGGAGAAATTACAGAAATAGTTACCAATGAAGTATGGAAAGCATCTGGATGTTTATCCATGTATTTATTTCTGTTATGTAGATTTCTTTTTGTCCAGAAATCCTGAAGGAGCTCATGCTGCTATTAACATGTTCAAGAGGAAAATAATCAAGATAAGTCCTAAGTACAGAGTAGATAATTAACTAGTTAACTGTAGCATGCATAATGTTTAAACAGTGTGTTTATAAACACTTATTATCCCGCCTTTATTATTTTTATAAATAACTCAAGGCGGCGAACATACCTAATACTCCTTCCTCCTCCTATTTTCCCCACAACCACCACCCTGTGAGGTGAGTTGGGCTGAGAGAGGGTGACTGGCCCAAGGTCACTCAACCAGCTTTCATGCCTGAGGCAGGACTAGAACTCTCAGGCTCCTGGTTTCTAGCCCAGCACCTTACCACTAGACCAAACTGGCTCTCAGATTCATTCAGGTCACCTCTTTATTACACTTTCCAAGCCTGCTTTACTCATGTTCAAAATTATCTTAAAACCAATTTTTAATCATTTATTACTAGCAATCAGATGTACTTTATTGGTGACTGGAGAGAAAACAAACAAGAAACAGAAAAACAGAGCAAAGGAAAATCTGGGAGGCAGCCTAATTACTGCCATCAACTTCTAACAATTAAACAATTCCAATATTTGTTGAAGAAAAGTCAAAAGCAACAGTGGTTTTCAGTGATCTGTGAGAATGTAAGTATTTCTAAGTACAGTGTGCAGAACTCCAGGGTAATTGGGCAGGAATGAAATGACTTCCACTTTCCCACCCCACCCCCTTTAAAAATTAGGGCTTAGAAAAACACTTAATAAAAAATGTACTTTCATTTTTAATGGGATTTGCATTACAAAATGTATTTTACAGGCAGATGGGTTTTACTGTATCATTTATATAGTAAAGGTAAAGGTTTCCCTTGACATTAAGTCCAGTCGTGTCTCACTCTAGGGGGCGGTGCTCATCTCCGTTTCAAAGCCGAAGAGCCGGCGTTTGTCCATAGACACTTCCATGGTGATGTGGCTGGCATGACTAAGCAGAACGCCATTACCTGCCCGCTGAAGCAGTACCTATTCATCTACTCACACTGGCATGTTTTTGAACTGCTAGGTTGGCAGGAGCTGGGACTAGCAACGGGAGCTCATTCTGTCACACAGATTTGAACTGCCGATCTTCTTGGCAAGCTCTGCAGCTTAACCCGCAATTGTCTAAATGCAAATACAGTATGGCTGATCTACAATATTGAGGTATAATCCCTGATAAATCAAGAATGAAATAGAATTTATTGACAGAAATTACCATGTAGTAATAAGAATGGGGGTTATAATTTAAAAATGTTCCTATATAAGAATCACATCCTGTCACAGTAACAACCATTCTCACTGTATTCCTCACGTTAAGTCATCTTAATTAATGGCATCATTTTCTCATAGTCTCACTGTAAACTCCCTAATCTTAATACAGTTTAATCCCTAAATTGTATGATGGTAATCCACCATAATTGAACCTGGTAAATCCATGCTATTAGAAAGTTCTAGAAAAGGTTTTCATAGTGCAAACACTCTGCCTTGTGCATAGAATTTTACACTCTAGGTCAGCCTTTCTCAACCTTTTGACACTGGAGGAACTCTTGAAATATTTTGTTGGCCTCAGGGAACCCCTGTACATTCAGGCTCAAATATAGGCCACAAGTTTCAAGATTATATTTGTTTCATGTGTAGGCCTGTATATGTGCATTAACTGTGTTCTTATAAACTTACCTCTTTAATGTGAAGTTGCTGAATTTGAAATAATTTTTTAAATAAATCGTGATCTCCCAGAGAACTCTTAGTGATCTCTCATGGAACCCTAGGGTTCCACAGAACTCTGGTTGAGAACCCCTGCTCTACGTAGTATCAACTCCCATGTATAAACTGTTTTTGCATGACTTCGTATTTTCTTCTGTAAGACTTAAATGTCTTTTGATTGGTAATGGTATTCAAAGCGCAGTACAGTTATTATACAGCTGAACAAATCTGTGACACTTGGAAAGGATGTTGACTGTTAATTATTTTTCTGCACTGAGCAATAAATAAGCCCAAGCGACAACCTCAAACTGTGTGTTGTTTCTCCCAGTGAACATTAGGTAGAGCATAAAAGAAATAAGCAGGTTTTACTGAAATTCTCTTTATTTTGACACAAAAGCCATTTTATTGTTCCTGTAAAAATGCATTTAAGATATGAAATTACACAATATGTTTAAACAACGAGAAACTACTTAAACAGAGTTGGGGGGGGGGAAACAACTCATTTTAAGTCAGACCATTTTTTGCTGGTAAATTGTGATATTTTCAATTATATTTTTGTAATTTAATACGTAAAATCTCGAAGTTACACATTAAGATTTAAACAAGCATTATTTCAATCTTTACCTCTTTCCAAATGAGAAATTAAGGACTACCATGGCTTTTAATATTCCTCTTAAGGGAGGTTTTCCCTATTTGTTAGTCTATCATAGATGCATAGAAGGGGGATGTTTGCTTTATGTCCAACACATGGGCACTAGCCTGATCTGTTATGCCTTAGCATTGCTATGTCAGCGGCATCAGCAGCCAAATCTGGATGACAAATAACAATGTCTTTTAGAAAGAAGTTTGTCTGCTATTGACCTTTAATAAAGGAATCCCTAATTTAAAAAAAAATACACACACTCTAAACTTTGCACCCCATAGCAATGAAGAAGCCTTACTACCATAATTAAATGACCTGCTAGTATTAGGCAGTAATAAAATGGGGAAAAAAGCAGAGAAAACCCATGCCTAAGCTACTTAAAAACCAGAAACTGTAATAATGTATGTACAAAACTTTGCCTGAATGTTCAAAGTACATCAAACACAGTGCAATACTATGTTGAGTATTATCCCTATATTACAACTGCAGGGCTCAGAAATGAACAGCTTGGTTTAAGCGAAATAGCAATTTTATGACCAAGAAAGCTTTTAACTGAAGATGTCTCAGTCCATATTACATGCTTTTAACAAGTATACTGCATCTGTTCTTATCAATTTTATTTAGATCGAGTCTGATTTTGAATTTATATTTTATATTATAAAATTTCATACCTAGTACAATTACTTTCTTTTCTTAATTACAGCAATTGGCTTTTACAATGACCATAATTTTTAAATTGACAAAAATTGGACTTTAGTTTCAATAAACCATTGGTAATGCAGACACTGACGAAGTCATGATATGGAGTTTAAATTCAAGCCTAATTGCCATTTTAAGACAAGGTAGAATTCTCAAGAACATGTATTATTCTTGAGGGTTTTATTTTTTTTCTAATAGTCATGAAGAGGATACTCTTAAATTATAAATGTCATATATCTGGGAGGAGAGGGAAGCGGCAGAAGACAGATGAATTACAACTATCCTCAATAGCTAAAGTCATGTAACTGTTAAAAATTATATGGAGTACTACAGAATTGCCCAATATTGCACTGGACTAGAATTCACAGAATTCCCACCCAGCATTTTTGCTTGAAGGATACATATGCTGAGCAAATAACTAAGTATACTTTAGGGGTTTTTTTACAAAAAAACTTTTTCTCAAAACTTACAAGGTAATCCATTTCCCATTATCTCTGGAAAAATAGAATGAAGCTTTGATAAAGTCCATTTTTCTTGCTTCTGCTTAATCTTTTAAAGTTCATATTTATTTTGCCCTTAGTTTATAAACTCATGGTTCAGCTAAAATTAATCAAGTCTATCAACTAAAACCAATGCAAACACAAATACTATTACTTGTTCCACTGCTTTGAATGTGGCTTAGTCATATTAAGTAGTCATACATGGGATAGACTATGAGAAAGTAAAATTTTCTCTATAAAATTTCAGAAATTGGAGTCAAGTTTGTTTACTAAAACCTTGATCCATAATTTATTTCCTATTTTTCTGAAATGTTTCTTTTCAATACTTAAGATATTAAGTGCACTACAGGTTACAGCCATTTATGCTTTTATATCCAATTATATCAAACCTGGTCACTTTCCTACTGATGCACTTAAATGTTCATATTAGGAACACTACCCAAGCTGGTATTACTTAACAAGAGCAACAACACCTTTCTTTGAAGCTATGTAAGTTTGCTAGTAAATATAGGTTATCAGAACTTTTATTTATCTCTTATTAAAAGTTCATCAAAATATATACAGGCTCAATTATATTTAGAGCACAACAACAGAAATCAATTGGGTAAATGGGCTATAATTTCTAGATCCAGTTCCACATTTAGGCTATACCTGTGAAGGTAAAGCTTCAGTCTATAAAAAGGTACCTTCAAATACTACATGCCTCTTGCCATTTTTTATGATTACAGATTTCTAGCACCACATGTATTTCTCCAATTCCTAACTACAGGCATATAAATATACTGAATCTATATTACCCAAGAATAATTAGGATCATGTTAGTTCATGCATGAAAATTGCAAAGCATGACTCATTACATAAAATAGAGAGTCAGCATACATTGTCCCTTAAGCAGTTTGACTCTCTATTTTGCCTTTGATAAAAGAAAACAAAGTGTAGTGTCTGATATTAGTAGTTCCTCTACTCCCAAGTTTTACCTCTACCTACAATGTGATTAAAAATTATACTAAACGAATAGCAGTATTCCTCAGGTGAAGAGAAGGCAAATAATACTGGTATACTTGTAATTAATTTAAAAACTATGGGGAAATTGTTGCCTTTGCACTTTGCATTTTCACTTCTATGCTCATTTCTGCAATGGCATTAAATACATCCCTTTATGCTAGCACTACTGGTGTTTAGTGAAGATAATAGACATATAGACTAAATCATTTCTGCCTTTCATTCTGTGCATTCTCTAATTAAAGAGATTTAAGACAGACTTAATTCATTATATGTAAGCAATTTCTTTGTTAAAAGCTCTTTATTAGTCAAAAGAATAACTTCCACATAAAAAAGGAAAGCATTAGCAGGCTTAGAGGGAAATCCAAACTTTGCCAAAGAACCCTTGCCAGCTCCCCTCCAAATCCTAAAAAAGGTGTTAAGGCCCAATTATGCTTAGCGATCATGAAACACTGGGTGTCTACTAAGGAGAAAAATACAGGAAAACCAGAGGAAGGGAATGAAAAGCAAGGCCCGGGGGGGGGGGGGAATGGCATCTTGTTACTGAAAAGAAGAAAAAAATCTTTGTTTTCATAAGATGCAAAAAATTAATACAGCAATCCCTTATTTCTTTGTATGAAACCAAAGATTTAGCTAAATTAAAGAAAGCTTGCTAATACCCAGGCAAAAATAGCTACTTTAAAGCTTAGTCCCTAAAATAGTAAGTAATGCACTTTTGTTTCCTACAGTCATTTTCCCCAGCTGGGATATTCCAGATGTGATAGGACTGCAGCTTCCAGAATTCCTAATCACCATGGCTGAAGCCTGAAAATTATGGGAGCAGCAGCCCCAAATCATCTGGAAAGCCCCAAGTTGCTGTGAAATGCAAATGCGTAAAAATAAAAAGAGTATGTTGTGTTTGGAAAGCAAGTTAATTACAAACTGACTTTACAGCTAAAGATAGTCTAAAGCAAAACATAACACAGCACCTGAAGTTTAGATATAGAAACCTTAGTCCTGACAAACTAATGTTAGGATGTACTTTTTGACTAACCACACCCATCAGAGGGGGAAAAAAAGAAACATAAATCTGGTGTATTCAAGCTCTGAAACAGCTGTTCTGTATAGAAAGAGTGATGATTTTCCACCCTGTCATCTATTCTTATCTCTTCACACAGGTTTCTGCTAACGTCCTAAACTTCGGTTCCAGCTGATCTAAAAAGTCAAGTGCCTCTTCTTCTTGCTGATCAGTGCAGCAGCCTACAGAACCCGCTGGCGATCCTCTTCCTTCATAGTTATATGAACGGATATAGTCATCTGAATGCTTATGCTCTTCATCTTGTCCACACAGATACACTTTCTGCACAGGAAAAAGAAAAAAAAGTCATTTGTTTCCTTAAATTAACCTAAACATATGCCGTAAAATTAATTTCATTGATTTACCTTTTAATGTTTAATTTTTAATCAGAGTGTGTCCTCTAATGGGTTCCTATATATAAAAAATGCACATGATTGGTCTATATCATTCAATCTATAAAGACTTTAACAAAAAAAAATCAAATTCCTACTGATCAAATATACAACTTATCATTTCAAAAGCAACTGACAAATAAAAGTTAAAGGAATATTTGTATATAAAGTACTAATGTTACACTGGTGGACTATACGACCTTAGATTTATTATTTACATTTGTACCACACTAGGGCACTCAAGGGGGCTAAAGGCATTTCTTTTAAAAAATCACCCATTCCGCTAGGTGAAAGAAAGAGCAGTATGACATGGGGAGACGAAGCAAAGCAAACAGACATTACAAATCCTGAGTCCAAATGAACAATCTTTCTAAACAATATAGTAATTTATAAACAGAGCAAAAATAATTTGCCTAAATCCGGAGACAATAAGGCAACTAAAAAGCACATTCTATAAATAATACCATTCCATGTCAGAGAATTCAATGAGATCCCAAATAATTTATCAGGTTGTACCACCCCACAGGTGAGGATGGTTATGTTTACCTCTAAGAATACATACCCAAGGACTTAGTTAGCAACCTTACCTCAGTCAGATGAGGGTGTGTGAAATTCTGCCATTCTGAATAACCGTATCGGTATGTATCCATCATGGACTGCCCATATCCCCTTCCAGATTCTAATGTATGATGTTCCACTCCTTTGAGAGATTCCATGGTGTGCTGTCCTCCTCCCCTGACTGTTTCCATGGTCTGGTGTCCTCCTTTGACCATTTCGAAACATTCCTGTCCCCCAGTTTTCACTCCAGAAGCATTAAGAGCAGCCCCTTGATCAGAAGTAACCATGTTTCCTGCTTTCACAGGAAGTATGTTGGGATCCTTAAAGGGAAAAAATGGCAAAGCCTTTTTTTTAGAATGTTTGGAGAGAAAGCAATGAAGATTTAGAAGTAATTTTACAGCTGATTTAATATTAGCAGAACTGTGGAAACAAGAAACACAAACTATATCTTTTTTATCTGCTATTTTAGCTTTTCCAGTAGATATTCACTTACTCGGTTGCAAGTAACTGTCATTTGTTTATCTTTCTCCCCTTGTGCATGACAGAATCTAGAGAGCTCTGTGGTATTAGGATTAGGGCATTCTTAAACGAACACATCTCATTTCTACTCAGGCTCCACAGATACTTGAAGTCTACCCACAGTGGAATACCACTTTTGATTCAAAAATCATAATCCAGTGGAAGCTGAGCTTATATTTTCTCAATGCCACATGCATTCAGAAAACCATTAGCCTAATGGCCAAGACTGAAAATGCTTCTCAACATGGCAAATTCTATTTAAAACAGGACAGTATATGGATAAAAAATAAAACCTACATTAGAAAGTAACATCTTTGCATTATGTCTTAACTACCAGAAAACACACTGAGACAATGACTTGGTCTCTAATATTTATTACTAGTACTTAACAAGAATCCTAACAAACTGAGGAAGCATGGGAAAAACCCAGCCATATAAACCCCAAAGGTTAAGGCGGTCCCGATCTGTGTCTCTTTGAATGGCTGAACAGTTCCTCAGTGCTACGCATGCACTTGACAGTCTGGGTGGGAGCCTCCTGCTCGCCATCCTTACTCATGACAATTCTTGAGCCATTAAAATCCTTTTACTGAAATAGCAGATTCCCATTCAATATAAGAATTCTAGTTGATATCTGAATATAAGGATTATTTAGTGATTTGAATAATTAATACTTTAAGCGTACTTTTCTAATTTCAGCTAGTTAAGAACAGGTTAAATGTTGATAGCTGCCTTTTCCATGAAGCTACCTTTTGTCTTTTGATGTCTTATAAAGATCTGCTTTTCAAATTAAAACCATAATTAGCAGCATGTTCACTTTCTTTTTAAAAAGAAGGATGAAATTAATTAATGGGAATATTACAAAGTGTTTGTTAAATCCCAGCCATAAAGCTATGGCTTTTCCTCCCAGACACAGTGGGGAAGGAGAATGATCACTATGCAGCTGTCACTGCCACCTCCATTTTTATCTCTAAAGTCATCAGGAAAAACCCAAAGATGCATCTGTAGCGCTATTTGAAAAAGTTGTTGCTGTTGTTATTTTATTTCTAAGAGGCTGTTTAAGGATTTGTTCCTCCACTGCAGATTTCTCTGCCACAAAACAGGATTCAGAATTTGGGAAGGCTATTTATACACAGCTGAAGTTTAAATGATTTTTAAAAACATTTTCACTTTCTCTGCGTATCTTCTCCACTTTTTCCTTTTCCATATTGTCCTGTGACTGACTTGGATCTTTCAGTTAACACCTGGAAGAGAGGCTGCTTAGACAAGCTAACTCTTCCTATTTACTCTTACAAGCTGTGAAGTAACAAACTTCTAGCTCTAACTTCAATCAGATAATTATCTCCCTCTTTTGTCCTAGCAGGTGCCCAGTGCCTGCAAGATGCTTAATCCTCATTAATATCCAACCTTCCTTTGCTGATGCCTGAACTGAGCAACTCTGGAGGTGGAGGGGGAAAGAGAGGTTGCAGGGGGAAAGAGAGGTTGCAGGGCTATACAACTTGCCCAACAAAAGCAGCCTTTTGTGAGTCAAATTCCGGAGACCACTCCCCACTTGGGCTCATTGCGGCAGATGGAGGAGTGGTCCCTGGTGCTGTTAAGTAATTAATAGGGACAATTTAAATAAAGATGATGCTGTTTGTTTCAGTCCTGGCACCTCTTTTAATATCATCCTGATTCAGTATCCATCCTGCTAATTCTAAATTAGCCAGCAATACAAGAATTTCAGAAGACACACATGTACTCACTGGAAGGCTATAAGCAGGCCCACCTGCCAAGCATTATAATGTGACTCACCATAACTTCTTCTCCAGGTGCTTCAGTATTAGATATGATTAAATTCTGATTGGCTAAATCATCACAAACATGCTTAGTACTAGCCATGGGTGCACCACCAAAACATCTACAAAGCGTGATCAGGATTACTAGAGAAGGACAAAAGAAACAATTGTAAGAAGATATCAGCACACATTAGTTGTTATTAGTATTTATTACATCCACTGCCCATCAAGAGAGAGCCTTGTGTGGCACAGAGTGGTAGGCAGCAGTATTGCAACTGAAACTCTCCCCACGACCAGAGTTCGATCCCAGCGGAAGCTGGATTCTTGGGTATCCAGCTCAGGTCAACTCAGCCTTTCATCCTTCTGAGGTCGGTAAAATGAGTACCCAGCTTGCCGGGGAAGGTGACAACTGGGGAAGGCAATGGCAAACCACCCCGCTATAGTCTGCCAAAAAAATGCCATGAAAGCGGCATCCCCCCAAAGGGTGAGACATGACTTGGTGCTTGCACAGGGGACCTTTCACCTTCATCACACCCATTTCCTCTGTCTCCCTCCAATGCAGCCATTTAAGTCCACAATAAAGGTAGTCCTCGTTTAGCAACAACAGTTGGGCCTGTCAACTCAGTTGTTAAGCAAGGTGGTCGCTAAGTGAAACTGACTGTGTTTATTATCTTATTTCAGCTTTCCTTTGCTTTACAGACCTGTGAAGGTCACAAATGCAAGGATTGGTCACAAAGTTACTTCTTCATCACTGCTGTAACTGCAAACAGTTGCTGTACGAGGCAGTCGCTAAATGAGGACTACCTGTATTCAATGGAAAAGATTTACAGTGATAGAGATTACTCAAGGATATCCAGTAAATAACCATGGAGACTGGAACCTAATCTCTCTACTCTGACTGCAATACACACACACACAACGTGTGCAATGTGGTAAACTACTGATTCTCAAAGCACTGAGTTCATCAACAGTGAGCTGGCCAGTTGATGTGCACATGAGGAGGCAGGGTTGAAATGGAAAGCACTGACTGTTGATGCAGATGGGAACCAGAGACTGCTTGCTGCTTCAGACCTCACCTCCCCACATTCACTGACAGCAGGCTAGACCAGAGCATCCTCACTACTGCAAGTGGTAAACAAATATTTAATTCTGGATTACATTTTTGGAACAAAATTTAGTTTCAAGAGGCTTTTTGAAATGGAGATGAAATTATAATCATTTTTTTTGCTGAAAAATGTGCGCTTCCATGTTTTTAAAGATGAAAACAGGATGTTTGTTTAACTGAGCACTGGTCCAAAACCGAAAGAAGTCTGAGAAGCATTTCTACCCACTGCTATTAAGTACAATTACTTAATGAAACTTAACAAAACATGCTTCTAAGCAGCTTGTGAAATATATACATGTCCCATCACAATCTGCAAGACAAGATAATATGCCCTGTCTTACATTCGATATAGGATTTTTGTTTTTACTCAAAGGACTGCTACAGATTTAATGCAAAAGTGTGGCTTAATGTTGCATGCATGCGATGTTGCAAACTGTGGAATTGTGTATCCCCTGCATCTCTCATTATCTGAGAAGACTGGAAGTGGGTACTTCCAATCTAAACCAAGCAGACTTCCCATTATGTGTGAACTCTGGCTAGTTTAAATGTCAATTCATGTTTTTATTTATTGAAAAAGTCATTGATTGACATTTACACTAACCAAAGATGAAAATTGGCTCATCTGAATTGCCTAAAGCAGAAGCAGATATTCCTTTGCAGCTGGATAGCCAAATTCTCTCCTAAGTTTATAGAAGCTGCATGCTATCTATCATCATGTCAAATTTTAAAAGCAAGGAGGGCCACACACTACACTTGCAACTTACTCTTTGCCACTGCTCAGGGGGATCCAAAAAGATCGCAGGAAAGTTTTAAGCCATTTGTAGTCTTCCTGTCACACAAACAGTGCTCAGGAAATAGTTGAGTGAAGACAAAGAGAGAGCTGTTCCATCAAAAAATTGTATCTCAATGTGGTCCATATACCCTAAAATAAGAGTTCCTCTATAGGATAGAACCATCGTCCTTCACTTTTCCAAGGTGTGGGAGCAAAATAGAAAAGCCTTGGCAGACAGGTGGAGGAAACATGCAGGTTGAAACTTCCCTATGCATTCAACGTGCAAGAAAATTTGCTGTTTTAACATTTGGATGGCCCACAGAGCCTTTTAATTTGGAATCATTTGTTCTAACAAAATGCCTGAAGTTGAATTAAAGAGGGGAAAAACCTCTTCAGCTTCTAAATAACAAAATTCACCATTGGGAATCTGGGCAATTATAAGTAGCATTATATAACTACATTTAGTTTCAACTACAGTACCGTCAATTCAGGAATAACTGAAAATCCATCTCCATGGTCAATCCAGATTCAGTAGCATTTTAAATAAATTGTGGTTGGCCTTGATTTATAGTGCTTTTATACTATAAAGGTAATGGCTTATATTGGCTGAAAAAGAAACTCTAAACCATTTTAAGCAAAAAATTACTGTACTTCAAAATACTGCAAACTGCTGAAGTTGTTATTAACTGGACATTTAAAGTCTCTGGCCTGTATAAATAAAGAGTCTGCTATTTTATTTATTTATTTATTTTATTTTATTTTCCTGCTGTTCAATCATGTCTGATTCTCAACAACTGCCTGGACTAGTCGCTGCAGTTTTCTTGGCAAGATTTCAGAAGTGGTTTGCCATTGCCTTCTTCCTAGGGCAGAGAGAGAGAGTGACTGGCCCAAGGTTACCCAGCTGGCTTTGTGCCCAAGGTGGGACTAGAACTCACAGTCTCCCACTTTCTAGCCTGATGCCTTAAACCACTACACCAAATTGGCTCTCATTATTTTATTTTATATATGATTATATTTTTATATAATTTTATTATATTTTCTTTTACAGATTTGTAAATTATTGTGTTATACGTTGATGTAAAGGAACGAGTGAGAGTGGGAGAAGACTGGAATAAATATGCAATAAATGCAGCCTTCTTAAACAGCAGGTGTGACACAGCAGTCTCCCCTACACCCTGATCTAAGTATGCCACACTGACTCCCCTGCAGCTAGCATTTAGGATTGAGAATGCAAAGGCAAGGTTCAATATTGGAGCATCTAAGTAGGTTGAAGCACAGTTGGGATATTTTTTTTATTTGCTTCAAATATCATGTCAATGGGCAAATGTATACATAAATGAATTAAATAAACCAACGTATTTGATTTGAGGCCTTAAGACGTCAACAGCATTACATAATTTAGTACCTCAGTTTTATATTCAAAAAGAGAATAAATAAGCTTACACAATAGCAGCAATGATCCCAAAATCATAGCAAGGATGGCCCAAATCCCAAGAGTAACATCTGGGGCGTGAAGTGTTTCCGTTCCTTTTGGTAGGTAAACACAGTCTCCAGGAGTTATACAATCACAGAGTCTAACTTTGATTTCAGTAGTTCCATAGTTGCCTTCATTATCAGATATTCTAATAGGAATTAAGTAGGAACCATAGCCTAAATTGTCTGCTGGTTCCAGATATACTGATCTTTCTGCAGAAAAAAATAATATAAACAAAGTAGTGAATATTATTTCAAATGTGTTAGTTCAATTGTAAAACTCTAAAATTTTAGAAATGAGTACATACCATCATTCTGAGTCAATCTCCAGTAAGGAATCTCTTTTTCAGGAAGGGAAAAAGTAAAGGGAACTGTGTGAGGATCTATATCAGCATCCACAGCAGTAAGACAAATTGGTTTTCTGTCTCTGCATATTGTATACTCTGTTTGAATAAGGACTGGGTAATTATCATTCTCATCTAGTAGATTAACTACAATGGTTCCAGTGCCTGTTTTGCCACCTATAAAATACAAGCAATTTTAGGAACAGATTAACTTCAGAAGCTCTGGTATTTCCTGGGGCTCTCTATCCAAGTATAATCCAAATCTAACCATGCTTAGTTTCTGAGCTAAATACAAGTTTAATCAAAGGAGAAGCTACTTCTAGGGATGAGTACCACATCTAAAAATTTCACAAGGGTATTTCAGGTTGACTTTTCAATTTTGCGCATGATTGCTGGCATTAAGTAAGGTATGATTTTTGTAATCAACACAGTAAGAATGACCAGGATTCTCCTTTTCACATGGAAGACTGGGAATGTTATACAAATCTCAAGAGAAGGCCATGCATTTCATCATGTAAACAGGGTGATATTTACAAAGGCATTAACACAAAAGGCTGCATGTAGTTACCCCAAACCCAAGTAAACCAATAACAATTCTATGAATATTTGAAAATCTTTGTGTTTACTTCAACAATATTTATGGAACTTAGACCTTTGCTATGTACTTTTACGCTGAGGACAGATTCTCTTTTTTTACTGAATGAAGAGGAAGCACTGCCCTGGGATAGTACCATAGCTGGCATAAGTACAGAGCCACAGTGAACTTTGTTGATGGTGGAAGAACTGGTGCCACTATGTCTTAAACATTTTTGACTTTCACTTCACAAGCCTAAATTTTGACTTGGAAGTGTGAATATGTACAAATGAGAATAAATTAGTATCTTTAATTAAGAAAGGTAAGAACATGTTTCAATATTCAAAAAGTATGACATAATTGACATTTAAGAATGGTAGGAGTTTTATGATTCTAAGAGAAAAAGAAAATTGGTCAAATCAGTAACTTGACACCTTTTATCAACTTTTGCAAAATGAGTCAATTATATGCATATGAACATGTGTGCTTTTAAAATTTGATTTAATACGTCGAATTAAATCCAATTAGCACTAGTCTCATTGAATCATGGCTTCAGATTTAACAAGAGAAAACTAGTTCACTTGCAACACTGCTGTGAATTCTTACTTAATGGTAAAGAACAATGTGGTGACATATCCTGACTGATTTCTCCCAAACTGATCCCTCCTTCTAGTACCAATATATGAATAAACCAAGAAAATTAGCATTATGTATACATTAGATTACAAGCTTCTTATGTCCAAACAAGCAAAGCATCTAAAGCAAAGATGAAACCCAGGCTTCATATTCCAGTTGCTGGGAAAGCAATAGCTATGAATGCAGTTTAGACATAATGCTAAAAAATAATAAACAAATAATGCTGGAAGGCCTGCACACATTAGTAAAGAAGAAATGATGAGATCTTGATTTAACCACAGTTAAACAGTCAGATGAATCGGCAACAGAATGGAAAAAAAAATCAGAGAAATTATTTGCAGTTAGGTTGCTCTACTCATTAAGCAAGAGTTTTTTTTGTATTGATCCCGATATAAAGAGTGGGAAAAGATAAATACAATTAAAGAACAAACAAACAGAAAAAGATACAGCATTCCAATAATGACGGAACAATGAGATTCAATCCAGACAGGGAGGGTAATTTTGAAGTAATCACTTAAAAATCTCTTTTCACTAAACTCTATGTTCAAATTGATCTTTTTAAACATATTTAAAAACAGACTTTGTAGTAGTGACAACCTAATTACTACTGAAGTAAAGAAATTTGAATCAATTTTTTTTTTCAAAAAACAAAGCCTAGTAATAAATAAGTACAAGTAGTCCTCATTTACCAACTGCCTCATTCAGCCTCCATTTGAAGTTACAACGGCGCTGAAAAAACAGGTTTATGATCAGTCCTCGAACTTGCGGCCATCGCAGTGTCCCCGTGATCACAATTCGGGCACTTTGCAACCAGCACGCATTTACGATGGTCACAGCATCCCATGGTTACATGATCACCATTTGTGACCTTCACAGCTGGCTTATGACAAGCAAAGTCAACGAGGAAGCCAGCGCAAAGCCGGCAAGTTGCAGTCACGTGAAGTTGTACTTAATGACCTAAAATCATTTGCTTAACAAGTGTGACAGAACTGATATTTTAAGTCCAGCGCGGTCACATGACATTTCACTTAACAACCACATTGCTTAGCGATGGAGTTGCCAGTCCCAACTGCAGTTGATAAGTAAGGACTACCTATATATCCAATATATTTGAAAAGTAGACTTATATGTTGCTTTACCTTTATGTTTCAATCTCATTAATAGTCCTGTCTTTAACAGACAATCTTTCCTAGGAAATCATAGTAATCAAATACATAGTAGAAAGTGACATAATAAATCTGTGACTTGTGGCATTTGTACTTACTTCGGTCTACTGCAGCGACTGTTACATTACACTGATACAACTTTAAATCTGGCGCATCTCTGTCTAGCATTCTAGTGGTGCTGATCTGACCTTCGTTATTAATGGTGATCCAATTACATGGATCGTTTATTATTTTATAGCTGCAAGGGGAAAAGATAACATATGTTAGAAACAAACACATGAAATGGCATTCTTCAGAGTATCTTAGATATCTTTAGACTGTTTGCAAAATAGGCTGGTGTAAATGTACTTATTACGTCAGTCCCACAAAACAGCTAATTCAGGAATACATTTTTATGATAAAGGGTTACATAGGCAGAAAAATAATTATTCTGAATGTTTTGTCACCAATTTGTCTCAGATATTCATAATACAGAACAACAGTTTTCCTAAATTTGACCCACCCAATTGGTATTTGGAAAATAAACTGATAGAAAAGACTAGCAGATCTGTAGAAAAGCTGTATACCAACAATAATAGAAATGCACATGGAGATAATCTCACCAACAGGATGGAATTAACAATCCTTATTTAAGAATGGATTCAGGGATTTTAAAGTCAAGTGAGAACAATCTGCACCCTAATCCCCAGCCATGTTTGTGCTATTGAATTTCAGCAACAAAATGCCCAATTTTTGATTTTTTTTTTTAAATAGTTTTTTTTTAAAAAAACAAGAGGCCTGTGGAAAAGATATGTCCATGAGAGGGTCGATGGCAGATGTGATAGGGTGATCAAAGTCCCACCCCTTTTTACATGGACATTATACATACCTCACATGGTAAAAAGGGATAAGGTTTCAATCACCCAGTCATGCACACCATTTTGACATTCTCTTGCAGATACCCCTGCTCTGGGAGGAAAATTTTCCTATTTTTATCTCTTAAACTTTCTCCCAATCCCATCCCCATCCCAAACTGAAATTTGGATCATGGAAGGCTGTTAGAAGATTTTAAGGATGAAAATGAAACCAGTTTGCCTCTTCAAAGTTTTCTGCTTCCATTCTCACTCTTAACACACACACACACCCTAAAACTGTCTGCCGCTTCCTGTAATGTCACCACCTTTCCAGCAATAACAAATCCTGCAGTCATCCAGCTGCATCAGAAAGTTGCCAATCTCTCCTCTATATCTATAATTCCATCACAGCAGAATTTGTCCATAACAAACAGGACAAGAAAGAGAATTAGGCAAACAAAGTATAATACCGTATGTCTTCACTATTTCTGGTCTCTGGATCACTTGCTGAGTAATGGCCAACCACTGTTCCAGCTTTCAAACATTCTTTGATATTTAAAATATATATCATAGGGTTGAATTCAGGCCCTTCATCCACATCTTGTACTTTAACAACAACAATACAAGTACTCGTAGAAATTGGTCCTGAATTTGGTGCTAAAGCATAAGGTGCTTCATTATTCACAACAATTTCTAATCTTCTCTCCTTGTTTTTTTCGTAGTCCAGACCCTAGAAAATATATTACAAGATTTGCTACAAGTTAGTAGTGTTCCATTCTGTTATAAAGTATAAATCAACAGTTTTAAAAAAAACACCATTTCCTGCTCAGCAACAATTTGAGGTTTTGAAACGACAGGAGGCAAAGACAAATTCCTCTTCTACTTCTCTCTTTTCTGCTGATTAGAAAGTCTGTGGAAGCTAGTTTTCATCTCTATGCTTCCATTAATACAACAGACTCAGACCAAGCAGCAACACAGAATCTCTAACAACGCTATCTAGAATGCCAGCAACTTTTCTAGTATCCTTCTCTCTTTTGATTTTAATGAAAAATCTTGGGATCAGGGGACATGCAAAATAATTCATACATGATCACACTGACCACTGAGGCTGAGAGTTTAAATAAAAAACTTAAATGCTGCTGGGTCTATCTTTTTTTGTGTCTCACGTTTTGTTTGTTTTATAATAGAGAGAACATTTCATAACTAAAATACTTTTATTTGGCCCTAAGAAGTCATTATGTTTAGGAATAAGAGGAACCAGGCCACCTATTTAAGTTTAATAAGTTACCCTGTGAAGTTCCCTTGGCAAACACACTTTCTACAGGCTGAATTTTGCATCCCAGGTATATTGCACAGTAGCTTCAGAATAGTGTACATGCTATTTACTACTCTGCAGCCAATTCCATTCTGCAAATTTGAGAGTGGCAAATAGACATGTAACATTAGAGATACAGGTAGTCCTTGCTTACCGACCATTTGTTCAGCAATTGTTTGAAGTTATCACAGAGGTGAAAAAAGGAGACTTATGACCAGTTCTCAAAGTTGCAGCTGTTGCAGCAGCCCCACAGTCACATGATTGAGATTCAGGCATCTGGCAACCAGCACACATTTACAACGGTTGCAGCATCCCAGTGTCATGGGATCATAATCTGCAACCTTCGTAGTCAGAAGCAAAGTCAGTGGGGAAGCTGGCAGGAAGTCGCAAGTGCCATTCATGTGATGTCGTGCTTAACAACCTGCAGTGATTCGCTAATGACCGCAGCCAGAACTGCCGTCGTAAGTCAGCGCAGTTATGTATTTCACTTTACAACCACATAGCTTAGCAATGGAGTTAGGTCGTTAACCTAGGACTATCTGTACTTCCTTGTCCTGCTTGATCTCTTCCACAGTTTGAACAACTAATGCACAAGCATTCACATACAAATAGACTGGAGAATAGGATAAATTTTGAATTCACAAATAACACGAATTATATTATATAATCCATTCCAATATTAGTACTACTCAGAATATTTTCCAGTAATTTTTAAAGGTGTCAAGCTGTCTTGTGTAACTTTAGCACCCAGGATAAAATAAGTGGAACCTGCAAAAAAAACAGGATAGCATAAAGAAGGTGCCATTCAGGACTCCTTTTCTCTCCAGTCAAATTCAATGGCTGCCAAGCAAGTTCAGATTTGTTTTCTTACTATTTCTTTGCACTTCTGTAAACCTGCTCCTATTTCCTCTTGGGCATAGCTTTGTGTGATGAAAATGGGATAGCAATGGCATTCAAAACCTAACACTGGAAATATAAAGCACTCAGCCATGAAATTGGAGCAGCATGTGTAAGGGAACACACAGTGTATTCAAAAGTTCATAAAATAAAAACTGGTGTCAGCTTTATAATAAAAATAGTGAGAAAACTAATATATGTAGTCAATACAACAAACACAACCACCTGGAAAAATTCACTGCTGAAAAATTATTGCAACTGTAACTTTTAGGGAAAACTATTCAGCCACAGAGTCAGCGGTGTTAAAATATGACTGAAAACCACTGCCACCTTCAGTACTGGAAAATAGGATTACAACTCCTTATACAACTCTAAACGAAGGTGGAAACATAGCCTGTAACATTTTGCATAGTCCTTTTCCTTAGTTACCTTTTCAATACATAAGGTACCAATGTTTGAATCCTTGTTCATTTCAATTTTGAAAGCACCATCTTCATTTCCTTTTATAATATTGAAAGTAGCATGCCAGGCTGGAGTTCCCCGTACATCTTTGTCTACAACACCAATTTTCATTACTTCTCTGCCAATTGTGTTTTCGGAAACAAATACTTCATACTGAAATTAGCAAAAAATTCATAGATTAACTTTCTTATGCAGACCTTAAGAGTATGTTAGTATTCCAAGATGCTAGAATCCCAAGTGGTATTAGTATATATATCCTATTTGTTTTTGTACATAACTATACACAGTACACTAAAACCAGGAGATCATGAGTTCTAGTCCCGTCTTAGGCACAAAGCCAGGTGGGTAACATTGGGCCAGGCACTCTCTCTCAGCCCTAGGAAGCAGGCAAGGGCAAACCACTTCCAAAAAACCATGCCAAGAAAACTGCAGGGACTTGTCCAGGCAGTCGCCAAGAGTCCACACCAACTTGAAGGCACAAAAATAAATAAATAAATAAATAACCCTCCCCAATCATTTCTACATACTCTACCCCTCCTTTAGTCAGATTTATTACTGTTCTCAACTTTTAGTTTTGTTAGATAATATTTGCCAATTAAGCCATTCCAAATTAAACACGGAAGTGGTTGTGGAGGTGGTCATCTGTGTTCTCCTGCAACCAAGAGGAGAACAGAAATCATGGTTTAATAAACACGATAACTTGTAGCTATCCTTAGAGCAATCTTTTCTTGTGAAGTTTTTCTGGCATGGCCAGTTTATGAGTTAAAATACAATTTAATAATCAGATCAATATTTAAGTTCCTCACAGATTTCAACTGCACTTATTTATTTTTCCAATAAAAATAAACGGGGTAGGAAACAAAGAGCTCAGTGTAACAACATTGCTGCACCATCCCCTTACTAGGTATACAGAGTAAATTCCCATGGTTATAAAAGAGAAGGGAGGGAGAACACAATCAGACTTGCAAGATTATGTTACAAAAGCCGAGTTTTTACTCTTCCATGGAATTGGTTTCATGGCTTGATCTATCTCATAGGGCTGACATCAATCTTGCAAGTCTGGCTGTGCTCCCCCTCCTCTTTTTTATAATTGTGGAAATCAGGGAGGTATCTGTCTGAGACATTTGCACACACTTTCTACATGTGCCAGACATAATCTATGTTTCCCTTCACATCTCTTTGGTAATGGCTCTTCCCTCTCTCCCCCTCAGGGCCATCTTCTTTACTCTCTACACCAGGCTAATCATACCAGAATAGATTAAAACATGCAGGTTTAGACTCAGGATTATGAAACATATATACATACATACATACATACATACATACATACATATATTACCATAAAAATCAAAAACACATAATGAAAAAAGTAAAACATTATAATTAATTTGAAAATGTCAAACATACCACACCATGTTCACACATCGGTGCATGATCATTTGCATCAGCAACTTTAATTGTAACTGTTCCAGTGTTGCACAAACCATAACGATCACCATCCATATCTCTCGCTTCCATAAATATGGTATAACTATCTGTTTTCTGAAAGAGAGCATTGTAGACAAGCATATCGTTTATTCATTCTTAAAAACCTAATAAATTACATACAATTTATAAATATAAATAGAATGATGAACCACAAGATTTTTAAAAATGTAATGACTATTAAAATTACTTTGTTTCCCATATCTATCCATATAAATGCTTCTAAAGCCACTTATGCAGAGTTCTGTAAATTCATTTCCCTGCTTATCAATGATGAATTTCTCCCTGACTGATACATCCACCTGCATGTCCAGAAAAAGCCCATGGCTGGAAGAAGAAATATTTGCTCTTTTTCTTCTTCATGCTCTATAAAAAAAAAAGACAAAGTAGTTTCCACGTTTTCCAGAATACTAGCCGTGCTCGTTGCAGCCTCCTGCCAAAATAACGCTCCCCTTCCCTTCACGCTCAGCTTTTCCAGGCTGCCATCCTTTCGTGTCATTGAGATTTTGTGGGAGGTGGCTAGAGTAACACACTGGTTGCACCTTCTAAAACATCCTGCACAAGGGGAAGCAACCTTTCATAGATTTTAAAATTCACTAGGCAAGTATGCCAAGTCGAAATATGCAGATTTCTGACATTAGGTCAGTCCTGGTAAATCTTAGCAAAACAGGTTGGACTTTGGAGTGGGGGGAGGGGCAAAATCCCACATATCTAGAAGGGGTCAAGTTGGGGAAGGCTGTGATAATTTACATATATTGTTGCACTGCCAGTTACATACTTAAGACAATTTCCTGTGACCCAGAAATATGTTTATAAGACATCTGACTAAATGGTAATATGACAAAAAAAAGGAAGTAGATTAAAGACAACCCATACAATTAGCTTTTTCCAATTTATTATTAATTGGCATGCTCATCTATTCATTCTGGGGCAACACTTAAGGAAAGGTCCTCTTTTAGCACTGCAATTGCCTCAAAAGTATAAGCTGTCAATAATACAGCAAATTACAATCTTCTCCCTCAAATCACTTTCTACGGGGCATTTCTTCTTCCAGTTCTATGTCATTGGCTAGCGGCTGACCATATTTTCAATCCATTTTCAAGCTTTCATTGCTTCCCATCAGCATATCTAAGAATTTTGCAGTTCGAATTGGCTCAGTAATCAGTAAAGCTTTTTGTTACAAGGAAACTACATATTCCTTATAACCAGTTCAGGTCTATAAGCTTGATTGTAGGATTCTGGTTCCAAAATACTCTTCAAAAGTTGTCCCTGAGATCGACTTCCAGTGGAATGTGGTGGACTGAACAGCTGTGCCCGTGAGCTCCGCAGGCAGAACTGGCATCATGGCAGTTTTTTCGGGCTCAGGCTGGTTTCTCCTGAAGCCCAGGAGCATTTTTCCGGACCAAGGAAAACACTCAGAATTGACCACTGGTCCTCCGAACAGTGAGTTGCAGCCAGGAGATCATAAACAGTGTTCCAATCAACGGGTAAGACGTCGCCAGGAGGCTGGGACGTCACCATTTCCAAGCCATGCTGCAGCCTTAAAGGGACATTAAGTCCAGCCACCTCATTTCTAAAGTGCCCAATTTATTTTTTTTTTAAGTATTTCTACCCTAAGAGAGGCTTTCTACATTAAGGAGGAACGATCTCTCTTGGTGCTTATTGTTATTTTTGTGATTAATTTTTTTAAAAAAATAAGCTTTGGATTTTGCTTTCCATCCAATACTAAGGAGGGTTGAGAGTATGTTATTACTATTTTTGTGCTAATTTTGAAGATTTTAGCATTTTTTCTACACGCCGAATCTGTCATTCTGGACTTTTACTTTCCTGCTGCTACTTTCTCTGGGGAACTGTCTGTTATCTTAACTCAGTTCAGAAGTTTCCCATTACCTTTCACTTTTGCTGATTAAGTATCTAGGGGGCACCATAACTTACTGTCTCAGACATGGAGGATCTTAACCAGGCTTTCTTTGACTTTCACCAAGATATTAAAGAACATATTAAGCAGATTTTTTCTGATTCATGCCAAGTTATTATGCAAGACATTCAGAGCATTGTGGAAAATATGTGGTCTAAAATGTGCCACCTGGTTGGGGATGTTGTGGATGAAACTGAAGAATCTAACAGTGATGGAAATGTCTCTCCTAAGAGTGAGATTCAGGCTTCTGTTGAAATCCTGGATGAAATTGACAATGCTGAATTGAAGAACTTAAGCAGAGAAATAGAGCTGCAAGACATGAGTGAATCTGACTTTTTGATGGAATGTTATGGAAAAGGGATTATTATGTATGGGAGGTTTTTTGAAGAGAAATCTATGTTTGTAACGGGGGGCTGTTGGATTTAAGAAAATAGCTCTATGTTTATTATGGGGATATATGTAAATGTTTTGGTCTAATTTGAAGGGGGTTAAGGGACCAAAAATACCTGGATGGTCTTTTGGTTTTGGATGATTTCACTTAGTGTTAATGACTGGGATTATGATTAAGGTTTTTTAAAAAAAATAATATTAATTCATGTTTCTTGTATTATTATAATGGCAGACAATTTAAATGCTGTTTTATTTTTGATCTTTATTATAGTAGACAGGAATGTATAGAATAGTAGTAGAAAGGAAATAATTAAGTAATTGTTATTTTGGGGGGGAAGTTGATTAGGTGATTTATACTGTTTCTTTTAATATAAGGGGAGGGAGCAATGATATTTAGTAATTTTTATAATGCGCTAAGGGGTTGACTTGTAGAAATAATGTGATTTTGGTTTAATATAGAGTAAGGGACTGATTATGGAAAAGTGCTTTATATCCTTGATGTTTAAAGTCAGAAGTCACTTCTTTCTGTAATCTGTTTAAAAATTTTCTCCTGTGTTTTCATACTTCTTTAGGTTTTTTGTAGTTTTTTGTTTGTTTTTCTGTATCTTTTATCTTTTTCTGAAATTTAGTAAAATTCCTTTTTTAAAAAAAAAAGTTGTCCCCTGAAAGGTGCAATGGTAAAGAACAGCAACATTAGGTTTCCAAAAAAAATTACCTCTCTATCCAAGGCCGGGGTCTGCAAAGAAATATCACCAGTAACTGGATTTACAGCAAATAAAGTACCACCTTGAGGTAAAACAGGATTCTGTCTCACAATTCTGTATTTCAGTTTAGTGTGCAGGGTATTAGGTTCATCTCTGTCTGTTGCAGTCATCCGTCCAATTAAGGTTCCTATAGTAAAAAAAATAAAAATTAATATTCTACCATAATATGCATCTTACATTATTATTAAAGAGCTACTTATCAAGCAATTCTTAAATTAATGCAATAGAGAGAAGTTCTTCAAATAACCTTTCCATACAAACTACTACAATTTCTCATACATATTTCTACAATTCGTTCTTGCTTGTTTCACCAAGCTACACTTTATCATACTGTATAAAATTGTCCATGTCTTCACCAGCAACACTTAAATTTAAAATTATTAATACATAATTTTGTGGGAAATATTATTCAATTACAAGCATGTAATGCTTAATGGAAGTTCTACCCACTTCTAACTGGCAATTTCTTTACAATATTACAGTGGATGTTTAAAAATAAAAATATGCAGCTAATTAACAACAAATTTGATTTCTTTTCAAGAAAAGATGCTATCACCCAGATTTAATCCAAAGAAGCAGCACTGAACAGAAAACTCTTCCCACATTCCCTCCAGGAAGAAAAAATCTGCTACTTTCAATTTTTAGCTCAAAATGCCAGGCAAATATAAACAGTATAACCCTATCTATATTTACTAAAAAGTAAATTGTGAAAAATAAATCTCATTTACTTCCATGGATCTTATATCGAATGGTTATATAATTTCATAAGTACTCTCCCAAAGCATCAATAGGAATTAAAAGGACCAATTAAAAGCTATTGGTCACTAAATAACACAAGGCTCTCTAGATTTTCATTTATGGAGCATGGAAAAGATTCAGAAATGTATCAGACTGGCCCAAAACATCAGAAACAAAATCCTCTTGACGATCCAAGGTAACTTCAAAGCAGTAGATCACTCTGCCTCTGATCAACACAGAAATAAGGTGCCTCAGATATTAATATTAAGGTCAAGATATTTTCAAGGTAGGGATATTCCTCTCTATTGCCAAGGTGGAGAATTTTACTGGCTTCATTCCACATAAAAATATTAACAGCTATATATAATTAGTGTAATTTTCTTTATTTGTTAAACTGTCCAATTCAAAAGGGTTGATGTAGTCAGTTCTTCAGAAACCAATTTCAGCACCTATTCACTCAATGTTGGCTGAATCTTATCCATCAAACTGCAGTCCAAGCAAGGGATTAAATTGTTAATCGAGTATAAAACTAAAATGTTTTCAAATTATATTATTTGCTTACCAGATCTGCTATTCTCTGGAATAGTAAAAGTAATTGAATCAGGATTAAAAATTGGGGGGTTATCATTATCATCCTCAATTTGGATTATATGTACAAGTGGAGTCTCTGGTGTGTAGCCATCTAATGTCTTTGCATAGCAAATTATCTGTAAAAAAGAAAAGTATATTCATTTGCTATCTATGCATAGTTGACTTTGTTCGCTAATCCATTTGAACAATTAATGTGATACATTATTACATTCCTTGTACTTCAGTATTTATTGATTTACATATTTAATTTGTACACCACCAGACTCCCAGTCACTCTGGGCAGTTCAAAAACTAAAAAAACCACAGAAAATATAACAATAAAATCATATAATAAAAAGGACAATGGAGCAAAAATCTGACAATACCGTGCAACAATGAAATCATACACGGTGCTCAGAAGGGACTTCAACCATCCTAGCCAAAAACCTGGGTGAAGAACCAGGTCTTCACAGCCCCGTGAAACATCAATCAGGTGTGAGCCATCCAGATCTCGGGAGAAAAGGGGAGACTTCATTCCAGAGTGCAGGCACTGTGACAGAGAAGGTACACTTCCGGTGTCCCAATCAATGGCATAGTTTAATTGAAGGAACCCAGAGTGCACCAACCCTGTCAGATCACATTGGCCATGCAGATACTATGGGAGATAGGCAGTCCCTCAAGGACCAGGTCCCATATCATGTAAGGCTTTATAGATAATGACCAGCACCTTGAATTGCACCTGGAAGCAAACTCAACCAGTGCAGCTCGAGAAGCAGGGGTGTTACATAGCCATACCTAGGTATACCAATCACTGCATGCCCCACTGCATTCTGGACCAGTTGAAGCTTCTGTGTGGTCTTCAGAGGCAGCTCCATGTAGAGCAAGTTGCAGTAATCAAGCTGAGAGATGACCAGAACATGAGTGACTATCTGAAGGGCCTCCTGACCTAAGAAAGGGTGCAACTGGCATACCAGATGAAGCTGTGCAAAGGCCTTCCTGGCCACAACTGTCACCTGCTCATTGAGAGCAGCTGTGAGTCCAGGAAGACCCCCAGATTGTGCACTACTCTTGAATGGGGAAGTGCTACACATACAAGGTTAAGAATGGAATATCCCCAGATTTAGGTTGCCTAAACACCTACATCTACTAGGTCTTGGTAGGATTGAATTAGATATGGTTCCTCCTCATCCAAGCCCACAAGGCCTTCATGCACTGGTACAGGACCACGACAGCGTCACTTGGCCAGACTGGGGTTGAAAGATGTATTTGGGGATCATCAGAGTACTGATGATACCAAACCCCAAAGTGGCAGATGACCTCACACAGTGGTTTCATGTAGATATAGAATAGGAGAGGAGAGGGAGTAGAACCTTGTGGATCCCCACAAAGTAGAGGCCCAGGGAGCAATCTTTTTTCCACAACATACACTGATTGGAATGTACCCACAAAAAAGGAAGAGAGCCACCATAAAACATTTCCCCTATCACCAGCTCATGGAGCCAAAGCAGAAGGATATCATGGTCAGTGGTAACAAAAGTCACTGAGAGATGAAGGAGCACAAACATGGATGCACCTCATGTTCTGCCACAGAACATCTGCAAGTGGAACCAAAGCTGTCTCAGTACTAAATCCCAGACTGAAGCCTGACTAAAACAGGTACAATCTGTTTCTTCCAGGATACTCATCAACTTTAGACCAACCACCTTCTCAGCAACCTTCCCCAGAAAAGGAAGGCTGGAGACTGGACAATAGCTATTGAGAACCACTGGGTCCAAGGACAGTTTCTTAAGGAGGAGACACACCACTGTCTCTTTCAAGGCAGGAGGTACCACACCCTGTCAAGGAGGCTGACACCACAGCATGGACCCAAATGTAGGTCACTTCCTTGGTCACTTTTATGACCCCAGAGAGGCCAGGACACTGGTAGCTAAGCTGACATCACAAAGAAGCCTGTCTACTTCCTTAGAAATCACTGGTTGAAACTCATCCCAAATCACATCACTAAACTGTGCCCAGGCACCTCGGCTTGACCTATCCCATCAGAGTTCAAGCCAGAGCTTATTTGAGTGATTCTATCCATCAAATAGCCTGAATAATCCTTACAATAGCCTAACAGATGTTCCAAGGGGCCTCCTTTCCCAATAGGGACCAGGTGATCCTAATCAGGGCTGCTGGATAGCTATCAGCAAATGCAATAAGGGTGGAAAAATAATGATAGTTCAGCAGCCAGGTCCTTTTTGAGATGTACTGGTAACATTAACTTCATGCAGAGTCTGTAATAAATGAAGCTGTTATTCTGAGTTTCATAAAATCTGAACTTTGATTCTCTTTCTAACTATTAGCGATATCATTTATCAAGCAAAAAAATTACATTCTTATAACCAGCAGTTTTAAATGTTAGCAGAAGAGATACACTGATGTAGATCCTACTTTTCTGCTCCATGTCCATTTCACATCCTATTATATACTTGGTTTACAACCACTTGTTCAGCAACCATTCAAACTTGCAACAGCACTAAACAAGTGATATTTATGACCAGTCCTCAGAGTTCTGGCCACTGCAGTGTCTGTGCAGTCACATGATCATAATCCAGGTGCCCAGCACGTAGCTCACAATTGCAACATTGGAGCATCCAGCAGTTGCCATTTGCAACCTTTTTGCCAGCTTCCAACAAGCAAAGTTAATGGGGAAGGCTGCAGAAGGTCCTAACTGATAACCAGGTGACATCCTTGTTTAATGATCCACAATGATTCGCTTGATGACAGCAACCAGGACTGCTGGAATTGCCATCACTAAGTGGTGTGGTCACATGTCGTGCTTTACAACCGTATCACTTAGTGATGGCAATTCCAGTCCCAATTGCCATGATAAACTGGGGACTACTTGTATTTTAGAAAATGACAAAATTATCACTCTTACCCGAAATTCTGCATACTCTTCCCGATCTATTGGGCAAGTAACGAAGAGATTTCCTGTTTCTTTTTCAATGTAAAAATAATTTAGTGGTGGTTGATCAACACCAGGACCACCGATAGAATAGGTAATGTTGTACTTTTGAACTGTATCAGAAGATAGCTATGTAGAAAGAAAAATGTGGGAAACAAAAGAAAATCATCACTATATCCTACATCCCAGAACTGAAGCATAACATCTCCACAGAAAATATCTAAATATTTTAAAAGTATTCAATGTATATACAAAAGATGGTAATGTACTCCTACAGATGTTGCTGGATTACCACACTCTCTGTTTCTCACTGGCCGCTAAAGTAAGTGGGAGGTGGAATTCGGTATATAGAGGGCTACACATTGCCCATTATGGATACATGTATAATTATATATTGTTTGCTTTGATGAATTCTAAGAAGGCAAATAAAAACACCTACAGTATGGTTTTTAAGGGGATTTAAATGTTCATATACACTGCAAATTGGTTGGAATACAGAGAAGAGTTAGAGATTAAATACCTATATAGCCTTACCAAGTAATCCTCTTTTTTTCTTTTCCTTTTTTCCAGTACTCATAAATAATAAATAATAATACAGTGGAGACATTACTATTGAGTTCAAAGATATAAACTTTTTTCATATTACAAAATAATTCAGTTCACTTTGCAACTTTTTATCAACGTTATATTAAGCATCAACTGTATATTATAGAAGCAACTTTATGTTCATACAGAGAAATTAAACATTGATATACATTTGCTATTTGAAAGGTTTAATCTACTTTAACCATCACAGTGTTAACAGCTTTCAGTTTCTACTATATAGACACCATTGCATTTAGTTTTTATTTGTGTTCTACAATGTATTATTTCTATTCTATAATAAAACAAATAATTTGGGGAAAATATATATTGTTTAGATCACAAGATTTTCTTGCAGGTCCTCTTTGTTTTTAGGCAGCTGAATTTCAAATACAGGTGCTTAAAATCATCTAGTAGAAATGACTTAGTAGAGCTCTCCCAATCTTGTGCCCTCCAGGTATGCTGGGAAACTATCATATGCTTGTTACTATAATTCTGTCACATCTAGTTACTAGTATATGATTTCAACCTAAACAGCATAACTGTGGCCAACACAGCATCCTAACCCAATCAAGCCAAGATATATTTTCACTCCTCAAAAACAAAATTATAAAGATTATTGGTACACTATATAAACAGACTATTTTTGCTGCTTAGCTTTTCTTTATTGTGTTTGAGATCTATGTCGGAGTAGATGTTTACCATACCTTTGCAACAGAAAATAGTCTAAAAATCAACCTCTTACAGAAGCTCTTGGAAATCTCAGTAGGCACTACACATATATAGCAAATAACCACATTCCAAACTTCAAAAACAATTTATATTATTGAGCCGTTCAATCTCAAAGTTTGAATAAGGAGATGAAGTCTGTGGGTAGCAGAGATATAACTTCAACTCATAAAACATGAATCAGATACTTCGTATGCTAGTGTTCATTCACCTGGGACATATGAAGCAAGTTAAAGAATCTTAATTCTTGTACAAAAACTTCCTCAAAAGTTAAAATGGTAAATTGATAATTTTATTCTTTGATTACAATCAGAGTCCAGATACATCACTTTGCTATAAAGTTGGCTGTCAAACTAAAAAAGGAAATTAAGAACTAAATTTGTATCATACTGTGGGAACAATGGAAAAGGCTTGAATAACAAAGTGAGCAAGTTATGTTAGGCAACAGTCTGTACTATTTTCTTATATAATTTACCATTTGAGCAAGATCAACTAATATTTTATATAAGTGACTACACATGAGACTAACTGTACTATAGGCAGGTTGTTTATCTGAAGATTTTGGTTAAGGTTTATACCACCACCCCCTATACACACACACACACACACATCAGCTGAAAGAGCAAGTAGTAACCTAAGGAGGGCTCCAAAAACCATCACAATCAGTTTATGCCAAGGAAAGAACAACTATAGCTATTCCTGGACTGAGATAACCTGACCACAGAAATCCACAAGTTGTAACTTCAAGTTTGGGATACAGCAACAGACTATATGGAGCTACCCTTCAGACTGGCCTAGAAGTTGATGCTAGTGCAAGCTTCTATGATTAGGGTTCCAACTGTAATCTACCTAAATATATGGCACTTATCTGAAAGATACGGCACTGGCTATTAGACTGCTACTGAGCCAAATTCAAGGAACTTTTCCAACATACAATTTAGGTAGACAGCTGGCAGAGCGCCTGCTAAGTGACATACCTATCCATCAACTAAAATTTAGGGAATGACTTCTGGAGGGTGCCAGATCTACCTCTAATCTGTTATATGAAGACTCGAGAGTGATTGCTCTCAGAGTGTGTACACATTCTGTTAAGTTACAACTGGCACCAAACCTTCCAAAAACAGTTTAAGACATATCTGTTCATCTGTATTTCTGGTTAACTTGCACTGCTGTGTTTTTCTGTTGAGACAGTATTGTCCCCTGTACACAGAATGTTAATAGGTATGTGGTTTTAAATATACATAGTTCAGAGGTTTTTTAAGTAGTTCATTATTTAAGTATGTTAAATATTATTTGTTCTTTGGGATCATAAAAAATGAAAAATATGTGGTATTAATTTTATCAATAAATAATAGTATTCCTGCCCACAGCCACAACAAATACAAGTTACTTTCTTAAAATAGCTCACGTAGGATTTCTTCTAATTATTTATTATTTATTAAATTTATATTACACCTTTCCATGGTTCACATAATACATACCCCTAGTGAAAATAGAAAAAGGAAGTAACTTATTACTTACCTGCTGAATTTGCATTGGGAAAGGTCCCAGTGAGTTTTCCTTTATAGTAGTTGGAACAGGAGCCCATCTTCGTTTACTGCGTCTAAGAACAGTCTCTCCTGTTTTGTGTGTCTGAGTTCAAGAGATATACAAACAAGCAATAGCAATATATTTGTAAAATGTATAATTTGTTCTAATGTTTTCAACTGTCTTCTTTACTCATACTTTTCACTGCCCCAAATATTCTTTTTTCCTGCAGTGTCTTTAATAGCATCATTCTTTCTTCACCACACCAATTCTAACAGGGGGAAAAAATGAGATTTATCTTTCATCTATAGCTAAAAGAGTGCTAAAAGCTTGTGCTGGAACCACATGTTCTGATGATATCTGTAAGCGTAGAACTAGGCATTATAGGAACTGCAAGGCTGTCAGAAGAAGCCACATGGTGTTTCCTCCCCATACCTCTCCTCAATTTAATGTGCTTTTAAAAACATTACACTACAAGTTTCTTTGCTCTCACTCAATTTCATTAGTCAAAACTCCTAGAACATTGTTGTCATGTTAAGCATTTTGACTAATTCAAATTTCCACATGATTGGATTCCAGGGATTGGTCATGTTGGTTGAGGATTATGGTTGAGGATCTGAAGCTCAACACATCTGGAAGTTACCAGATTTGAAAAGGCCGATTTACATATGAATGAGGATAGAGTAGCAAAAGATCAGGATTTTAATCAGTTACAGCCAATTAACTTTCTTAACACCTAGTTCCAGGCCACTTACTTTTGAAGAATGTGACAGCAAATTGACATGTATTTGCTTTTGTTGATTATTTTGCAAGTTCTTGAGCAATATGGAGAATTCTTTCTTTCCAGAAGACAAAGAAACTGCATTTGTTGTAAATATAGAACCATCTTCCAGGGCTATGAAATCAGGGTCACTAGTACTGATCAGGTCAAAAGTTCTAAGACACCCTTTCAGATTTACTAGTAAAAAGACAAAAAGAAAGTTGTAAGAATCACTCCCAATATCATCACCCACACAGACTACAGATACACATATATACCCTAAACATTTTACATTGTGTATACGTGAAAATCCAAAATTAAATAAATTGGCCAAATGTCACAAGATTTTAGTTTTCTCACATGAGACTGTAAAATTTCAAGCAAGAAAGTAAAAAACACTTTAGATTACATGAAAGTCCAGCATTCTCATATGACATCATACAATCAGCATTCTGTATGATTCTGGCTTTTTTTTTCTTTTTAAAGTTATTGGCACCTAGCACTTGAAAAGGTTAGGAAGATAGAATTGGAATTCACATGATATATGCCCCTACTTCAATACATTTGTCCAGAGATAGACAGACATAAAAGAAGCACCATAAAGGAATCCAGTTAAAAATGTTCATTTTCACCTATTAGCTTGGTTTAAATTATCTCTAAATAATAAATCTTAGATTCATATCGCCTGATCAGACATTGCTCAGGGGTCTTGTTTCAACTGATGCAACAAATAAATTGCAGAAAATAAAAAAAAGAAAATGGTTATCAGTATTCAGATTATATGCTGAGGTGGAAGGAATAATCAGCTAGTTCCATTTATTTCAGATAAAACTTGTAATATTAGTACGCTTTCTCCCAAGCTGACAGTTGGTCTGTTCATTGGTGTGTTTCTAAATTTAGAATCCAAATCAAAGTCTTTGTGGTGGATTTCAGCACTGCCGCTGATTCCCAGGAAGGAGGGAGTGCATTCCAGGCAGTTAAGAGGATTCACAGTCCAGAGACCGTTGCTGGGAAAGTTAAGAGGTTCAAGGTAGTCTCCCAGGTTATTTACCCTTAGGTCAGTTAGAGTAGCTTTGGTCTGGCAAGATTCTGTCTGTATGGTGAAAGCAATAAAGAACTAGAGTTTGGATTATACTGACTCGACACTTCTTGGGCTGGCCTTGACAGTCTTGTGTTTGAAGGGCTCACTCCTCAATGAGCATATTTAATATTCTAACCCTGAGCTTTAAGCTAATACTCTTCAACCAGGAAAATTCCATCTTGAATACAATATGACTTATTTGAAAAAACATGCTTTGTACAGTGAGGAGGAGGAAGAGGAGGAGAAATTATAACCACAGATATTAGATTCCAATGATTATACTTAAGAAACTCTTGCAGTTTTCTCACCTTGGCCAATTAGTGTGTCTGGATCTAGTTTCGGAGGCACATTTAGGGTAACTTTTTTGCAAGCTTCACAAAATAAACTTAATACCTAGATGGAGAAAAAAGAAGTATTATTATACTTCAATTATATTTGTATTACAGAATTATAAATAATGAAAATAAATATGGTCTTGTAGCATATCCCTGCTTGAGAGCTGTGTCTCTTCTCACTAGTTTCTATTGTAAAAAAATGTTTTTGCTAATTGTCTATTCAGACAGAAAATATGAATTGAAATACCTATAAAGCGTTTATACACAAGAGGAAGTCTAGCCTTATTACTGATCTTTCCTGTATGGAAAAATTTGATGCACGTTACATTACCATGTGCAGAAAGTTCTTTCCAACACTATGCAGACAGTAGATAAAAAATATCTGGTGTGTTACAGGCAAAAATGGCAACATGTTTAAGTTGTAGAGGCAGAACTAGTTAATAGGACCCCATGATACCTGTCACCCCACATATTCTTTCAAAATGCTTGAATGGCTACGTGAATCCTTTTCAAAGTTTAATTATATTGATATGATACATGAAGGAACAGAAGTTTTACAAGCTTTATTACCCGAATAAGTATTTGCACAAAATTATGTTTCCATTTTGGCTCAAGGGACTGATCTACATTTGCATTCAATTAATCCATGAACATTTACCAACTTCATTGAGAAATTAAATTAGGATAACAGTACAGGTAAGGTAACCATGTAGCATGTTTGGACAAGCAGGTGAAACCAGTCAATATTCAAGCAACACATTTCACATCAAGGGACACAATGCAAGGCACCGAAAATAGCAAGGCCTCCCTCTTCAATAGATTTGGAAGAATACAGTATGTTCAATTCATAGTTAAACCAGAACCTATTTTCCCCTTCCTTTAGGGAAGCCTTGACTACAGTATGACTCATTTGAGTAGACCCACTGATTGGAGTTAAAGAACCTACAGACTTCTTCAACTACAATATAGCACTTAACTTATATTTAAAAATGGGGCATGATGGTGGTATGTTATTTCATACAGCAAAACTAATCAACAAAAGGGAAATACAAGTATCTAAAACAGCATCAAAGGATCAACAAAATCTCAAAATTAATAAGCATAGCAGTTTTTTTTTTTAAAAAGGGGCAAATCTGAAATAGTTATAAACAGAACCAAAAAATTGATCATATTATTTAAAAGTCTTTTTCCTTGCCTTTATTGAAAAAAGACTATTAAATGTTGTACTGTCAAACACTGGCAATACATATAAAGGGTCCACTACTGCAAATTTTGCTTGGATGTCTTCTTCCTATGTGATATAGTAATTCTTATAGCCAATTCTTTAGCCTGATCACTTATCTAACATATTGACAGTTTTAAATACAGGATGTACCCAAGAACATGTGCATCTTTAAATTAAGTTGGATGCATGTTAACAATCCTGTTGATGTCCACCCAAGATGCAAAAGTAACAGGAAAAGATAAACCATATGGGTTAATGTTGCAACTGAACTGGCTAGCCAATGGAGGAGGATGCCAGAAGTTGCAGTTCAGCAACATATGGAGGGAAACAGATTTTTTCTGACTTCCACCAAGATTTTAAACAGATTTCTTCTGACTTCTACAAAGCTTTTACATTCAGGATATTGTGGAAAATATGAGATTTAAAATGTGCCATCAGGTTGGGGATGTGGTAGATGAAACTGAGGAATTCAACAGCAATAGAAATGTTTCTTCTAAGAGTGAGATTGTGATTTTTATTGAGATGCTGGATGAAGATCAGAGTGGACTTGGAGAAATTTAAGGGGGAGAGAGATCTGCAAGGCACAAGTGAAATTGACTTTCTGGTGGAAAGCCATGCAAAGCAGCTGAAATTTTTGAGGGGGGAGTCAGACTTTTGATTCTTTCAAGAGAAAAGCTCTGTGCACATTGTGGGGATATGTAAATGCTCTGGTTTATTTTGAAGTGGGATAAGGGTTGAAGAACATTTATCTGGTTTGCTTTAACGGTTTGATTGATGTCATTTGGTTTTAAAGATTTGGATTAAGATTATTAGGGTTTTAAAAATGTGTTTATTTGGATGGTTTTAAGGATTTGATTTAAGGTTACTGTTTTGAATTGTCTTTGTTTCTGGGTTTATTAAGATTAAGATTAAAACTGTTGTATCTTTCAAGTATTAGAGCAGACAAGCTATGTGCTTTTAATTTTATTCTTATTTTAGTAGACAGAAATGTACAGAATAGTAGTAGGAAGGGAATAATTAAATATGTGATATCTTTTGGAGGGGAGAAAGATGTTTAGGAGGTTTATGTTTTTTTATTTTCATATAAGGGGAAGGAGTAACTGTACTTAGTGATTTTTATTATGTGCCAAAGTGGAATGATTTATAGAAATAACATGGTTTTGGTTTGTTTCGTTTGTTTGTAGTTTTTAATCTTCTCTTGAAACTTAATAAAATTTATTTTTTAAAAAAGCAACATATGGTGGGTGCAGGTTCCCCATATTTGGTCTAAATCAGTGGTTCTCAAAGTGTGGTCTGGGGACCCCTGGGCTCTGTGAAGTCATATAAGTAAATATTTAAAAATTTCTCAGTTTTAATTTCTCATACAATAAATATTGATAGATATAACTGACATAAACCAAAGCTCTTTGGGGTCCTCAATCATTTTTAAGAAAATAAGGGGTCCTGAGACCAAAATGTTTGAGAACCACTTCTCTAAATCAAAGATGCTAGTAAAGGTAAAGGTAAAGGTTTCCCTTGACGTAAAGTCCAGTCGTGTCCGACTCTAGGGGGCGGTGCTCATCTCCGTTTCTAAGCCTTAGAGCTGGCGTTGTCCGTAGACATTTTCCGGGTCATGTGGCCAGCATGACGACACGGAACGCCATTACCTTCCTGCCGAAGCGGTACCTATTGATCTACTCACATTTCCATGTTTTTGAACTGCTAGGTGAGCAGGAGCTGGGACTAGCAACAGGAGCTCACCCCGCCGCGCAGTTTCGAACCGCCAACCTTCCGATCGGCAGCTCAGCGGTTTAACCTACAGCGCCACCGCGTCCCTCAAAGATGCTAACTGTAGTGAATAAACAGCAGTTGTAATGCTTTAACAGGTTATCCAGGGAAGTTTCTCAAGATGCTTTCTTGGAAGAATATCAATAGTGTAAATGTGATTAGCTCTGGGAGGTCACTCTGCTGCAAGTGCCTATAAAGATATACTTAACAAGATGGATGTAAACAAAGTCATCATTCCAAAGCAAATTACAATCACTATAGACACAGACCTCTCATCAGCAATACAGATAGTCTTTGCTTAATGACACTAACTGGAACCAGAAACTCCATTCTTAAGCAACATGGTCACAAGTCAAACCACCATGTGACCACACCACTTAGCAACGGCAGTTCTGCCAGTCCTGGATGCTATTGGTAAGCGAGGACTGCATAGGTCATTAAGTGAGGACCTCACATGACCATGACTTACAACTTCCTGTGGCTTCCCCCTTGACTTTGCTTCTCAGCAGCTGGCAGGGAAGGCCACAAATTACAATCAGGTGACCTCAGGGATGCTGTGATGGCTTTAATTATGAGGAATGGTCATTACCAGTTGTTCAGCGCCGTCGGTTGCTGAACAAACAGTCATTAAACGAGGGCCACCTGTATTCCTTCCATGAAAAAACGCTCTGCTGTAATTCTTAGAATTAGGAGTTTAGGGTTTCCTAAAGGAAAATAGCTGCTGGAAAACTGTAAGCAGTAAGGAACATCACTGGGCAAATCCACTGAAACACTTTGACTTTTATAGGGGAGAGATCAGCAGTCCTACTATCAACAACACTGATCTTGTTCACAATGTGATACCTCTGTAAAATATGCTTTTGTTTGTACATGTCTGTGCACGCTTCTCCAAGTCAGTCCTGACTCTTGGGGACTGCCTGGACAAGTTCCTGCAGTTTTCTTGGCAACATTTTCTGAAGTGGTTTGCCACTGCTTTCCTCCTAGGGCTAAGAGAAAGTGACTGGCCCATGGTCACCCAGCTGAGTACATGCACAAGGCAGGGCCAGAGCTCTAAGGGTTGTTCTAAGAAGAACAGACCAACGCACAGATGACCCAAAGCAGTGACACAGAAGTCTAAACTGAGCAGATAAATGACCAACAGAATCAGGCAACATAATCAAAAGCTGAAGTGGAATCTATGGCACATATGAAAGAGCTTTAGGCGTCTCTAGATAAGATTTGTGGAGATGCAGCCCCAACACTTCTAGCAAGACAGTAGCGGGCATCTTTTTGTTTTGTTTTGTTTTCGCAGCAAAGGGTTGCAGTAAAATATTGAACAGCTGCAGTAGATGGTCATGATGAGTTGGGGTATCTTACGCACTTAGGCTAAGCCAGCATTTTTGCTATAATCATTCACAAAGAATAAGGGGCTGCCAAGGGTATTGGGATGGAAAAAGAGAAAACACAGGTAAGATATGTAGCAACATCAGGAAAAGATGCTGGAAATCCTGTACCCTTTTGCAGCCCATCGTTCCAGGGCAGAGTAGGAAGGTTCTCTACTCACGCTATTTTAGGAAATATTAAAATTACTGCAACAACACACATTTATGAAACATACTCAAAGGTGTATAGTGGACTGTAGTTTCTCATAGATTTTAATATACTGTTGTATTATATTAAAACAAGGTAAAATGCTAAATATTTGTATATTATTTTCTACTCCTACTGAAAGTAGTGTACTGTACCTCATGCATTTTCTTCCTTCAACATCTATTAAACAATCAGTGCTAAGGATGGCACTCGGGCGATCCAGCTCTAACCAAAGGCAAATCCTTCAACCCAATTGAATTGAATTGAATTCAGTGGTTTACCTGCAACTTGCAATTCCCCTCCCCCCCTTTTATAACACAAAGGGGGGGAGGGGGAATTGCAAGTTGCAGGTAAACCACTGAATCCAAGGGAAAAGAAGATGCATGCCATTGAGACCAAGCCTCTGTTCCTAAAAGCTTCTTGAGAAGGTGGTTCTTCCGCCCTACTTAAACGTATCTAAAAAATGGAAGCAACTCATATTTCTAGATAACTGGTCCTATTGCTCTTATTGTTAGGAAGACTTTTTTCTAATATTCAAGAAGAATGAATTAAATCTATTATTCCTGGTCCTAACTCTGGAACGATAGAGAATGACTTTGGACCTTTTCTGTGTAACATCCCTTCTGGTGTTTGAGAAAGCTGTTCTATCGCTCCTCAATCTTCTAAGCTCAAAACTAAACATGCCAACTCTTTTAATCTTTCTTTACCTAACTTAGTTTCCCATTTCTGACAATCTTTTTGTCTTTCTTTAAACCCATTCGTTCATCTGTTTATTTGAATCTTTCTCAAAAAGTTATGTCCACAAACGATACTGTACTTGAGGTGGGCTTTGCTCTTTGGCAGAATAGAATATACCTATTATTTCCCATGCTTCAGAAACTATCAAAGAGGTAGAGCCTCTTTTGAGTCCAGTTGCTTCATGAATGCATCCATGCAAGTTCCTTGAGAAGAACAGGGGAAAGTTTGCCTTTGTTTTTGGGATGTTACTGTTATTTTGTTTTTCACTTCCCAGTCTAGTTTACAGCACTGATACTTTCTGGTCTCCCATCAAGCACCAACTAGGTCCAACTTTGCTTAGTTTTCCAACATCAGCCAAAGATATCTAAGGTTATTCTAAATATATTGTTGGAAACACAAATGTCAACGAATCATAGTTACAAGTAGCATTTAATATAAATGGTATACATTTCTCATTAATTAGAACAAGGAGGTTTCACTGACATTCTTGGTACGTTGCCAAATATTGAATGTTAAATCTAGGAGCACACAACTTCATTAACTACCATTAACACAGATTATTTATAATATAAAATGCTATCAGTAGCAAAGTAGTAAAGTATATTAAAAGCTAAAAAAGGAAAGCACCTTAAATAAAAAGAAACATTCTATCATCTTGAAAGGGGAATAAATGGAGTGAATTATTTATGTATTTATTAGATTTATTATGTATTTGTTTATTAGATATCCCACATTTACAACAACCCTGAGCTGGGATGAGAGACAGTAAGTGGCCCACAGTCACCCAACTGGCTTCTGTGCCTAAGGAAGGACTAGAACTCATGATCTCCAACTAGAATAGCTAGATACAACAATACAAGTTTCTAAGTAGAAAAAAAAAAAACGTAAAATATCACATTTTGGTAAGAAATTCATCAGTCCCCTCCCCACAATCTTTGTTAGACTTTTTTCCAAATCTGTACTTGGTAGAGAGCATCATTAGCACATAATTACTATTAAACATCATGTCTTGTTTCAATACAAAATTATTCATTGTTTTTATTGCATTAAGTAAATTAATCATAAACATTCAATGAAATTAGTTACTTATAAAATTAGCATAATCAACTGTATGGTTACTTATGTCATAAGAGTAATCCAAAGAATTTCACATTTATATTTAAGTTTTAAGAGTAAGCATAGTTTGACAGTTCTAATTAGGATTACACCATGTACTAAAATTATACTCCATTAATATTCTCTTATTAATTCTCTGATAACTTTCAAAGACTCATTTTTTTCACCATTTTCATTACCTAGTAGTGATTGTTGGAGGAAAGGTTGGGTGTAGCATAAATGTAAGTATTATAACTGTTACTCACAATGAATTTAAAGTAAAAGCAAAGTATTTGCTGCTAGAAAAGGAACTGTAATAGAACTATCCATTAAAATTTACATTTAAACATTCTTAGCAAGGAGCAGGACAGCAATAGTGCTCTTATATGGACCATCACATTGGAAAGTACAGTACATCAATCAGTAAAAAGAGTTTAGATTTAGTAAAACAAGTATTACATTCATATTTTATCAGAAATTGGCCTCTTTGAACTATGATTTACTGGATTTATAGGACCACCCAACTCAAACAACATGATGGCATACAACAAAAATAAAGAACACGCCCCCCCAAAACCCCACACATTAAAAAAGCTAACGAGTATGTAACATATAAATTGGTGGCTGAATAATAATTAAACAACCAAAAGAAACTCCACTCAATTGGACCCAAACACTTGGAGGAAAAAGCCAGGCCTTAACAACTTTTTAAAGGCAAGCAGAGTTGGGGTCTGTCATATATTTTTTTGGGGGGGTATCATTCCAGAGTACAGGGGTAACCCAGATAATTGGAACTGTCAAACTATGCTTACTCTTAAAACTTACATATAGATGTGAAATTCTGTGGTTTATTCTTAAGACGTAAGCTACCATATCCAGTTTAAGTGAGACACCTGTATTTTTGAGTTTTGCTTCTTATTCCAAATAAATGTACTCATTACTTTTCAAAACTCACTACTATTGGAGTTCATGATTACAATGTATTGAAGGTCTGTTTATCACTTCTTGAAGTTATCAGTTACTGAGGCGGAAGCCAAGGTATTTTGTTCAATTCTCTCTTGAACAAAGAGAGGTTCTGCAATAATATACATTTCTTTAATTAAGACACATATATAAATCCAGGGAAATCAATACACATATTCCTATTGAAAGGAGTAGTACTCCAAAATGATTAAATGTCCAAATTTCACTAAACTGCGCCTGCAAAACTGCCTCTTTTTGAAAATGAAGCAGAGTATATACACCGGTCATCATAAAAAATACACTGTATTTCCAGAAGTTGGCTAATCAAAACTTTCCTTTTCTTTCTTCCTTTCAGTCAATAACGTAAATGTATTTCATAACACATTCTTAATTTGTATGTATTTCTATATTTTGATACATACCCACCTGGAATCATCATTCATGGCATATAAATACAATTCACTTTCAAGTATATTGTGAAGTTCATTTGACCAAGGAAGATATAGAGTGCCATCTAAACATTACAATAATCTTTCACAAGAGTTCATATAACTACACTGCATTTCTCTCATATCCCACACTTGACAAACTTATTAAATTTAAAAAAAAAATCTTGGTTATTGAAACAAGATGCTAGAAATACTAGACATTTGCCAGAAGCCAAAAAAATTCATTCTAAAGTAGGACTATTACACAAGAACCCAACTCTCTTCCCTTCAGAGAAATAAAATATCTCCTTGCAGAGGCTTATGCAAGCAAATTAGGCATCTTATTGGTGTAACAGGTAAATATTTGCTTTCAAATAGGAAAAAGGAAACATTATTTCCTGAGACCATCAGATAAATCAAAGAAATAAATAAACTGTAGTGCAGCAAAATCTGCAAAAGGCAAATGCCACTCTTTCAAAGTTATATCCACCCTAAAAGGTGACAGCCATCCAGGACATGAAATATATAGCATTTGGTTCTACTTTCTCTTATTTGCATTATTTCTTCCCCCACGACCCAGAAGCTGCTCATAATAGTACGTTTTCATGATCTCCCATCCGCAAATTCATCTCCCAACCTCTGCATGCATCAGGTCAAGGAAAATGGCGACAAACTTTTACTCGTTTTATCATATTTTGTTCGGGGCGGGGGCTGTGAGGCGGCGTTCGACCTTACTTTAAAACCAAACTCATGTATAGTTTGATCCTCACTTCCAAGTCGATGCCCTTCTTAAAGCCAGCCATATTGTGCAATATAATCGGCACAGTGAAAGAAGACACCTTCCACCAATCTTCTTACTTCGCTCCCCTTCTTCACAGTTTAATTTATCGGATTTTTTCCCCCTCTTCATGTTTCCGAGCGCACTCGCGGACGGAAGAAAGAGAAAGGGTGAAAGAGAAAGGTTTAGCCTAGAGGTTTTTAACTGCGTAAGAAATTTCCTTTAAAGAAAAAAAGGAAGTAAAGCAGCATACCCCACCCCACCCCCCATGTATTTCAGAAGTAAGCCTTTTATCTCTCCAAAGAAAATTTCCACCCAGCCAGGGCGCTCTGCCGCATCCCGGCACAGCAAACACTCCACACCGGCGAAAGCGTAGTCCTTTGCCACGCGAGCGCAAACTCCTCAAGGTCCGCGTGGGCCAGCGACTGGTTCACGGGCTTTCGGCCTGCCACTCCCGCCACCTTCCTGCCTCCACTCGCTACGGAAGGCGCAGCCCCCTTTCCCTGGAGAGCCCCACTCACCAAGAGGCCGAGCAGAAGCTGGAGGCAAACGGCTCCAACAGGGCCCTCTCTGCGCCTTGCTCTTGCCAGCGGGGCCATGTCCGGGGGCGAAAAGTTTGGCGGGAATTGCGGCTACCTGGGCTGGCGACTCCGACCAGGTGAGTCTGAGGTTCCCCGCCCGGCTCCCTAGCTGCAGCTCCAAGGGCGGCCGTAATGAAGAGGAGGAGGAGGAGGTGACGACTTTGTTTTCTCTCCCTCTCTCGGTTCGCTCAGGCTCCGGCTGGCTGGCTCCTCCCGTCCACAGTAGGATTTCCCTCCTAGCCAGGGTGGGGCAATCGGAGGAAGAAGGTTAGTAGCAACGGCACCTTTGAGATAAGCTAATTAGTTTCCCTCTTTCTTTCTTTCTTTCTTTCTTTCTTTTTCTTTCTTTCTTTCGACTTGACCAGGGAGTGGAGCCGCAGCCCCGCCCGGTCTTGGGAAGGTACGAAAAGGGCTGGAATTACATGCCCGTTCCGGCTGTTTTGTCCCCGACACAGGAGGAGTTGTGCGTGTAGAGTGAGAAAGCAATTCACACTGTGAAAGGCGTCTCGTCGTTCAGCTTGGTTACCTCTTAGTAACTGACTTTGCCTTGGGGTGGCTTTCCTCTCTTTAGGCAAGCTGCTTTCAGCCACGTAACTTCCAGACGACACCTTCAAAAATCCCTCCAAGAATGGACCCTCTTCCCTGAAAGAGTTTATAGGACTGAGTCCTTGTGTCTAAATCCCATTTGGCACAGGGCATGGTTTCCTTTCTCAAGCAGCAAGTTGAATTGTTTTCTCTTTGCCTCTGGCCTCCTACAGCTCAATTATTTCCCCAGTGGTCTTTTTCCCCGGTGCAAATATGGATTAAATGTACTCTATACTTATAGAACTGGATTATCAATACTATTTGGCATTTTGCACATATAAATTATCCCCTTCCCAAACAATTCCTTCTTCAAAAGAAATTCTTTAATACTCACCCTGGAGTCAGTGTGTTGGCTGGCAAATGGCGCCTCAGAAACTATTGAGAACATTTTAGCATTTGAAATTGTGACTGTAATGAATGTATAAACATTTATCTCTTTGAAATACAAAGTTAAAAATGCATATTGTCAGCCCTTCAAGGTAGTCCAGACAGGAAACCAAAACCATGAGTACTAATACTACTAAGGTTACAGTAATAGAATCTTGCAAGTCTGAAAGCACTCCCCCCTCCTTGCCTTTACTTTCCAAAGAAGTGGGGAGGGTTCGTTCTGAGATGCTTTCTCCACCCCATCCCTCCTTTGGACTCAGATTTCTCTTATCCAACGGAGGGTTGCTGAGGCTGCTGTTCTTCCTCCTGTCTCCCAAGGTTATTCTCACAGTCCATTACAATATAGAAGTGTATGTTTGGGAAAAGAAATAGTATCTGAAAATGTTTTAAAGAAGACCTTCAGACAACTGCACACCCTTTTCATTTGATTAGCTAGTTCATCTGCACTAGTGTCAAAGCAAGTGTATTTTTTCTTGTTTCAGATCTTGGGAAGGCAAGGGAATTGCTACAGAAGAAAATAGCCCCTTGAGCAAGAATAGTCAAATTGGTGATTGCCAATTTGAAAGCAGCATGAACATCATCTGAACATAGAATCTATTTCCCTTCCTACAGAGTTGTGAAGAGAATCTAAGGCAAACTTGGCTATCTTTTTTGGAATAGGAGCCATATTTGGGGGGGGGCGTTTAAGGGGAAAAAAACTACACATGTGATATAACACCAAAAGCTGTGTCATTTAATAGTCAAAGTCCTGTAAAGTCCATTGTAGATGAACAAGGATGGGCAGCTTTAAGCACAAGTATCTCCTAAGTAACTCTTAAATAGGCTGCTGTGGAATTTGGAAACTTTGGAAAACATTCTTGACGTCTGGATGGGGCTTATCATTTTATGAATATTTTGAGATCAAGCTTTTGTCACTACGAACTTAAACAGCTTACCTGTCAAAAGTATTAGTGGCTGAATTAGTGGCACACACCTTGGCACATACCCAGAAGACTAATTACTGTAAAGAATCCATCCCATTTTCTAATGAACTTTAAATGATGTCAACATGTAACCAACATATTAAACTGAAATTAAAGGCTATATTAAATGGAGCTCCAACATCACAACTGGATTTGGATTTCCCTGAATGCATGTTGATAGTAATTGCAAGATAGTTTTGAATAGAATATTTTTCACGTAAATATAATTGCTGTTGAACCACAACCTTGGCACATACCCAGAGGACTAATTACTGTAAAGAATCCCTCCATCCCATTTTCTATTGAACTATCTTACAATTCGGTCTTACATCCTATTTATACAGACGTATATCTTGAAGTTATAGAGATAAGATCAATGCACTCTTTGAGAGTGTTGATAGATAAGATGTATTGTTCTAGTTTTAAACATATTGAAGCAAGTAGGAAAAACTGGACAAGCACAATAATCAAGGTGCAGATCTTTTAGATTTGTGCTAAAACTATTGCTCCAGAAGATCTATACAAGTTAGATATTAAGTTTGCAAAATGAAGAATGTATAAACAACATATAAATAAACTTGGTCTTACCTAGGAAATCAATTAACAGGTTTTTTTTTTAACTGACCATAATCCTCGCTAAGTAAATAACACATCAGTTGCCTTTAATTCTGACAACTATCCCTAATTAATTTTTTCTATCCTTGTTCATTCTATTGGTTTCCTAATTGACTAAGATCATCAAATTTGGTGTAAGGATTTTATAGGCATTCTTTTTCTTGTAACAATAAATTACATAAGTACATTTACAGTGCAGCCATGTATATATTATTTGCAATAGAAGGGATAATGCCTTTGAAGCTGCAGCAGAATCCACAGCTATTGCAGTTCCTTTGAGCTGTCCATCATTAGCCATCCCATTATTAAATATTAGAGAACTGCCTCTTATTATGGCAAGTGAGCTGTAGATGGGAAGGTGCTGAACCAGGTATTGTCTTCCAAATGCTACATTGGATATGGCCATAGTCTCATAATTGTAGGATAGGCAACCAGAGGCAGCCACTGCTTTAATTATGGCAATAATTTGTGTTCCTGTTCTAAGTAATTATTTTCTGGTTCAGCCAGCAGATGTAATGATCCAAAGAATCACAGAGCTGGTTTCGTAAGCCCAAGGTGTCTTCTGGTTTATTTCTCCTCAAATAACAGCCAGCATTTGAAATCAGAGGAATTTGCAAAGGTAATTTATGATGTCTCATAGGAATCAGCTGTTGAAAAGCATTTCACTGAGTTAGTTGAAGCCCTTTCTGTGGCCAAAGCTGTTCTTTATACTCTTCCCTAGGGATTTTCCAGTATGTGACTAGGCATTTTCTACATAAAATTGTTTTATTATTTATGTATAATAAAATAGGATGCCCTGTTGTATTTGAACCTGTGTTTTTTTGGAATTTATAACATGTGTCTTGTAATGAATTTTTGTTCACATTTTATAGTCATATGTTTATAAATTATATTTGCAGATTTATAACAATCAAATCAACTTTCTCTTTTATATAAACAGCCATGATGGCTGGGCAAGAGAAGGTATTATGGGAAATATAGTGATCTGGTGTAGTAGGTCAAATATTGGGACTGAATGCAGGAAACCCAGATTCGTATCCCTGCTTGGCTAGGCAACTCAACCAAGTAGCCTTTGCCAAAACAATATCTGCCAGTGTCATCTATTGCTGGTTCACAGGAGACTAAAATACAGTTCTAAGCTGTTTGTATGAAGAATAATATTCAAATGTATTCTAAACTATGATAATGAGAATAAAGATGAATCTTGGGCCCAGTTTTCACAGTTGGCAGATAATAGATAAATCTGTACTTTAAATGATGTTTATGTTTGGTGGAAAAATAATTCTTCCATCCGCATCTAAAATTATGTAATGCAGAAATATAGTAGTGATAAAGTAATATCCAATGAGTGGTATACAACTAGACTGACAGGTTCTCAGACAGCAGAGATATGATGGTATGGGTGTTTGTATAAATATTATAAGCATGGATTTATACATTCTGATTTCTGCAATTATTTCTGAAAGGAGCGTGTAACCTTTTACCTTTTTCAACACTAGCAACTTTAATAAGCAGAAACAAAAAAAAATATAATTTTATATCTAATTAAGTCAAATGTGTCATTGAACTAGTCATCAGCTCTTATCAGTTTTGATATATTAATACCTCTGTCTAATAGTAACTTATCTATGGCAATCTTTGGTAATTTTTATTTCATTGCAGGAAAATCTATAAAAACTGAATGGGAAAGCTTATTTATTTATTTCTCAAATTTTTATTACCACTCATCTCCCCCCAAAGAGGGAGTCTGAGCAGTTTACAATAAGTTAATCAATTAAGCATTAAAAACAGTAATATATTCATGCAAACACTTTGTGGAAATCAGGACATTCCAAAAAACCTAGAGAGAGACAGGTTAAGCAATATATTATACTACATTAGCTAAACTTGGATTTCTACAGGATTTATTCATAGAATCATAGAATCATAGCATTGGAAAGGATCTTGGAGGTCTTCTAATCCAACCCCCTGCCTAAGCCCAAGGCAGGATATGGGTTAAGTACGAAGTATTAAATGGGTCAAGTACAAAGATCGGAGATCAGGTGGCCTCAATCTAAACCGAAGATCAATTTTTTAAATCCCCTTTTCACTGTAAAGGTACCAGACAAGGATGCCCATTTTCTCCTTTGATTTTTAATGTATGTTTAGAGACAGAGTCTGTGCTGTCAGACAAAATCATTAAGCACATGGTTTCTCTCAATTCATTACAATATAAAGTACTATTTATGTTGATGATATTGTATTGCTTATTTCTGAATATCAAACTTCAGTTCTGGCCTTGATGTATTACAGATAGGTGCGATGCTGAATTTTATACTAACTTGTTAGGTCAATAGCCAAAGATTTGTTTTTCAATATATTAAGAAATGTACATTTTCTATAAGTATTGAATATATTAATTATTCTTACAGCATAGTGATATTTCTCAAAGAAGTACATTAAATATGAATAAGATCTTAGAGGTTTCTTTAGAATGATAGATAGGAGTCTTTAAAGCTTATCCTTTCGGACAGGGTAAACTTTCTCCAAATAAATAGGATTCCCAGGATATATTATATTTTGCATGGAATTAATAAACATGCACACACACATATGGAAGACATTTTTGAAAACTCAGTACATTGTTCCATAAATTTCTATGGAGTTCTTCAGTTCTGAAGATATCCTTGAAAATGCTGTAGATGTAAGTTAAAGATGAGGATTTGGGTTTTCTGAATCCTGAATTACATTCTTTTTCTACACTTTGCATACCACTGTTTACCCCAAAAGGGAATAGTAGGATGGGTATAGAAACCCTTGTATATTAGATTTTTTTTTAAATATTCTAATTAAAAGCACAAATTGAACAAAGTGGTTATTTAACAATGTAAAAATAAACATATTTTAATTATTCGCATAAGTCTATTTCTAATAATTTAAACCATTTTTATGTAGTATTCTGTTTAAAATAATTCAAAAATTTCCAAAATCTCCTACAAAGAATGAATGGATGGACACAACTGTGGGGAAGACTTTCTGTTCAAATCCTTTTACAATTAATTAGAGCTTCTCGAGCATTCATTCATTCCAGTGAAATTTGGAATGAAAATTCACAGGAAAATTTCCCAGTGAATTGGCCGACTGGTGTTCAGGGATAGTTTAAATGCAATCACTTCTTTACAAAGGCTTCAGCTAATGTCCGAAATGGAGGTTCTGGGTGATTTAAGAAACTCAGTTCTTCTTCTTCTGACTCCCCTGTACAGGAACTTAAAGAACCAGTTGGTGAATCTTTTCCTTCATAATTATATGGAAGTAAATACTCTTTTACCAGGTTATGTTCTTCATCTTCTCCACAACGAAATACCCTCTATACAAGGAACAACAAAAGTATAATCACCATTTTTTAAAATGTGCGTATGATACAAAAATAAGTTGTCTTCTAATGATCTGTTACATCTCTGAACATCATGACAGTGCGACAGAACACAATTAATGTTGTCAGTTTCTGGGCAAGATCTGTTTAACTTTTATATATTTTAACTTTTAACTTTTATATTTCAAATTCTATATTTTACAGTATGCCTTATTTTAATTGTGATGCTTCTGACACAAATAAATAATCTCTGAACATGAAGTCATCTGTATCATTCGTACTATATTTCACACATAAAATTGATTTTCAAAAAAAAATATCTTTTGAAAGAATGTACTGTTTTGTTTGTTTGAGACAATATATAATTGTCATTCTGTCGCATGCTGCATAGCTTGTCTTGAATATCAGCATTAAGCTTTACCAGTCAAATATTGGAAGCATGTTAACAGCTGTTTTCCCCAATCAGATATATTCTTGGTGTATTGTCCTCAGCTCTCAGATTCCCTATGGCTGTGAGAATTGATATAAGTATTTGGGTCTGTGTGTGCTACCAGAATGGGGAAAGATAGATGAAGGTTTTCTTAGTAGTTGCCCCAAAAATCTGGAATCTCCTACTGAGGGAAGTTCATCATGCCTCTTGCCTCTTGCTTGATTAGCTGTTCATATTGTTTTAGATGGTTGTTAGCTATTTTTACACCAACGGTATAATATTTTTGTCATATGTAAAGTACATTGCCACCCACTTTGGATTATTTTTAAGAACTGTGATGCTAAGTAGTACCTAAAAATTAATGGCACAAGTCAAGATGTTCAGCCTATATCTATAATACTCAAAACGAGAAAATCATATACTATTAGAAATGTATGTCAGAACACTTACTTCAGATAAGTGAGGGTTAGTGAAATTCTGCCATTCTGAACAGAACTCTCTTTTTGAAGTCCTTAAAGAATGCTTACAGTCTTGTAAAGATTGTGCTACATGGTACACTTTTCCTCCCTTGACTAATTCTGATGTGGAATGCCCTCCTCCTTTTCCTGCTTCCAAATCTTCTTGCTTTTCAGTTTTTCCTTCATCTGGGCTCATCTTTATACATTCCTTCACTGTTGTCAAGGGAAATATACTTAGATTCTGGAATGTGAAGAATAACAACAATAGAATTTCTGGAAAAAACATTTTGGAAAAGTCTGAACCCAGATCTAATTGTATATTCCAGTGTGCATACTAGCTGAATAATAATCCACTTCTCCCCAAAACCATCATCCATTTTCTCATCATTTCTACACATTGCTTACCCTCAGGGTTCATGTAGGTTTCATAGCTCAGGGCAGATACCAGCCAGTGGGTTCAACCTGTATAGTATACAGGTTACTATATGTGACCAGCATATAGTGTTGCAGTCAGCTTATTACTCACATCATATGGAACTTCAAGCCTCCCAAGGGATATCTAACTTTTCTGGATTTGGCCAGAGCAGTTTTAATGGATGATTTACACTTCCAAACATTATTTAACTATTAGATGATGATGGCAGATAATATGCTCCCATGTACAAAAATTAGTATTTAGCTTTGAGCATATGGGCACATCAGAATACTTGTCTTATTGATAAAAATGTCAACGTAGTTTGCTTTCTAAAACAATGACCCAGCATTTTTTACTCTTTTGTCATAATATATACCAAATAAATCTGTTACATTTGCTACTGTGTAAGGCAAAATGTGACTTACTGTATGGTCTTCAGCTGGTGCCTCAGTGTCTGATTTTGTTAAATTCTGAAAAGTTAAATCATCAGATGCTTCCTGAGGCATGCGAAATTTTCTGTGGAGCCAAAGACCATAGGGTGTACCAAAGCCCACTGCAAGAAAAAATACATAAAACAAGAATGGCTTATGTATATGTTTTAAATAACTATATGAAGGACAATTTATTTAATAATGAAAGTAAGTTGGAATTTAATTTTGCAATATCAGAGGAGGCATAGATGAGAGAGAAACAGAAAAATGCTTTAAAGAAAGAACTTTGCTTAGCTACAATGGCTATACAGGTAGTCCTCAGGTTATGACAACAATTGGGATCAGGAATTCCATCACTAAGTGATGCAGTCATAAAGCACTATGTCACATGAACATGTTGCTTAGTGACAGTTATTATGGCAGCCCTTGCCATCATTAAACTAGGACCACACAGGTCATTGAGGACCACACGTGATCATGACTTCCGATTTCCTGCTGGCTTCCCCATTGACTGTGCTTGTGGGGAACCAACAGGGAACTTCGGAAACCACAATCACACAACCTCAGCTTGCTATGATGTCACAAATCCTCTTTATTTTGAATGTAGACTACTTGTTAAATTTCTTTTATTTTTGAGAAACTAAATAGCCCTGATACAGAAATTTATTTCCCACAAACAGCAAACGTGATAGGAAACCTGAATCTGGAATGCTGAAGACTGAATTGTAAAATTCAGATACATGAGTTGTCTGAAAATATACACACAGAGACACAATTCTTGTCGAGAAGAAAACTAGACAACACTTCTTTAGTGTCCTAGACAAAGGTTTACCTCCTCTGTGTGAAATGGAATTTTATTGATGGTGAGGGCTGACTGTGGTTTTCCCTCTTTTATTGGACTATATGGAGCTTGTAGACTAGGAAAAACTATCTTTTGGGGAGGTGGAGTCATTGACATGTTTTTCAGAGAGAGTACCTTTTTTCGGAGTTTAAAGTTTAGTTGTTAAAACTGAAACTACATTTTCCTTACCTTAAGAGTAAGCAAAGAAGATCCAGTTTGGCTCCATTTGTTGTGGTCCAGGTCTTCATGAAGTTTTGTAATTAGCATTGCCAAATGTTTGAGAAAGTGGATTGGGGGGGGGGCAGCAACAGGCTACAAAAGTGTATAATGGGACTACAGTGGGAAATAAGCAGGTAAGCCCAGCTATCCCCTACATTAGGATTTAGGATTTCCTCTTTAGCTACATTTTTAAAATATATACACCGACTCCTTGTTTAGCAACCGAGTTCTGTTCCAACAACCAGGTTATTAAGCAAAATGGTTATTAAATGAACACATGACAGAGAAAGAGAAATCAGTGGTTGCTGCCATCTCATTTAAATAAAGTTTTCATACAGCTATGCATTAATCTCACTCTGGCTTGTGTCAGGTGCACAAAATTTGGTCAGAAATGTGCGCATTGGTCGAAAAGTGAATTTTTTATTGCCGTTTATTACCATTATATTTATGTATGGTCGCTAACCAAGGTAGTCACTAAACAAGGAGTGGATGTAGTTTGATCCTTCATAGTTCATGTTGCTTTTTCAAGACACACATATACTTACACAGCATTACTAATGATCCCATAACCATTGCAGGAATACTCCAGGCACCTAAAAAAGATGCTGCAGCTGGACTACGCTCTGCCTGAATGTTTGAAGAAGAATAACCCAGTGAGGTGTTTGTGCTAGATTCAGAGCAGTTACTTGGCATTGCACAGTCGCAATAGCGAACTATTATTTCACTTTTTCTGCTGTTACCCCCATTGTATATTCTGAGAGGAATATAATAGTAGCCATAGTCTATATCTTCAACTGAAGAAAGCAGTGCTGATGCATCTACAAAAGAAATAATTCAAATCCACAAATTACACTTTATATGGTAGTTACATTAGTCACAAATAATTTATTCTGTAGATACTGAAAATGAAAAATATACCATCATTTGGGGTTAACTTCCATTTTAAGTCCATTGGCTTCTCTATTTCAAAATGAAATGGTGTAACGGAGGAAGGCAGATCAATGTCAGCGGCTTTTATCCAGATTGGTTTTTTGTCTTTACACATGACATAGAGTTTACTAGTACTCACTGGGTAATTGTTCTCAATTATCAGTGTTATCACAACTGTCCCAGTTCCTGTTTTACCGCCTAGGAAATTAAAATGCTTAATTTTAATACAGTAATGAAAGTAACTTGACAAAATAGGAGGAGGAAGGAGAATTAGGTATGTTCGCTGCCTTGAGTTATTTATAAAAAAACAATAAAGGCGGGATAGAAAATAAATAAATAAACTTGACAAAATCATATAAAATTACAAGACTGTATTTTTATGTCGCTCATCAGTGAAGGCTAACTCTAAAACATCTTGCTGGTTTCACAACTTGTGCTTATACATAATATTCTTTGGATTTGGCTCAGCACGAGAAGTAAATCCAGCCATCATAGTTTGTTAAGCTGCAGAACTATGTATTACTAACTGTACAAATTACTGCAAAGTATATTTGCTGCCCAAATTCTCAGAGGAAAAGTGAGATAAGTATATAATAAATGCAAAGGTAAGTTTTGAAAAACAATCGACACATGGTTTTCTACATGGTAGATGGGATTCTGTAGAGACTGTGGTATAGACAAGGATCTGTTCTGCTGATTCTATCCACTATAGGACAACATCATTGGATAGATTAAATAATATAATTTAGCTTGCACACCTAAAAAGATTTTAAAGAAAAATGTCAAATCATCATCCTGAATAAATATTGTGAAACAATTCAAAGGAGATTGATTTAAAAAGAGATATGCAATGAATGGATTTCATATATTAGAGTTGCATGCTTAGCGCTGCAGGTCAGGGTTGCAAAAATTTGGGTGACCACTAGATTATAATAAAGGATAGAGAACACTTGAATTCAATGCAGCCATCAGAAGCTGATTATATTTTGCAGCCCAGATCTGGTAGCTTTATGCATGCCGCATAAAGCATCAACATTTCACAGCATTTGATACTCACTTTGATCAGTTGCAGATACTGTTGCATTGCACTGACCGTATTCTATATTTTGTGAATCTCTTTCTAAAATGTCAGTAGTTCTGAGATTTCCCATTTGATCAATGGCGATCCATCTGCATGGGTCATTTATTATTCTGTAACTGTTAAGAATAAATATTTTAGGAAGGTAAATTTGTACCTCAAATTTATTCCAATAATGCAAGTCAATTATAATTGCTTTCTGATGTTACGCACAAGCTATAAACCAACTAACCAATATAATAATTTTATACCTTAAATTTCCATTATTTCCAGTTTCTGGGTCATTTGCTTGGTAATTACCAACCACTGTGCCAACCAACAAGGGTTCCTTTATGTATAGAATATATTCGCAAGACTCAAATACAGGTCCTTCATCCTGATCCTTAATTCTGACCACAACACTGGCCATACTTGTTGGAAGAGCTCTTGAATTTGGAGGTGGAACATAAGGTGCTTCATTATTTATAACAATTTCTAGTCTTCTCTCATGGCTTTTCTCATAGTCCAGTCCCTGGGGGGGAGATAATTTCTGTTCAAATCAATGTACTACTACTAAGACACTTGACTATTACCATTTTAAGATATGGATGAAAATACAACGCTTATTAATATTTTAAATTTTTATTTGAATTTTTTCTCCCTCCTCTGCCCCAAATTATTTTCATGAGAAAAACATTCATAAAAAAACATTTTAAAAATATCTTTAGAAACTTGTGAAAAATATATTCCAACAATAGTAATTCACAGCTTAAAACTGAGTAAAATTAGCTTCATTTTAAAAATTATTACAGTAACTATTTTTACTATCCACAGTTACCTTTAAAGCACTTAAACACCCAATATTCTGCTCTCCATCAACTGTAAAAGAAAAACTATTGTCTTCATTTCCTTTAGTAATAGTGAATGTACCCATCCATGAAGATGTTCTGGGTTCATCTTTATCTTCTACAGGAATGCATAATATTTCTGCATGTTCTGTGTTTTCATATACCTCCACTACATACTGAAACAAGCACAGTTTTCAAATATTAGTTTATGAACAGTTCTCATGCCAGCTAAGATTCACCTAATAATCATATAATCCAGCCCAGATTTACCTTGCTTGCTAGCCAGCTGCTCAAACCCTTTGCCCAGTTTTTTCTAAAAAAGCAAGGATAGCATTTGCTCTCCAGTCATTTGGCAGTTTTTCCATTCTCAAGTATTTCCCAAAGATAATGGTTTATCTTTAGACATCAGAAAGTTCCTTCAGTGGTGTAAGACAGGATTCATCTCACCCTGAAAACTTTTTCAAAGTTAAGTAGTTTCTGACTATCTCAAACTGTAATCCTTCCCCTTTAACCCTATTTTTCACCCATTACCTTCTTGTTGGAGGAGACTGAGTCAAAACACAAGTTAAATAATTCTACTTCTTCGTCACCTTCTAGGATGTTGTCATGTTACTGAGCAGCTTCTTTTTATCTTTTTTTTTTAACATCCATTTGTTAAGCATCCTTGATGCTTTTTTGTTCTCCAACTTCAGCTCATTCTGAGCCTTAGCCTTCCTGATAATACCCCTGTTATTCTGTGGGTCATTTCTGGTCTAATAGCTGGATAAATTTTAATCCTTCCAACCCCATGGCATCCCCCAAATCTGCTCTGGATGGTTGGAAAGATCTTCCAGAGCAGATTTGGGACATAAATGATGAAATAGGGAGAAGCAGTCAGCATAACAGAACCCAGAGTATAAATAGAATTGCCCAAATAATTTTTCTTCAATTTAACATTCACTGTAAGTTAACACCATAAAAAATGACCGTTAAGAGATAACCAATATTATAAAACCCTCAATAAGTTTTACTATGATAGACTTACCATAGTTTGTGCTATTTGAGGGAGATTATCATTTACATCTCTAATCTCAATATGTACTGCTGCTGAAGTCCACAAACCAAACTCCTCACCTCCCATGTCTCTTGCTTCTATCCGTAGTGTATATGCTGATACAGTCTGAAGAACATTAAAAATAATATATAGACATAATTTTCCTGGCCTGATTAAAAATATTGTAATTTTTAAAGGCAAAATCAAAGACTCTGGGATTATTCATTTAGTTAAGTGTTTGGACAATATTGCCATCTCATCCAAAGATTTCCCTGCAAAAAAATAGCTTGGCACTGTTTAATGCCCAGATGCTCAGGGCAGTATGTCTTTCCCCCCACATTGTATCCTCATATCTTATGAAATAGTTCAGACTGAGATACTGTTCCAAAGTTACCCACTAGATTATTTGAACTTGGCCTTTGCATATCCACAATATCTATATCATTCCTGACTACCAAAAGGACTTTTGACTTCAGCTATATTGCAGCTACTGTATCTAAGACCAATCTTATTTATTTTATCCTTTGTTAGCCTTACTCTGTTTCACTTATGATTTCACAATTTTGGTATAGAACTAAATGGAAAATTACCTCTCTGTCCAGATGTAATGCTACGGTAATACAGCCTGAATCTGGGTCTATAACAAATTCCTGAAGTTTCTGATGATTCTGGGATATAATTCTATATTTCACTTTGCTATGCAGCGTATTGGGCTCGTCTTCGTCTGTTGCAGTCACTTGTCCAACTAATGTCCCTGCACACAGTATAGAAGGCATCAGCTTTTGGTTTTCATAATACTCAGATCTTCCTCTTATAGAAGGAAAGCCATGTTCCAATTATTCAAATATCGAAGTGAATTATATCAATTTTTCCCATCTAATATCACTTTAAAGAAGAGCCAGTCTGGTGTAGTGGTTCAGGTATTGAGCTAAAGACTGGGAGTTCTAGTCCCGCCTTAGGCACAAAGCCAGCTGGGTGACCTTGGACCAGTCCCTCCTTCTCAACCCTAGGAAGCAGGCAAGGACAAACCACTTCTGAAAAACCTTGCCAAGAAAACTGCAGGGACTTGTCCAGGTAGTCATCAGGAGTCAAAAACTGACTAGAAGGCACCAAAAAAAAAATCAGCTTACTGTCCTGCATTTCTCTATGTTACAAATATCTATCTAAATAGGGGATTGTTTAAAAGACAGTTGCAAATCTGGTAACAAAAAAGGAAATTGTAGCTTGAATGTCTATGCATGTACATACACATATGGGTGTGCATGCACACACATGCACACATATCATCTTTATGTATTGCCATATTCATAATGTATGCTTCAGTACATTGCATATATTACTAGTTGCTGGGATGCAGACAACAGGATGCTGTCTTTCAAGACAGTCTCCAAATTAGAGATCCTAACTTGTATAGAATACTTCAATGCAAGGATAACAGTGGGCTTTCATTCTGCTTGTGGTATCCTGGCCAAAAAGTGCCAAGACTGACTGGTACTTTTCTTATTATAAGCTGGAAATGCTGCATGTGGCACAGGTATAACTAAGGCTTATCTTCAAGAGTGGGGCTGATAACACTTGCAGGGAAGTAAAGAGTTTAATTATGAGTGAGAAAGCTAAAATGTCTGGCAGAAAATATGAATTGATGACATCAGGATTGTTGTGTATGCATATGAAAGTACTATGGTTCTCTTCAGATCGCATAAATCCTAAGAAAGAAGGAATTCATAGGGTGGTGATGCTCCTGTGATTGCTGATAATAGAAAAAACAAACAAGTTTGGGAAACTTTGTGCAACATTCTAAATGTGATTTAGAAGAAAAGGATGACATGAATGGATGGTTGGGAACAAGAAAAGAAAGCACAAAAAGACAAGAAAGTACAAAAACAGTGACAGTCTTCTCATCATATAAAGAGAACAAAAGAGAATTCATAAAACAAATTATGAAAGAATAATAATTAGGTAAATAGGAAGAAGAAGACTGAGAAATTTGTAATTGGATGGAGTTGATGAGAATCTCAAAAAAAAAAAGGTGAGAATTTTGAAGTCTAAAAGACAACATCTGAGGCAGTGTCTGGTGGAAGCAAATACAGGTTGCAAGAACAGAAAGGTATGCATAGTAAATGATGTTGTATAATCTAGTTTTAGCTAATTTTCTTACCTTAAAACTCTACCTTACCATTCTTACCTTAAACCTTAAAACAAACTTAAAACGTTGGCTTACTATTTCTTACTCTTACCTTGCATAACATCAAAAGGGATTAGTGTGATAGTATATTTTTGGATCTCTGAAGGTAGAGATTTTCCATTGCAAATATAATATGGATTATAATATTAATGTTAAAGAATAAATGGGTGATCACACATTTCAGTTATATGTATTTGAACACATCTTCCAAATTCAGAAATAAGTTTGGAATTAAAGCAGAAAAAAGTGTATTGAATTTAATCTTTCTAACCTCTGAATATTTTTTCTACCCTAACAAGTTAGAACTTTTAGTTGCCCTGAAACTTACCTAATATCAGGACAATATTTGTGAAATGTATATAAATGCAATGGCACTGAGGAATCCAGAGTTAGGAATTAATAATTCCAACAAACATTTTATTTAGAAGTTATTATGGTTGTTCACACAGTCAGCCAGATGTTTAGATTGGATTTGGCATCTTTGTCCACCTATTGAGTCCTTCCCAAGGACCTGAGATTGGCAGATGTTGTTTAATGACATTAAAGGTATTGTTGCAGGATATAAGCTGTTTCAAGTAAAGCATGTACTTTTTTGTAATGTACAACAGTACAAGTCATGTACTATTTTTAGGTACATGACTTGGAGGCAGCTTTACTACTTGGAAATTGTTGTTGCTGTTGTTGTTGTTGTTATTATTATTATTGTTATTATTGTTATTATTAAGATATTAAAGGGATATGTGCTAGGAATGTGCACAGGATCTGCTGAATTCCAGATGGGATAATTCAGAATATGTTCCCCACGGCGGAATAGACAGATCTGAACTTGTTCCATTCCATGCAGCTCTAGTCTCAATCTGTTTCTCTAGAGCACTTCTGCACAATAAAAAGCAGCTCTGCAGCAGCTGCCTCTGTAAAAATGTGCACATCTTGTTATTTACACATGATACAATGAAGGAAGGAAGGGATTCAGTTAAGTGGCAAACAGTTCTGGCCTCACATCAGACTGATTCTTGCAATCATACTTCACTTGGTCTCCTCAGTGACATCCCCACAAACCTCTCTTCAACAGCTGTGCTAGTGTACTTGGCCTAGTAATTCATTTGTGGGTTTTGTTTTTGTTTTTTTGCCTCATTGTTCTCTGCCCAGAGTCCATTAGGATTCAGGTAAACTATAAATATTGTCAAATTTTAGCACATCATATTCTTCCCCAAACAACAACATTAAGAGTACTTTCTTAAATAAATCACATTTTACAGGGGTGTAGCTTGAAATATCTCTGTGAAGCATAGTATGTAGATTCCTTCCTAAAGCACTGACGTTCTTGCACATTTCTGTTAATAATCTGCTAAGAAGAAAACTGAAAAAGTGTAGGTGTGCATTCACATATGCATGTCATGCAATCACAATAACCAAAACAGCTAATATTTGCAAAGGACTTCACCATTTCCAAATACATTGACATACACAAACTATTTGACATATTATTAAACATACCCATCTCCTGCTACCATTATATTTTCTTATTAAAATCTTTTGAACTTGCATTCCTCAGTAACAAAGTCTACTCTCACATTTAAGTAATTAATGAAACAGTTTCACACAAAACATATCAAAACAGATACAGTACTCCAAATCTGTGAACTATTTAAATTAGCCTCTTATAATGTATTACAAAGATTGATTTAAAAGTTCAATTACCAACTCTACTGTTTTCAAGTACATGAAAAGTATAAATATTATACTCAAACTCTGGAGCATTATCATTATCATCCTCTATTTTGATGTTATGTACAAGTGGGACCTCTGGGGTATATCCATCCGGTGTCATTGCATAGCAAATGAGCTGCAGAAAAGGCATTAGAAGAAATAATTACTCCTCTGTAGCAGATGAAATGTTTCTGAAAAATCAGGATACAATTATTTAATCCAGGTACCCTTACAGAATTAGCTTTGATGAATAGGCTGTTAACTGTATTTGTATGCACATAGGGTGAATCCTCCTGCATTAGTAATTTCCCTTCTTTACAGCAAGGCATGGTACTAAGTCCCAGGGATGTTGAAGAGAAGATGTAGGGATCACAGAAGTATCAGACATAAAGATGGACTACAGATAAAGTAGACTAAGGGCATAAGGGACAGGCAGTTTATTTAACATAAAATGGCATAAGAAACCATAGACATAAAAGAGACATAGGAGAGTTGGTGGAAGGAAGAATCAGCAGAAAATATTAGGTATGTTTGCTGCCTTGAGTTGACCAAATATAAAAAAGGGATAAGAATAAGAATTGCTGAAAAAAATCAATATAATAAAGGGACCCATTAAACAGCCTAGGAAAGGAGAAAGATGCAAAGGTCATAGAAAGGATGTCTATGTGTAAACACAGAGACTTGATGGAAGAAGACTGATAACGCAGTGGCTGAAGCAATATAAGCCCAGAGAAAAAGAGACAAAGGGAAGGGCTAAGAAAAATGAAAATTCAGGCGGGAACAGAGAAAGAAATATAAGGTTTGCCTTCTCTGCAACCCATTATTATAGCACAAGATTGTTGGTGGACCTTGATAGCTTCTCAGTAACATGTTCCCCATGTCCATCTATCTGTAAGCTGTCTACTTTTCACTGGCATGATTGGATTATAGGGAAACAATTGGGATTTCTTGAAGGAAACTCTTCCTGGGAAGAAAGTCACCAAAATACTATTTTAGGTTATCTGGCATATATAGACTAGAATGGTCTCGTGCCATCAGCTGCCAAGAAATCAGCTCTCACTCCATATCAGGAAACTTTGTGACTGCCTGACTAACAAGTGAATGCTGTTTATCCCATACCTCTGATACAAAAGGTTCCCACAACCAAAAAGTTCTCATGGTATATGGATCCTTTTTGGGTATAACCACAACAGTCCTCAAAAAATTGCCCCCAAGTAATAATTTTTAATGTGACAGGAAGTAAGTATTATTAAATAGATGGGGAATAATTATATTAACACTAATCAATGTCAAAACAGCTATATCTATTGATGGTTCTGATTCTTAAATATAAATTCAGAGAACATTGACAGTACAAAGCCATGTGTCTGTTCTTTTGAAACCTATGCAGTGTATATAAAGTTACACCAGTATTTGTGTAGTGTGTGTATGTATCTATGTCTGTATATAGAATCACATACCTGAAATTCTGGGTATTCTTCCCGATCTATTGGACAAGTAACAAAGAGATTTCCAGTTTCTTGCTCAATGTAAAAGTAATTCAGTGGTGGTTTGTCAACCCCAGGACCAGTTATGAAATATCTAATATTGTACTTTTGTGCCATATCTGAAGACAGCTGTATGAATATAAACACATGTGAAATTTTAAAAATTAACAAATATAATTCTTCTTGCCTTCCTAATTCAGTTCCCCTGAACTGAACTGAATTCAAAATTCATTAAGAATCTTTTGTGCATTGGAACAGCAAAGGATTATTATAAAGAACCTCTTTCCAGATCATTAATATCACAATATGTTTCAGTGTGCAATAGGCACTATATAAAGTGTACAATGGTTGTAACTTGCTTGCCATGTGGGTAAGTATTAATTGTTTTAGACCAAACCCATATTCAATGAATGATCTATAATTCAGGATTCAACCAGACTATCTCTCAAAACTTTTCAGCAATGGAGAGGCCATTATGGCCTGTCAGTCAACTCCAATGAGAAATAGTCATTTAAAAATTTAGTGGGCAGTTTATAATTGCTAGAGTCTTATGTGGAGTCCCATCAGATATTACTGCATGCACGTTAAGTTATTTTTAGATGGGCTTAGTAGCAATTACATAGTTTTCATTTCTGAAATTAAGTATAATACATTTCACATATCTACTTTGTTGTAACTACTGTACAGACTTCTTCAGATGACAGCAAAGGAAATACTATCCTCAATCCTACTATCCCCTTGCAATAATGTCAAAATTATGCATGTGCAGTTTTGCAAGTGATGTGCCTCGGGGCAGGGGGGCACTTCGCTTCACAGAGGTAGGTAGACTGCAATGGATTTTGTAGAGGCACATTGTTCCACCTCAAACATGGGTCCCCCAGCGCTCTAGAAAAGTGTTTAAGGATTGGTAGCAAGCTACCATGGGAAAATTTGGTGGAGAAAAATCTGCATTATGAGAGAAAGTCTGTTTCTATGACTACATTTCATTCATTAGCTGGTGTAATTTAGATGCAGAGATAATCTGAAGTGTCAAATGAAGATTACATTAAAAACATGCCTGTTGAATTTGCACAGGAAAAGGCCCTAGTAAATTTTCCATTATAGTAGTTGGGACTGGAGCCCATCTACGTTTTGTTCGTCCCAGAACAGTTGCTCGGACATGCCTTTTCTTCGTTTTTGAGGTCTGGAAGAGAAAAAGGGAGAAACTTAAGCAAATATCCATAGCAATCATGCTTTTGTTTTTAGCTACATCTTCTAGTCTCTCTGTTATTCTGAACACTGTAACAGGTAATATTAATTCCTAACATAATTGTAGTGTGGGAAAAAATGTAATTCTTCTGCTTTTTTAAACAATTTTAATATTTTACCCCTCACACTATGCAATTAAATTGTTGGTTCTCCATTTAACAACTATTACCTGGATTGTTAAAACATTAATGCTCCTTATCAAGTTTATTTGATAATCCATTTTTATTTCATGGGAATGTTTAGCCATAAATTGGGGAAAATGCTAACAGTACATTTTCATCTTCTGATTTTTATACCAATGTCATATAAACAATTGTATAAAATAAAATAGTTATGCTAAAAGGTACAATACAAACATGAAAAAAACCATATATACATATGCCTAATATTCTTGAGGAGTAAGCAGCATTATGCTAAGCACAGAAAACAAGTAAAAAAATAGTAAGCAATAGAAAATGAGATAAGAAAAAAGAGTTTAATTATCTGCCCCTTACCATTATTATTGTTATTGTTATTATATCTTTATCCTGCCTTGTGTGTGTGTGTGTGTAGGTATGTGTATGTATATGTATGTGTATGTGTGTGTGTGTGTATATATACACACATACACACACACACACACACACACACACACATATATATATATATATATATATATATATATATAAATAATCACTCAAGGTGGTGAACATACCTAATACTCCTGCCTTCTCTTTTCCCCACCACAACAACCCTGTGAGATGGGCTGGGCTAAGAGAGAGTAACTGGCCCAAAGTCACCTAGCTGGCTTCCTGCCTAGAACTCACAGCCTCCTAGTTCCTTAACCTCCTTATTCTGCCTGGCATAGAAGGCCACTCATACTGGCATGGCTAAATTACCTGGTTTTGATGGTGTTAATGGGGAATTTAATAATACCCTACCAAAATTGTTTATGTATGTGGATAGATATTTAAACTGAATCAGTTGCCCATATATCTTGGAGATCGGAGGTAATCTTCCCATTAACTATAAACCACTTGGACTGTTCCCATTGTGCATCTGTGCATTTCTTACTAAATGATCTGTATTCTGAATTTTCCAGAAAAGAAATCAAATTTTATGCTACAGCAACTATTGCTAGAAGTTGTTGAATCTAAGCAATCCAGTTATGATTACTTTCTGTTATGAACAGGGGGGTTTATATTGGATGCTTTGTGTTTTTTAGTCTACAACTCTCTCTCTCTCTCTCTCTCTCTCTCTCTCTCTCTCTTTAATAATTTAGTTTATACCAACACTATTCTTCTCCATTTTTGTCCTTGCAAACCATCCTTGCTTTCACCATGATTATAAAGTGTTTCATGCATTGCATTTTGTTCTTTAAACTTCTCACCTCTCCGTTTTTGAGAATCTCATTAAGTTCACCCAAGCACATCTTTTCCTTCAACCCATTCACTCTTCCTTCTTATATTTGTACAGTTCAATTGTCATTCATTCTCTCTACATCACTAAGCTAGCTGAACATACTGTTTTCTTTCTGGTCATTCATGCTTATTTGTCACTTACCATTCTTGATGTCTTTTTCTTTTACCAACACACACTTAACTATCCCATTCTCACTTTATTAAACTTTTATATTCCTCTCAAATAAAGTAAAATGAATGCAGGGGGAATGGTAAGATATGTGTGACAGTGTGTGACAGAGTCAAGAATGAAAGGAATACCCTGTTGTAATTATAGAACACATTGTAATAATTATATCTACCTTTTGGGGGTATGTTAGCAAGCTAACATATATCCGCCTTTGCTCATCTTCATGAATGCTTTTAAAAAATACAGTGATGATGCTTTCATGAGAAGTCAAAGAAATAGCATTTTTGGTATACAATGAACCATCTTCCAGCATTATAAAATTGGGATTGCTTATGCCAATAATTCCAGTATCGTTAAGACAGTGTTTCACATTTACTGTAAGAAAAAAAGAAGTTCAAAAACCAGTTGAAAAGAGAAAAGGCAGCATTGAAACAGGTAATATCTTAAACAAGGATGCTCAAACCAATAATGAGTGCCTAACAATTCAATCCCAATTCTATAAGTGTTTGCCTAGAAAGAATAAGATGGGGGTAAAGATTCATTTCTGCTAGACCACTTTCCAAGAGAGAGAAGGAATATCTGCCTGCGTAACTTCCAGTCCATACATAACTCCATAGATGTATCCTTCCCATGGCAGAGTTCCCTCTGATAGTATACCACCTTCAACACTGCTGGATCCAAAGACACTCCAGAATTGAACTTCTAAGTTATAACAGATGGCAGCTGGTATTTCTAAATTCTTTTTATTTTAATGGGAGGCAAAATTAGAACATCTTCAGGCAATAAGTCTAACTACCTCAAATAAGTATTAATAATAGATCTTCTATGTGTTGTTTCGTGCTCATTCAGAACTGCTGTTGGTTTTTTTAAGCTGTATTTCAGGATTCTGCTTTTAAAGGATTTTAGTAAAATTTCTAATATTTACTTATTTGTTAATTAACATCTTTTTCTCTGAGGATTCAAGAAGGCAGATATGGGCTTACCCCTCATTTTATCCTTACAAGAGATACTGACTTGTAAGATAGAGAATAACCCAGTGACCCAATGAGTATATTTGAGGGGGACTTCAACACCAAACCTCCCACTCTAACAACCACATTGCTTGGCCCATTCGTACAATTTATTTTTTTAGAGAATATAACTCTTAAAGCCTAAATAATTTAAAGTAAATAAATGCTCATATTAGTCACAGCAGTCAAAACTCTTCTAGCTATCACTTACAGTGATGACATTTTTAGCATATAGCAGGCTGGTCTTGCTGTAATAGACCTTTGGAAAACCCAGACACAAATTCCAGTGTCTACAAGCAACTTTGGTTAAAATTAATTGAATGTAAATATTACATGTATGCCGAAGCACGGAAGGGAGGTTGTTATCTCACCTCTGCCAATAAACATCCCCATCTCCAGTTTATGAGGTACATTAAAAGATACTTCGTTGCAAGCTTCGCAAAATAAGTCCAATGTCTAAAGGAGATAAAAAACCAATACACAAGGTTTTAAAATGTATTAAAACACAGGTCCTCTAATACAAAAGTTTTATTATTAACTTACAATATATTCAGTTGAAAAGACAACAGTAGCTTTCTCCAAATAATTTGGTTTAAGAGTCACCTTAGATTCACTGAGAATATGGTAATAGCAGCACACTTTTTCTGTTTAATATTCCATTTTAAGATGATGATCTTGCATTGAAAGTTGCCTTCCTTTCAAATAATATAATTTAAACACCTGTTCAGCAAACAATGTATAATTATCTTACTAAGAAGGCAAAATCTGTACAAAAGGTATAGAGAGCTGGTTCTCAGTCCTATAATCCTTTTTCAGCAAATGTGTTTGTTCTCCCAAATTAGAAAGATTTGCCAACGATAAAGGCCATGATTCAAAACAGAACATCCACTGATTATGTTATTTCTCAAATGTTATTTTCAAAAGACATAGTTTCATTTCCCTTTCTTTAAATACAAGAATTTGTTGAAGTTTATGTATAAAATACTAAAAGTGTGCCTGTGCTTATGTGTGTGGGGAGGGGAGAATGTGTTGTATTTCTTTGGTCCAATCAGACTATGCTTGATTATTATGCCTGAAATATTTGCTTGTTCAATTTATGCATCACAGCAGGGTACAGCAGTTAAAAAAAAATACATTGGCTAAAACCTCCATGACGTGTATATAAATACATAAGATGAACTGTAATTAAAATCGCACTCAGAATATAAAGGCTATCATAGGCAACATCAGAAAGTCGAGGGGAGGCATCCCAGAGAACTGGGGCATAGGAAAGCAGTATTTCCTGGCCTTTCACCTCCTGAAAATGGAGCACCACAAGCAACTTCTCCAAGAATAAACATCTTGATTGCATTGACTGTAGCTAGAAAAGACTAGAGCACCCAGGAGCCGAGCTATAGAGGACTTTGTAGTTTAAAACCAGAACTCTGAATTGCACCGAGAAACCCATTGGCAGACTCTGCGGAAGTCTGCAGAACGGGTGTAATATGGTCATGACAATGAGTGCCAGACATCAGGGGTTGCTGCATTCTGTTGGACTCAATGTAGTTTCCAAGTAGTCTTCAAAGGCAACCCCCTTGATATTTTAACTTAAACTTCAGAAATTACAGCCCAATCAGATCCATGCACCACCTTCTAGTGGGTTTTCAACTTCTTCTCTGATGCCCCTGTCCGCTTGCTTGTTAAGACTGCTGCCATAGGCAACTGCACAAAATGAGATTGTGTAAAATGATTACTTACATTACATAGTGACATCATGATGCAAATTCTACCCTTAACTTGCATCCTTATGACTGATGTAAATATTTAAGTCACAATTTTTTTCATCAGGACAAGCCTTCCATTATTCAATGCCCATAAATGCCTCTGGTTACTGCTCTACCAATGAGGCTAGTTAAGGAGGTTCTTCTGAAGTTGTAGAAAGGCTTTCGGGTAGAAAAACAGGGTAGAGAACTTTCTTCTCTTTATTGTACCATCACTTGGGCTTCAAGGAAATTTGATACCCATAAATGCCTCTGGTTACTGCTCTACCAATGAGGCTAGTAAAGGAGGTTCTTCTGAAGCTGTAGAAAGGCTTTAAGGTAGAAAAACAGGGCAGAGAACTTGCTTCTCTGTACTGTACCATCACTTGAGCTTCAAGGAAATAAGTAGGTATGTGGGAAAGAGAAAGGGAAGAAAGTTGTAAATTCTTCTGCAATTTTGATTTTAATTGCACTTGCTTTTTGTGTGCATGTAGCTCTTCTTTGAAATAAGCATATACAAACCAACAAAATTTGATTTCTAAGCCAAGGAACAAGAAATTCAGTGAATTCACTAAAGTAGCGATTCTCAAAGTAGTAGTCTATAGAGGTATATCTTACTGCCTCAAAACTCCACCTTTCTACTTTCACTGCTAGTCAGCTGGCCAGACCAGAGCCACTTGTCAACTCAATCCTTGCATCTCTATCTTCACTGCCAAACAGCAGCTCAGAATTCACTTCCACCTGAGACTTTGCTTTGCCATGTTCACTGCCAGTCATCTGGCCAGGAGTTCCTGTTACTGGTTCATCATGGATCAGCGGTTGCAAACTGGTTCATTAAAGCATACAAGTGTTAATCCAGTATGAATACTAAAAATCAGAAAGCTGACAGTAATGAACTAGTCTCAAGAGTAGTTACTGATTTTGAATCTATATTCTGTGCTACGTTAAGCATGTTCTTGCCCAAGTAACCCAAGAAGATCAGAAATAGGGCAACAGGATTTCACTGGACTGGAAACTGACTTTCCCCTAGCCCTTTTGTACTCAGAGTTTTCTATTGAAGAACATTCTTCAACAGCTTAATGCTAAGAGCTGTTCTTATATAGCATGAGGCACATAAAATAATTCAAGTGGTAAATAAATACTTAAGTCTGGATTAAAACTTTTTTTATTACATTATATTCAAAAACAAATTTCCTAAATGAGCTCTCATGTACTAAAGACAAAAGTGTAGAGGGGAGTGTTTGTTGGATGGGTTCCACATTTATTTGGTGTTCCATGACTGTAAAAAGTTTAAGAAACATTGCACTAAGGAGGCAAATTTAAGAGCTATTAATTGTAATAAAAAGAGGGAACAAAAGCCTGTGTAATCAGGAGGCTAAGGTGTTGCACAAATATGAGATGCAATTCCACTCAGCAATCAAGCTGGGAATTTGAACCAACCACTCTTTCTCAGCCTAACCCTTCTTGCAAGTATAAAATAAAATTAGACACCCCACATATTTAAAAGTAGTAATACACAAATGCAAAGAAATAAGAATTTACTTGAAAGGACTAGGGTGTTGTTGCTGTTGTTTTGCCAGCACAGATATTCAGCAAGTTTCTCTCTGTTTCAATGGCTGTATTAAGCCTGTAGAAAATTCCACCACCAGTGAGCCATGCTAAAATGGGCTGCTTTCAAAGGCCTGTCCTGCACTCCCATTTGGGGTCTGTGACAGAATTTAGCATCCAAGCACTGTCAGCCCTCCTGTCACATGAATTCCCTGACAAATAAGGTGTTCTTCTCTGATAATGCAGTCTAGGAGAAAAGCAGATTAACAACTTTTATCATAGGCAGAAACTTTCTAACAGGAAGGAGGAATGATAGGCTGCAAAAAAAAAAAAGGTGGGGGGGACTGGCTAGACTTGAGGAAATAATTTGGGGGAAGAAGGTGGTGATGGCTGATGAACCAAAATGGATTTCAGATGTTGAAGTGGTCCAGAGAAGGAGGTGGTTGGCAAAGGGCATGTCTTCTTGGCACGGATATCTCAATGAAGCCTTAGGGAAGGCTGAAGAAAGAAGACCACATCTTTTAGCTCAAGAAAGAATGTCAGCCATCATAATTAACACTGTTGTTCATCTCTAAGTAGGGACAGGATCACAGGGAAAGCTATAAATAGCCACAAGCTTAAGATAACTACATTACACAGAGAGAAATAGTTAAGTTAGGATCTCAGCACATGAAGCATTTTACAGGAAAGAAACACCAGGTAAAGAAAAATGGTTAACATATTGTGAGTTGTCAGCATAGGAACATGGAGAATATAAGATAAAATCAAAAGAGCAATTGGCTGCAGAGGGATTTAGTTTTCAATGGTTTTCATATGCATAGTTAATTTAAGGTAGATAATAGGACATTTGGAATTCAGCAGCCGAAGACAGAATTTGAAGTTAAACTATGTACAATGAAGTACGGGTAGTCCTTGACTTACGACCATTCATTTAACAACAGTCTGAAGTTACGATGGCTTCAGAACGGGTGCTTTACAGGGTGTAAAGCACTTCTGAGCATCGCAAAACATCATGCTACCCCCCCCAGTCACATGATAGCATTTCTGGTGCTTGACAGCCAGCTCACATTTACAACCAGTTGCAGCATCCCATGATCACATGATTGCTGTTTGCAATGTTTTTGCCATTTTCCAGCAAAATAGTTAAGTTAGATATATTAGCGCAATTAGCAATAAATCACTGCCACAATTCTACTCAGGAGGAAGAGAAATAGGATGTGGAGGAAGAAACCAAGTTTGGTTAGAGTTAATAGTATACTGCATATATTGCTTTAATGCCTAAAACTAAGAAACTTGCCTATTTGTTAATAAACAGAGAAAACACTCAGGAGGAGGAGTTTGCATGCTGTGTTTTGGATCATTTCCTACAAAACCAAAGCCCTCATGAAGGATCATTATTTTGCCCCCTCAATTATATGAACCTGGAGCTTCCCTACTAAACTTCCTACCACTTTTGTCCTTCTGTCTTGGCCAAGAGCCATTAGAACTTGGTCTATGGAAATGATTTTGCCTCTTTACTGCTCCTGAAGTCAATGCAGATTATTTTGAAAGTTATTTACCATATCAAGTTCTAAGAAGCATTGATAGCTTATTAATAAAAAATTGTAATGCATACTATTCAAAATTTCCTAGTGTGAAAATATATTACTCAAATACTATACTGACATTTTAACTATAAGACAACAAAGGTCCAATTCTGTTTTAGTTCATGTTGGAAATCTCAATTAGCCACATTTGGTGACAGAAACCATTGAGACCAGTTCATATTAATTTTGAATTGAAGAAGGTGTAAAGTAAACCTCAAGCAGCTGCTAACATTTGATTGTTAGAACAGGTAACAGTCACAATTATTTCTGCTTTTAGCCTAGCTGAGATACAAGGACTTGTCCTACCTTCTAGGCCTCAGCTGAAACTACAAATGTGCTCTTCTCTTTCAGAAGTAGGGGTGCATTCAGACAAGCAATGCTTCCCCTTTCATTCTGAAGTGCTACAGTTCTGTGGAGAATCTCTCTTTTAACTGATCTAATTAGCTGGAAAGTTTTCCTGGAAATTCCTGGAATTTTCCTGGAAAGTATGGAAATATGAAGTATTCCATATGCATTTTTAAAATATTTTCCTGTTAGTGAATGTACTTGGGGGAAGGATTGAACATGTGTGTTTTGTTATTCCAAAACCCAGCCAGACCACACACCCATCATGATCTTTCACAATCTCACTTTTCCCTAATTATCAAAGGATTAGTTTTCACCTCTATTCATCTTCCTTTTTGTCTCTAGCATTTTCCATCTTGCATAAATGCTAATAGCTATTTCAGTGCTGTAAAATAGTGTAAAATCAACATGCTGTAAGACTACACAAGAAAGTTCCTGTAGAGTTCTAATGTATTTTTAAAAAGATGTGCAAGTTCTAACAACCAGTCAGGATGGAATATCAGCAACAGTTACTGATAATACATTTGTATAGAGAATCAAACAAATGCAAGAGAGATGACTAAAGAAGACAAGCTCTTTTTATTTAGCACCCCCTTCCAAAAGCAGATATTAGTTTATTTGCTTAATCATAATACAACACACATTTCCTGCTAATATATTTCACTGATTCACTTACATTGTTACATGGAATGAAAAAATAAAATACACAACGTTCATAGTACAGTTTGAAAATAGATGGACCAACTTTTTCCAAAGTTTGTTGAATTAATTGTTAAGTTAGGTTAATTTTTTTTCATTGCAATGGATATCTGATTCTAGAAAGCCATGACTTGCTAGAACTGTCCCAAAGAGATGGGACTGTATACTGTTTCTATGTCAGAAAAAGTGATCTATACAATCATTATCTGAATGCAGAAGTATGCAGTTTCTGTCATGCTAAGGATCACATAAGCTTTGTATGGCAGATCAAGGCTGCACTCCAAAAGTAGGCAGGATCAGGCACATCTGGGGAAACTGCAGGAGCTTTAAGCAGTGAACTGAGAGATGTAAGCATCCAGAAGGCTTAAGGCTCTTGTTTGTCCTTTAAAATCTCTCAAGTTCCCTTAAACACAAAATATTCCAATATCCTGGCCCCTCACAAACACTGCAGAGCTTTAGAAGCCACAAGATGATTGCGCCAGGCTGCATGTAGCCCCTGGACATCAGAGTTTGCATCTTTGTCTTAATGTGACAAATGCAGAAACAAACATACATAGGATGTCTCCTATACAAAGACAATGCCATATATATAAACTTTGTTCTCCATGGAATACAAAAGCTAATATTCATTTTAGCATATCTTATTTCAGTTGCATTAGAAACTATTCTACAATGTGGAGGTTAATTGGTAAAGCTATTGCTACATCATCTGTACCAAATTCTTTTCTACTCACCAATAGGCTTAAAAAAAGTTGTAGCCAGATGAGTCTAGGAAAGATGTTGCTTTTATCCATCACTTCAGCTGGTAGTACCATTTTCTGCACACGGCAACTCAGCTTTCAAGTCTATTGGACTACAGATCTGTCATGCCCAGTGATGCTTCACTGGGAAGTGAGAGTGAAATGAAAAGGTAAAGCCCAGACCAGCAGGAAGCTACAGGTTTATTATGCAGGAACTGTCTTTTTTTTCTAATTCAGGCTTTAACTACCTAAGGTAAAGTACTAGGTCATTAACTCAGTTCTCCTACAGAATTTGAAAAGGGCTTGTCCTAAAAGAAACTTGTGGAACGTGCTCAGTTTCATTTCAGAGTTCTCATCCTGTTCTAAAATCCTGGAGGGAGGAAAAGATAGGGTGGATTGGGACCAGACTTTGCCCTTCCCTCCTCAGTTGCTAGAAGGAAATTGCTCTTCATTTCATTGAATCCCACCAATCTAGTTATGGGAGAAAGTATAGGAATGAGCCTCCAGCTGAAGTTGTTTTGCTAACCCAAGAAAGTCCTCTGCCCCCTCCATGATTAATGCCATTTGCTTCTTCTCTACTCCACCTATTTGTTAAATATAACATAAATCTACCCAATAGATTAGACTCAACAGCTTTCCTTCATCTTCTCTCCTTTTTCCCCATGTAAGCTTTTTGGGTGTTCCTTATTAAGGAACTTGTCAGTTATTTTAAACATCTGCCTTATAATACTATTGCTTTGTAAACCATTCCTTGTTTCAGATTTTTTTTTTTTTAGAACTCTGCTATGTATCATCACTAATTTCATTTAGCTAGGAAGCTGCAAACAACATGAGGATGGATTAAGGGAGAGGATCTCATCATGCCCTAATGCAGCTTTCCCAACCTGGTATTCTCTATTTGTACTTGATTTCTATATCCAGTCCATTTTAGTTTGCAGGTATTTAATCATTCCATCAAATTTCCTCATTCATTCATTCATTCATTTATATAGATATATGAATTCCTAGAGCTGAGAGAGAGTGACTGGCCCAAGGTCACCCAGCTGGCTTTGTGCCTAAGGCAGGACAAGAGCTGACAGACTCCCAGTTTCTAGCTTGGTGTCTTAACCACTACACCAAACTGGGTCTCAGGAGTTGAATGGCTCCACCTTTTCTTTGTAAGCCAGTAGCATTTTGCTATCTTCATTGACCAGCTGGTATATTGATTCTTTTACTTTGCTTTTGAGCATAGCTAAAGAGAACCATTATTATTATTGCTGTTACTATTATTGCTACTAACATTATTGCCGTCATTCACTAACTTCATCTCATTCTGAGCTTTCACCTCTCTAACACTTAACTCTACAGTTTCAGGGTACCTATACTCTCCTTTGTGATGTAACCACCTTCCCATTTCCTATATGTGACCTGTTGTTCTTGTTCTTCCCACTTTAACCCAAATGCTCTCACAAGTTCATTTATTTGGATTTCTGAGCATGAATCCATGTATTTAACATACAATGCAACTGCTCCTCCCTTTCCATTGTTTCTGTTTGTTTTGAATAGATTGTATCCTCCAATTGTTTTATTTCAGCCATGAGAGTTATCCCACCAGATCTGTACCAAGAGCTTATATTATTACACTATTCGTATATAGACAGTGAAAGCCATGAACCTTGTGAGCCAGTGTTCTTCCTGACTTTTCTTGGAATAGTTTAAGAAACCTCATTTCAGGAACATCCCCCTTTCTACAATATACAAGCCTTTATCTGGGTTCCTTACTTCAGGGGTTTTGTTAACCTAATCAAACTCATCAAGCTTCCATCAAGCATTTATCAAACATTTTTACCAGTTCTTGTGAGGTGCATGAAAGCCATCATACAGAGGACTCAGACAGTGGTCTGGGAAGCCAGAATTGTTCTGCCAACACCATTTGTGTAGATACTGATTTGCAGTATTGCGGGGGGTCCCTTTCCAGGCCTCTTCCATGAACTGGAAAGATGGATAAGAATACTGCCGGAGTCCCCAGGATTCTTTCCAAGATTTCAGAGTTCATGGTGATACAGTTGGAGCTACTGTCTGCAATATGACTTGTCCCCACATTTATTAGCATGAAGAGATAACCATTGGTGAACTTGGTCTTGCATGTTGTTCTGTTACCCCTCTTAACCTTGCTCTTGGCAGACAATATATTTCAGAAGCCAGTGGGTTCAGTTTCAATAGTCTATGGTAGTTAATTACCGTAACTTTTCTTTGTCTTTCTTTGTCTTTACCATAACTTTTGTCTTCTTAATTGCATTCTCTCTGTCCTTTTCTAGTATACTTTCTCCTATTCTGCAGTCCTTTTTTTTTATTCTCCTGAAAATTCAGAGCATGTTTTATCTGTAGAGGCCTGAAAACTGCTTCTGAGTTCCAGTGATGCAGAATATGTAATGTCATTACTGGACTTGCTCCTCAATTTTGATTGTTTTCCTTATGCAGGGTTGCTTCCACTCTCAATTTCTGTGATACAACTTTTCTTTGAATTGATAAATCTTAGTTGTTTCTTATTAGCAGAAGAGTACCCATTCATGGCTCCAATCTTTTGACCTTTTTTTCAAAGATTGCTGTGAACATGCACTTTCTGCATATATATATATGCCAAGTTGTTTTCAGGTAAGAACACAAAATAACACAAAAATGTCATAAGCATTGTCAGTCACAAGTGCAGAGTTCTATCCATTCTTCTTCATTGCTGCTCCTTCTTTCAATAAATTGAAAGAATTCTATTTATTATTGTTCCTTTTCAGGCTTTCAGCTTAATCAAGTACAAATTCTTAACTTAGAGGGAAAAATGGTAAACTCCTCTTAGCTTTCTCTATTAGCTCACTCAATAAGCTCACTACCTGGATCCTGTCTGCCTTACCTTCCTCTTACAGACTCTGCTTACTCAGCATGTATTCTTTCAGAACACATAGGTTCTCTGGTCCCTTCCTGCTGTAGAATTCCTCATGCAAATCTCCTTGTTTGCTGTCAATGAATCACCAAGTTCTTGCTTATGACATATACAGCCCTAAACAAGCTGGGACCAAGAATCCTGACAAGCCACTTTTGCCTGTGACAAACCTGGCTGATTGCTAAGAACCAAAGAGACCCTATTGCATTAGACTGAGAACAGTAGGTGGTTACCTTATAGTTACACCTTTCTGTGGTGATGCCTGCTGTAGGGAGTGCAGAAATAACCTTGAAGATGGAATGCAAGGGCAGTTATATAAACTTCAGCTCCTTCTTACAAGAGAGGAGGGGGTGAAAAAGAAATTCTGGATTGCCCTGCCTTCATTTCCTTTGGTATGGGGGGAGCAGGAAGAGAAACTTTTCCAGGCTTTCAAGATTCTAGTATATCCTGCAACAATAATGTAGAATTCCAATAATCCATATTTATATTTATAGTTGATTTTGTTTCCTGACCTAGTCTATCTCAAAGAACTGGCACTGCACTCTGGAATCCTTTCCCCTCTGAAATAATTGCTTCTCAATGGTTTTATTCATCAACCACAATTTTCCTGTCTCTCCAGTTCACCTTCGAGTTATAAATGTGTACATATTTTCAAGACATACAAATGGAACAATCACATTCATCTTGTTATTCTTGAAGAGCAGGTGGTAGCCATGGCCAGGAGGGCCTTTGCACAGGTTCATCTTGTGTGCCAGCTGTGCCTTTTCCTCAACTGGGAGGCCCTTCAGATGGTCACTCATGTTGTGGTCACCTTATGACCGGTCAACTGCAATGTACTTTATATGAGGATGACCTTGAATACCATCCAGCTGGTACAAAATGCAGTGGCACAAGCAGTAATAGGCATTACATGGTAGGCCCATATATCACTGCTGCTACGCAAGCTGCACTGGTTGCCAGTAAGCTTCCAAGTTCAATTCAGGGTGCTGATCATCACCTGTAATGCCTTTCTTGGCACAGGGCCTGGTTATCTGACAGCCTGCCAATCTCCAATTGTCTCTGCCCACTTGTTACATTCACACAGAGTCCCTTTATGAAACATTGGCATCCAGTGGGACCAATGTAGCATAGCTTCTCTATTGGAACAGCATCCCCCCCGAGATACAAATGGTGTCCACTCTCCTGAGCTTCCAAAAAGTCCTTTACACCTGTCTCTGTTCCCAGGCCTGGGGTTGATGGGTTCATGGAGGTATTTGTGGAACTCCTGTTGTGTCTATATGCTTTATCTAGTTATTTTAGTCTGGGCTGCATATGTACAGTATGTGTGTTTATTATTTATTTATGTATTTATTACTCATATTTAGCCACCGCCCATCTCCCCCAGAAGAGGAACTCTGGGCGGTTTACAATAAAATTCCCCATAAAACATAAACATTAAAATCACATAAAACAATTATAATAAAACCCAATAAATAAATAAAATCCAAGAGAAATGTAAAATCCAGGCTGGTGGGAGGGACTCTAGGGTGCGAGCCATCCCCAAGAATGGTTATTCCCTTTCCCACCCCAGGCGAGATGGCAAAACCAGGTCTTCAGGGCCTTCCGGAAGGTGAGTCGTGTGTGTGTTAATTGTTTCTGGATTTTGCAAGCCACCCGCAGTCTAATAGAGTGTGTGGCTATTACAAATGTAATAAATTAAAATGTAAGATTACATTACATTACCTTACATTGTAGGAAAAGAATTTTAAAAAACATACATTTTTTTCATGATAGGGAAAATTCCATCAGCAGTTAAATAATCAGAGCACTACTTTTTCATATATGTACAATTCATATAGATATATTAAAATCAATAAGTGAAAACCCAATGAAAGAGATCCATTTTTATAGATTTTCTACATCCCAGCAGAGTGGTAACCAAATTTAATTTGTGAGGAAGAGTGTATTCCATTGTCTGGGAGCAACACATGTGAACTGCCTCTCTCATACTATATGTCAGAAAGATGTGGGAATATCCTCCTGCAAAGCTTAAAACCTGGCAGGTTCATAACTGGAGTGACAGTCCCTTAGAAAGTCAAGCCCTAAGCCTTTAAGCTTTAAAGTCTGATATAAACACTTTAAATTATGCTCATTAAGCAATAGCAGCCAATGAGGGGTTTTCAATGCAGATATCATATAGTCCTGGATATCTTGCCCCAATTAGCAACTCAGCTGCCTTAACTTGCAAAACTGTTTTCAAGGTCAGCCCCACATACAGTTTATTTCAGTCATCATACAGGATGTAATCAAGTTGTAGAGTGGAAATCCAACCAGTCTAGCTTCCTACTTACAAACAGCACCTGTCATGAGTAAGGATGGCGAGCAGGGGGCTCCCATCCAGACTGTCAAGCGCATGCGTAGCACTGAGGAATTGGTCAGCCATTCAAAGAGACACAGATCGGGACCACCTTAACCTTTGGGGTTTATATGTCTGGGTTTTCCCACGCTTCTTCAGTTTGTTAGGATTCCTGTTAAGTACTAGCAATAAATATTAGAGACCAGTTCCTTGTCTCAGTGTGTTTACTGGTTGTTAGGACAGCACCTCTACTTCATCTAGATTTAGTTTCGTTGGTTCTAATTCAGCCCAGTGAACAAAGACAAGATTCAAGGGGACTGATTGTTTCCTTGGAGATGAACAATAAGGATGATACTCCAGTCCAAAAGTTTTTGTGATCTTCCCCAGCAGTTTCATACTGAAATTGCTATGGGGCACCAAAGGTCAATGGCCAAATGTTGAGCTGCAGTCTCCAAGCCCCACCTTGGGCTGCACCTTTTGGGCCCCACCTTCTGGAAAGGCCCAAAGCCACTATAAAACTACCCTATGTAGAGAAGAGAAAGAAGTTTTATGCTATGTAATAAGTATGTGCAGAATTTATTGATTCAGGAACCAAACATTCTGGACAGGATACTTCAAACTGCTTCATATTCATATTCCCCACAACATCTAGTCACTTGCAGTACTTTGTGATGTTTGTTCCTCCAGCTGGCTGTGGAAGTATTTCCGTCCAATTGCCACTACTCAAATACTGTTCTTTGACCCTAAATTAATTGGTAAGCATAAGCTTAAACTTAGGCTTGCCTGTGAAATGTAATGTACAAAGTACACAACTAAAAAATACGTCTATAATTCTGCAATGGACAAAATATTGGCCTGGACTGTGAAGAACTATGGAACCTCAAACTTTGCCTTAGAGTTCTCTAGGTGCATGCAACATTGTTCAACAGGATCCTAAATAGGATTGCTCAAACTCAGAGCAAAACCCTGCCCTAGAAAGAAAAGAAGCAAATACTTAAAAGAAAACATAATCCTGTTAGTTACTTCTCTATGTTAAGGTCACAGAGCAGATCAAGGATTCCACATTTGGATTAAACCCAGCAATGATTAAACAAAGCTGTTGCCATTGTTGCACCAATCCTTACCCTGAAATTGCTGTGGAATATTAGTGCTGATAATGACCTTGAGTTTGGAATCTTAGGAATCATTTTATTGTCCATGAGTAGAATCATTCGTACAGTTTTGAAAAAGAAATAAATGCTTGGATTTGTTAATTTTGTGCTTTTTCCAACTTTATTACAGTATATGAAATTGGGTAGATCAGGAGAAACATAATTGTAAATTGAAAGCAATGGGAATGGGCTACTTAAGTGTGTGTGGGGTGGTGGTAAAACAATAAGAGATTCAGTCAGGAATGCTAAGGTAACATGGATCACATACAAAAGTACATAACTTTGAGGTGAATATGGAGAAGGTTGAATGATAATGGAAGGGCAAAACAAAGGAAACAAGAATGGATGAAGGACTTGAAATGAAAGGTATAGTTGGATGGAGTTGATGAGATTCTGAAAGAGGTGAGAAGTTTAAAAATGAAAGGCAATGTATGAGTCAGTAAATGGATGTGGTGGAAGAAAGTTTGAGTTTGTAAGGATAGAAAGTTATGGAAAGATAAAAGTATAACTTACGGTACTGTTGTGAATTAATTTTAGTTGTGTTTCCTTTCCTTATCTCATGCCTTTAATTTCTTTGGTTTACTATTTATTCCTTTTCTGTAACATAATTTACCCCAAAAGGATAAAAGTGGGATGAGTATGTATGCATGTATGTATGTTCAATCTAGGCTTAGTTTAGACTGCAAGGCAAGATATACTGTAAGCTTGAAATTTCCTCCTTGCATTTCTTTAGATCAGTGCATATCTACAGATTTGGATAATGTGTAATTCACAGATGAGATTATTATGCACAAAAGAAATTGGTCTTTAAGTACACCATACTTCCTGAATCCCCTGTCTCTGGCAGTTTTTTTGATGTATACACAATTTTCCCTAATTGCAAATACTGCATATCCTCACATGTATTTTGCTTTTTCAAGATTTATTGAACTGACATTCTTAACTTTTATGGTTGCCAGTTAGACAGCAAAATGGTTCACATATATGACTAAATCATAATGTAATCCATGCCATCCCCATCATATGTGAGCAGCTTACAAGACTCACCTTTTATGGTTAATATTTTTATTCAAACCCAACCTTTGTAGTTTAAAGTTTTATGCAAACCAAGCCACATAGGCTTGTTAAATGAAATGCATACTAATGTTATACACAGTATTCAGCCATTTTAAAGAAACTTAGAAATACAGCATTGGAAGGAGACAGTTCATTGAGTCCAATATTCTCCTTAGGATAGAAATCCAAATCCAAATTAAAATATCCCACAGATGGCTGTCTAGCTCCCAGTTGCACACCCATGATTAAGGGAAGTCCATAACCCCAATGGGTAATTGGTTCTGTTATAGAACTGCTCTTATGGTTGAAAGGTTGTTCTAATATTTGAGTAAAATCTGCCTTCCTGTAACTTGAATCTATTATTCCAGGTCTTACACTCAGGAATGATAGAGAGTATGTGGACAGTTGAATCCCACAAACCAGAACAAGGTCCTTTAAACATAAGGGTTTTTTTTAGCCCAATGGTGTGCATTAGCAACAAGATTTTGTTTGGATCCTGATTTGGTGTTTTTAAAACTATCTACTTTATCTTGGATTGATTTGGAAGTTACTCTGTTTGACTCAGTGGTAAAAATCCAATTCTCAGTGTGTAAATCTGGACTTTCATACTAATCATTATCATTAATAACTAACAAATGGCTAAAAATCCTCTTTTCATGCCACAAATTTGATTAAATTTGTAGGCCTCTTATAAAGTATAATTCCAGGCTAACAGATGGAGGCTAGAAAATTTTGAATTTCAATATGTATTTGTTTCTTCTATTTCAGTTGAATCTTACAAACCTTTCTGAGCCAACCTCATTCAGTTCTGAATTCAGAAGTTGGTCTGCACATCGCTAGGGATTTCCCCCACCTCTTTCTTCCTAATGTCTCTAAAAAGCCTCTCCTGAGAAGTGAACAGCTGTCAAGAATTGCATGTAATGCAGTATAGGTGATGCAGCTTGGCAGGAATCAAGAAAACAGGTACACCTGTTTAGCTTCCATTTATACAGAGAGAACTGGATAAAAGTTAGGACCCATTAAACAGCAGGATACTTACAATTCAATTTATTTTTCACTTATACTATAATATCAGTATTAAAACAAATTTTGTACCACTGACTCCATGGACAAAAATGTAGTTAATCAAATTGCATATTTCTTTCTCTTGGAAGTTTTTTCTTTGATGACACCTGCTAGAAAATGCAATTTCTATAGTAGTAGTGTTTCTCCAGGCTGGTGCCTTCATGCTGGCAAGGAATTATGGGAATTATAGTCCAACACATTTAGAAGGCACCTGATAAGAGAAAGCTGCTTTAGACCCTTCTGTTCAAATGGGTAAGTTTGTAGCATACTGCAATTCTATTAATGAGTATAGCTATATAAGCATAATATTTGTATTCTCTTTCTCTATGGTTCCATGAGTTTACAGTAGCAATTAGCTAATAGGCTTGTTAAGAAAGGAACACTAGGACAAAAGAAACCAGAGTTTCTGGAAGCGTAATTCAGTATGAACAAAATCCTTTTCCCACAAAGGAGTGCAAGTTTTGAAGCTGCGCTTGGGCTTGTTCTAGTTCATGAATACAGTAGTAAATCATCCCTAAAAGTAAGGGGAGAGGAATGTCAGATTAGTAAGAAACCCAACCAAAAAAGGAATATATTACACCCTGAGCAAAGACTAGAAGAGCAGGTTAGGCCTGCTCAATGTTATTGCTTTTTGTCCTAATCATGAGTTGTTTCTTATGTTGGGCATGTTTGGTATCTGAATGCTCAGCCCTTGAGTGTGCCTCATTTCATCCTCTAGAGAAACATCTCCAACATGATGAATGTCATCATTAGCAAGATCCAAGGGGTGCCGTTCATTTTCAACTCCTTGAGACAAAGCTTTGAGAAAGCAAACTTCATGAGTCAGAAAACTGTGTCTAAGAAAAGGACACTCACAGTATTTTGTCTAGGTAACAAGGGAAAATAAAGATTTCTTTCAGACTTGCATAGTTTTTAACACACCCTGGGCTCTCTGGAGTCAAGGGGTGGCAGCTTCAGCTCTATGTGATCATGACTTTAGTTGGGTAGAAATTCATTCACCAAGTGATTTGTGAAATAATATAAGGTGTGTGTGCATTTGGAACAAATGTCATCAGAGATTGCATAAACCCTACATTACATAGAAACTGTAAAAATAAGTGGCAGAGAAATCATTTAAACTGACTTTGCTTCTGTGTGACTATAAGCAGTAGAAGCTAGGAGGAGGTATGTGTCATACAGTATCTCCACCAACTATTATTATTGATGGCAAAATAAAGAATCCTAGATGCCATTTACTTCTGTCAGTTTCAATTTATTTCATGGGAAATTGGGATTCTTTGGGAAAAAGTGGAGGAGTACCACTTTTTTGGCCATGTCTGTAATAGATATGCTGACAAACATGCTTATCTCCCTAAAAGGGTGATATTAGGGCAACTAATAAAGCTACATTACTGCTACATAGTCTAGTGCATACAGAGGCTTCAGCAAGTGCAACCCTCTTACTGAGATGATGTCCTGTCAAGATCCAGAAAAAGAAAAATACAGTATAAATGTGCTAACAGCAGCCAAACTAACTCCTCTTTTCAAGGAGATTTCCTAGTGAGGCACTAGCAATATGTACTTACAGAATGGAGAATACTGATCAAGGCCAGCAGGTAAAAAAAAAAAAACCCACATGTAAAAGGCATGTTTATAAACCACCCAGAGTCACTGGGAATTGGGAGGTGTATAAATTTAAGATATTATTATTATTATTATTTGCAAACTGTGCACATACACTCACAGGAATAGCATGCAATTGTCTACCACAAAATAGTCTTGATTAGACCAACAGAAGCCATTCAGGCAATTAAAATTATAGCCAGCCAATTATAAATGAATGATTTCATTGCCATGTATCACCAAGCTCAAACCACAGGGGTGGTCACAGAAAGGGTATGTTCAAATACTGAAGATGCTACGGCTGATTTATGCTAAGCAAAGGCTCTGCTAGGCCCAAACTCTGTCTCTACCAAATTCTTATTCATAAAAATAACAGTTGCTCCTTCACCTTAAACATGTTTAAATTTCCACTTTCCATAGGAAAGCTAGGCCAGAGAAAATGTCAGGTGAATCTCATGGATAGATCTGTTGTTTATCATAACAGAATTTGGTGAAAACCTCTGAAGTATTGCTGGATAGTACATGATTTTTGACTAACGAAGCAAAAGAAAACCCTTGCAAGCAATTCACAACAGTAATAGGCAAAGATAGGTTAACTTTGTTTCATTTTAAATTTCATCCTCATAATTAACCATCTTAATGTATGTATAAGATAGATAACTCACTTACATGAGGTTATATGGGTGAGCTCTTCTAAACTTGGATCAGATTAAGTGTGGCATTAAGGTTTTCCAAGACCATACAGAAAAACAATCTGTATACCTCCTACCCCAAAATGCATCTCCCACAAATCTCAATTCTATAAGTATTTCCCTTCCCTGCCTTTAAACCAGTGGCAAAAAACAAGGGGTGGGGGTGAGGTGGGACTAAAATAGGTTATGAAGGTTAAACACATCCATTGGATTTGGAATGCTTACTGATGGGAGGAATGGAATAAACGGAAGAAAGGTATAGATAAAGGCTAGAACATAGAATAGGAACCCTCCTTTCTGCAACATTTTGTCATAAATGCCACTTGTTTAATATGAATCAATTTAGCATTGTAGCCTTATTGGGGGGGGAGAATCCCTTCTTAAAAAGAAAATAGTGGTTTGTTCAGAAACATTCCAACCTGTGAGCCAAGTCAGCTCCAAGCCCTTCAGTGATCATGCCAAAGAATCTACTTTCCTACCACTAATTTAAAAACACTGTTATCTAACAAGCAATTGTAAAACACTCATTTTAATGGCTAGGGAATCCAAAGTGCTGACATACTGGTAAATGTGTCTCTGTAGGAGAGAGAGAGCTTTATGATTGTTGAGTTGTGTTAAGGGACGTCACTTGTGATAAGTTCCATGAAGTTGTGCTGTGACAACTGAATGTGAAAACCAGATCTCATCAACTCAGTGCATTTTAATGAAATTTTTAAAATTTGCAGAACAAATGTATGCAAACAGTATGTTCTAGCCAAGTTATTAGTAACAAATAGTAAGGGTTTACTTTCAATATAAGTTCATACCCCCATCCCCGAAAAGGATACAAGAGCCAGCATGACTACCTATAAAACAATATTTCTTTTACAGGTGTGGTCCATGAACTATATTTTCTCCTGTCCTAATCCTCCATGAACAAGATTTATATCAGCAGGGATTCTAAAGCCATCAATAGCAGGATATAGTAGTTATCATAGGTTGTACAGTACATGTAATTATTTAAAAATCGTAATCAATGCTCTGAGCTATCCCCAGCCTTCCCAGGTTTTCTCTAAAACTTCCCCTAATTGTCTGAAGAGAATCTGGGAGAGCATAGGGACTGCAAAAAGACAGAGACCGTCTGATTTTGAGGGCAGTACAGCAGAAGATGTTCAAAGACACACTTATAGATACCCGGCTTTGCAGTAAAGAGAAAATGCATCCCTTCCTTTCCTAAAAACAGGAAGTTGGTCTCAGAGATTCCTTAAGTTTCATCCTTGTCTAGAGATAAAAATATAAAAGTACAATTTTAGGTGTGCTTTGTATTTGAACAAGCTGTGTTAAAATATTTATCTGATCAGCAGTGTGAATGTTGGCCTGAATACTTGAAGGAAAATGAAATGTTTGCCCAACAAAAACAAAAAAACTTGTTTATTAACTGCTGTTGTATTCTTCACAGAATTTTTTTTTTAAAAAAACCTTGTTTCTGCATATAACCTATTCTTCGTCACTGTTGCACTTGGCTGCAGAACTGAAGATTCTAAGAATTAAACACTACTGGAAATCAGTTGTTTTTGCAATGAAATAATGTTGATATTTTTCTCTGGATTTCTCCTTGGGTTGGCAACATTGTGACCAGTCCCTGGATAAACTGTATTCAAATGCCAAGCCCAGAGCTAAAACCTATAAACAGAAGAGGGGAAAAAAGTCAATTTACAGTTAAACACATATAAAGAGTTAATATTGTTCATATTTTTTCATTGTTTGACCTCCAACAAGGCTGTTTTCAGATAATAGCATTTTATAATCTTGGTTATTTCCATTTATCTGAATGCACAGTACTACTAGAAATGGAAGAAGACAAAACAAGACCTACTGTGCATCTTTCCTGGTTTTCCCTTTCTAGGGAAAAACTGGACCTCACTCCCGGATTGATCTATGGAGATGAGAAATGTAGTGATGAATGTTGGTTACATCTTCTCACCCTTCAAAATGATTATACATATGTATTTTATTAGCCAGATTTGAAACATTTGTGTTTCATATGAGTGCTAAGTACTTACAGAATATTTTGTTCTTCCTTCAAGTTTTACCACTTACAAGTATTCTACAGATAATGATGATGACTGTTGTTCACAGAATATGTGAAACTGCCATGCCCTGAGCCAAAATCTTTTTGTTGTGTGTTGCCAGGGGGGCTTATTATCCCAGCAATCAACATTAGCTAAGAGTCCTCATTTGTTTCACGGGGAAGTGTATGCTTTCAGGACCCCAACTGCATATACTGCCCTTCAGGAGAAGGAGCAGTATCAGCAGCCAAGACATTTGTGGCTGGAGTCCTTTTCCCAATCTTCCCTTGCCTCTTTCTTTTCCTCTATAACATCACATCATGGAAAAAGTCCTGTTACCACACATCTGTGCTCAACAGTAGCAGCTATATTTTTGGTTAGCAGCATATTGGGAGACCATCTGTACTCCTTGCTCTTTCTGGCCTGAAGCACAACAAGTTTTAAAACACATGCACAGACCAATAACAGATGAAAGAATGTTTGAGAAATTATTCCAATGGAACAGATGGTAAGCTGTTTTAATGTGGCTGAAAATACCATTTGATTTACCATAAACATGGATATCAAAATTGTCTTTTTTACCCTTAAAAGAGAAGACAAGAAAGCCCACTCCACAGCAAGCACCACTGGAATGACAATGAGAGCAGGGTTCCCCAGAAGACCCTTTAAGTTTTCCTTTTCACCATCCAAATATATACCTTTGGAGCAGTTCCTGACAATTGCCACAATATCCTATCGCCCAATTCATGGACAAATTTGGGGATCAACAGTTCACAAAATAGTTGTCATGGGTGAGATTACTCTTCCCCACTTCCTTGAGTCCCTAAGTATGTTCTCTGTCATTGCATTTCTCTCTTTTGTGACAGGTGGCACATCCAAACAAAGCACTAACTTTGGTCATGCATCATTTTTATTTCCTAAGGATGCCTACAAAACCTATGCATGCTTAGATCATTCTTGTAATAAAATGTTAGAGGCTAGTGCTTTGCTTTGCAACATACCACCTTCCCATTTATTTATTTTTAATTAAAGTAACATTTTTAATAAAGTCATGGGTGCCAAGGAAGATATCTCCAGGCACACTATTGCCTATTCCTGTCTTACAAAGCACCAAAGCATAGCTAAAGCTTTGGCACCAGTCCATTTCACTTTGAACCTACCCTGCTGCAGAGGGCTAAATGCTAACAAAGCCAATGCTTTTATTCAGCATTTGCTGTCAAGGTTTTTTCTTTGCTGGTTTGGGTTTTAATGTGATTTTCATATTTAATTTAGATATATTTTATATTGCTTTCTAATGATATGGCTTATACTAGTTGGGTTATATATCAAAGTGCTTATCTTGAAAAGTGGAATACAAATACTTATATGACTACTTCAAAATGTGCAACTTGTAAGGCAAGTATTGAATGTGGGAATAAGTTAGTAAGAGAGGGTGACCTGAGAGAAGCCACATTAGATCTGAAGTGGAGTTCCTGGCTATCTCTTAGCTGTTGCTGCTGGGCTGTTCCTAGCTCTCAAAAACACTCAGCTTCACATGTACCTGCGGACTCCCACATTTTGTCGTTGTTTAGCAACATGGCTACTTCCAAGAAATCCTTCATACAGTGAGATTCGTAAGTAGCAGCCCTGAAGTGCTGAGTCATTTGAATCTGTCTTATTGTCAGAAAACTTTCATTCAATTCCTTTCAAAGAATCTATTCCAGGATTTATCATTTACTTTCTGAAGGCTGACATCAAACAGCTATACAAATAAAATAAGCAATAAAGCTTAGTTTTTCACCCAATCCTAAACATGTAGAGAAATTATAGTAATAGGTTTTTTTTTCCCTTTCTCCATATGCCCCACCCACAAATATGTTTTGATGACAGCCAGTATTTATGAAGGGCACTCAGTCAGCATTTTCACACAGTCACCCTGCCAATTAAGAAAGGGCTTGGTACTGAGTTTGCAAGTTAATATAAACACTCCTCCTTCGGGGTAAAGAAATGCTTCTAGGGAGGGTGGAGCAGGTACTTATTTTGTACCAGATGTCACACCTGTTTGGCTAAGATGCTGTGATTCATCCATTACTTGGCCCTGGGACTGCAGTTTGGTTTCCATCTGTTCTCTCCCAGGCTCATGATTAAACAATAAAGATAGCAGGCTTGTGTTGCATGAAACAATGTTCTTGAAACAGCATTGTCTACTAGTTTCTTCAATAACCATTCATTCATTCATTCTATATTTATTTGTTTTAAAAGCCTCATGCATTCTGGATCTCTCTAAAACTACTCTTGCATAAGAAGTGGAGTGAATGAGCTGTTCAAGGGACTGAGAAAAGAATGCAGCCAAGGGATTTCCTACCTTAATTTTGAGCACATCGTCTATGAGTTACCTCTATTGCTATATGAAAAGCTCATAGAAAAGCCATCTGAGAAAGAGCTTATCTAGTTTTCTTGTGTGGATTGTAGCTACTGTCCTGATTACAGGTGCACTAACAATAAGATTCAGTTTCAAAAATTCAACAGTTGGACTAATTCAACAAATGATTCAATGAATGGACTAATTAGAAGCTGCCTGGTTCAATTCGGTATTAGTCAGAAGAAACTCACAAGATTCAGGAATCCAAAATGTGTCTTATTCACTAGTATTGGAAACCCACTGATGATTGTCATTATTAGTATGTTTTTTAACACTGTAATCACACGTAAAGTTATTTGTACCTGAATTGGAAGGGTACATGCAAATATATCTATTAATACATTAATGTTGTCTCCTTAAAATGTCTATTTGGCTGGAAGAACTTATCATGGTTTAGTTATACCACTAATCAGCCAGATCATCTCTTTTATATTTTTTAAAAAGCTAATTAATTAACATATAAAGTTTTTGGGCATCATCTGTCTGCTTTACTTTCCCCTATAATAGCACAAATAAAGCCTTTTTGACAGAGTTGCGGTGTTGTTATTTCAAATAATTATACTAATTACAGTTGCTTGTTACTAATAATCCAATAGCATTTAGAAAATGCTAGTGGGAAGTGTTGACATACAGTGTCTTTTCTTTGCTGTTTCTTTGTGTCATCTCTTTACACCAGGGGTTCTTAACCTGAGCCCATGGATTCGTGGTTAGATTTCAGAGAGTCCATGAACCTGGATGGGAAAGAAATCACATTATTTTCATTAACCTCTAAGTGAAATTTAGCTTTTCATTCAATAATGAATGGAGGCAACAAAGTAATTTATGATCCCTAGACTCCAAAAATGTTTATTAAATTCAACAAATCTCACTATCTAAAATTATTATACCCTTAAAAAGCAAAATCAGAAAACTTAATAACTAATTTGGTTATATGAAGTACCTTTTTCTCCAAAAGCATCTAATTGATAATGGTCAGCACAGTTTGCATTTCAAAGGTTCTTTTGTACCAAAATATTTATATGAGCCATTAATATTTTAATAACTATATTTAAGCATAAGTGGTTTCCTTTGTAATACAATCTATTTTATTTTATGCATTTAAATACATTTTTCTGAGAAAAGGTCCTTAGATTCCATCAGGCTCTTAAAGAGGTCCATGGCACAAAAAGGTTAAGAACCCCTGATTTACACCCTTACTATAAAGTATTTGTTCTCTCTTTTTGGATTTGTAGATATAAAATTGTATTGAAATGAGCATCAAACCTAGAATTCTATCCCCTTTTTCTTGTTTATAATGCTAGGTGCTGGTGTGTATGTGTGTGTGTGTGTATGCATTATATGTTTGTTCACATACATTATCTAACCAATTAATAATGCTGAGATTATTCATTCCTGAATTGTAGGGTAAAATCTCTCTGACAAATGATACAGGTTACAAAGAATCATGCTACATTTTACACTACAAATGTAGCAAGACAATAACCATAATGAGTTTTTTCCTTTTCTTTTTTTCTCATAAATATGCAGAATCTCAGTCCAAATTTGAACCTTAGCACATTTGGTAAGGATGTATAAGCATCCCTCTTCTGGCTCTTGGATTCAGGAATTTTCCCCATATAGAATTTGAAGAAACAACAATTAAAAAACCCTTCATAGAGGCCATTTAGAAGCCCATGAACAAGAGCAGGAAATTTCTGAATTATGGAGTACTTCAAGGTGTCTACTGTTTCTGCTTCTGAACTATCCGATGTCCAATTTAAAATGCACCCAAAATGTATCCAGGCTTCTTTTAACCATTTTCATATCTGTTTGGACGTCTGAAAATTATGAGCTGGCACATGTTTGCACATCTATAGAACTTGCAGGGAATAGCCAGTGATTTGCCTTTTCTGGCCAATAGCTGACTACAGAGACTGCCAGCCAATCAGTGCTTACTTGCCCGCCTGTAACTCCTAGTGCTCAGGGCATTCCAAGAATAAACGGAGTGTTTCCAATGCTTCTCTGTGTTTTCCATGGTGGAAAATCTCCAGCACCTCCCAAACTCCTAATGCTGGTGTGCTGGCATTTCTGCACTTGGCTGCTTTATGTAATTCTTCCAGCATGCTACTACAATAGGAACTCAGGAGATGAATGTGGCTAGCCATTAAAACATCATTCTCCTTGCCACATATACATTCCCATTGAAAGCCATGATGATGTCATGAGTATGTATTTTTGATGTTAAGCACTTTTCCTAACAGTGGAGTCCCTGGTGCTCTCTGAGCCTTGTTTTCTTGCAGACATTTCAATGCACTTCAGTGTCACACTGAAGATGTTGCCTCATCTGGCAATGAAATGTCTGCAAGAAAACAACAAGGCTCAGAGAGCACCAGGGACTCCACAGTTCAACCCTGAGCTACAAATATTCTCTTTGATTGGTACTTTTCCTAACAGTTGGAACAATGCTTGCAGAGCATCTGTTTGGTGGGGAGAGGCTGGAAGGTAGGGTAAAGCAAAAGATAAGTGCCAATTTATGGAAACATGGAAATTCAAATCATCCTTTTGAGAGGGACTGTGAAACTGACTAGAATGATTCAGATGGGGATCTCTGATAAAAAGAGATCTAGGGCTGAACATTGCTCTGACTTCAGGCAGGAGGAGGCAGAACTTTTCCCTTTCTTGAACAGGCATGAGGAATCAGATCTTTTGCAGTCTATAAAATAATCTGAATGTGTGCATGCCTTGAAATAGCAGCATACTGTTTATGGGCTTGCTTTAAGTTTTAGGAAAGGGCTTGGGCGGTACCACTCTGGAATTTTTACAAGCATGAATGGATTTCTCTGTCTCTCTTTCTGTTTGTGTATGTGTCTATGTGTATGTGTGTCTGTGTGTGTGTGTGCATGTGTGTGCAGGTGCACATACAGTTGATAGATATACCTTCTGAAAAATTGCCTCTCAGAGGACAGCAAGCAACCCAAAATTTGGTAATAATTCTTCACCAAATTCATTATGCTTCTGGATATCTCCAGTCCTGTAAGTGAGTTGAGTTTCATGATCAAATAGTGAATATATTATATATATTTATAAATAGAAGAATTCTGAAAAAAATAGATTAGATTAGGATTAGAGCTCCTGTACCTCTCTAATACTCCTTTGTCAGGATTATCTTCAGTGTAAATGATGAAGTAGTGTGTGATCCATGAAAGCTCATGCAATAATAAATGTGTTGGTCTTCAACAAATAAATGATTTAAAGCATAAGATTCTGTTGTTTCTTCTGCTAAAGAAGAATGCAAGTAGTTTTCTAGAAACTGTTTCTCATTTTCTGTAATGCATACCATTGTCAGCCTAAAACAGTACAGTTCATAACAATTTTTATACAGATAATTGTTTTAAAATGTAGTTTTGCTGGTGTCCTTTTTTCACTTTCATTCTTCATCTTGAATGAACACATTATAGCCGCCACAAGACTCCTCCCACCCACTAAGTATTTTCATTCTACCTAAAGGATGAATGAATGGTTAAAGGCAGATAATATCAGCGGCTTATCACATTACTTTCCTTTTTTAGTTTTATTTATGTCTGCCTTGCACAAGTTCCCAGAGATAAATCTGGCCAGTTAAGAAATCTGATTTCTACAGAGCCAGTTCACTCCAAAATGATTTGAATTGAACTTGCTATAGATTCATGGACAAGAAATAACCATCCCTACCAGACTATGATTCAATAAACAATGTTACATTTTCTAAAGAATGCAGAACAAGGTTGCTTGCTTGCTTGCTTGCTGATTCATTCATTGATTCATTCCTTGCACTTCATGGGTCTACTTACTTTTTTTAACACCAGTATCTTCCTCCATTTTTCTTTGGCATCCAGATTGTGTAAAGTAAAAATTTAGAAAGATTTGGTTCAGAAATTTTGAAGTCATGTTGATGAGGACAAATATATTCTGATTCAATATCTTCCCTCTTTTATTCTATAAGTCCAATATTTCAGAAATATGCTTCTTTCTGTGGACATGGTCTTGTCTGGACCACTTGGATTGAACAGATGTCTGCATTCTTTCTCACTGACTTTTACACATATTGCCCTTTTAAAGGTCAAATCAGCTGCCTTCCACATTGGTCTTAAATGTGACATGTAGAGAGCCATTTTGGTATAGTGGTAAAGGTGCTGGCCTAGAAACCAGGAGACTGAGTTCTAGGCCTCCCTTAGGCACAAAAGCCAGCTGGGTGACTTTGGGCCAGTCACTCTCTCTCAGCCCAACCCACCTCAGGGTTGTTGTTGTGGGGAAAATAGGAGACAAGAATATGTTCACTGCCTTGAGTTATATATAAAAAAGGGAATAATAATAATAATAATAATATGTTTAATTATCATGTATGCTGACAAATATGTTGGCAAATACCTGTCAAGTTTCTTTACTGTCTACACAGAGCATTAATAGACCATTGCATCAGAACCATACCAATCTTTGTAAGCTGGTTACAAAGATACCGCTTGTCACATCAGCTATAGGTCACTGATCAATGCTGCAGGAGGCCTTCTGTGAGCATCCCTGTTTTTCAGAGTTCAATGCATCTTTCTCTTCATTGCGCATTCTTTGAGCTGGGATGAAAGGTGTCTATCATGGTTCTTTAAAGTAAGGATTTGGTTCAGGCTTCTGTAGTAGGCCTTGTTCCTAGAATCCCATGACTCGACAAATGAGCCCCAAATATCCCAATTAACTTGCATTACTCAATTATACTATCAAGGAATCATGACTTACATTTTTCTTCTGAGCATAGAATGACTGGAGAAAAGACCCTCAATTACTGTACCAGTAAAGACTGGGCATTTTGCAAAAGTCAGCACACAATGAGTTCCTCAGTTGCACTGAATAGAGCTTTGCCTTCTATTCATAGAAGCATAAAAATGGTGGGAGGTACCTTGGTGAACATCTTGCCTACTCCTCACTCAATAACAGACCTATGTACATAATATATTGAATATCAATCTTTATTTAATTTCACCTAACATAAAATAAATGTACAAGAATCCTGGCTCCAAATCTTATAGTTTCCTTCTATACTTTCTGATGAATATATGTCTATCTATATAAATAATGAGATCTCTGGGGAGGGATATCTGTCCCTTACCTGTAGCCTCTTAATGGGAAAAAGAGAAGACAATGTCAGGAAGAGGAGAGGAGAGTTAGGAGGGTATGTGTGGAAAGAGAAGAATGGCATATGGAGGGAGGGAGGGAGGGAGGGAGGGAGGGAGGGAGGGAGGATGTGGATATCCACCAACTTTTTGTTCAGTCTCCCTCACTTGCTTCACCCTCACCTATCATGAAGGCCCAAGAGATTCCCCCTGAAGGGAACCTTGACCAAATTACAAAAATAAATTGCCACCCTAGTTTTAAGCCTTCATATCTAAGGTTCAAGAGAGAACTATATATATATGGGAGGAGGGATATTCAAATGTGGAATAGAAATGGGAGTCTTTCACATTTTCTCTGCCAATTAGGCCCATCACACCTACCAACACTTTTTCAACAATATCATGGAAGTGGTAAACAGTCCAAAATATTTGATCAGCTGATTTATTAGTCCTATAGAATTAGGAGATTTACTATACATAGGTTCTGTCATGTTCGCCGTTTCAATGTCTTTGATACATCGTAACGTTTCGCATGTCATTAGCTGGATGCGTGTTTCATCTTTCACGGGAGGATGCGAGTAGTTATCTCTTGGCTGTGCTTTGGAATGTATTTGCTTTATCTGCTATGTTCGAGGTTACTTTCCCAGGCTAGCAGGTCTGACGATTGCTAGCACCTGGACTGGGCGGGGCTGTTGCCAGGGAGGCGGGATACGTTCGTACCGAGGGTTTTAAGTTTGTATTTGGCGCGCTTTTTGCTCATTCTCAGCTTTCTCTGTATTTGTCCTAAGATCCTTAATAAATCAGATTTCATTTAGCAGCCTCTTGTGAGTCTGAGTATTTGGGGCTGGGCAATCATTACATAAAGCTGAGAATCAAAGATCCCGACCCCGCTGGCCCCTTTCCAGGAAAGGGCAAGTTGTCTAAACCTGTGAGGGAGAGCGCCAGCGATGACCGAACCCGATATCGAGCTGATGGAAGAAGGGGAGCCGGATTCAACCGTGAGACGCCCCGACCGACCGTCCCAAGTGGGGGAGCTGTCCGCTATCCTGGAAGAGGCGAGCTCTGAGTCGGAGGGTGAAGCCAGGGGCATGAAAACCGCCCCGGAGACTACCGTAACCACCCCGGGTGAGCTGGTCACCTGGGATGAGACCCAAGGGGATGTCTCGGTGGCGGGGGGTCCATCCTGGAGGCAGAGGTACCCACTGTCCCCTACAGTGGTCCAGGTGCAGCCCAAGGAGGGCTCCCCCACCCTGGATCGTATCCGGGTGTTGGAGTCGAAAATGGACTCATTAGAGACGATACTGAAACAGCTGAGTCTAGACCTGAGTTCGTTGAAGGAAACCCGGGACGGGTCAAGCCAACGGCATTCGACCCCTTCGTCCCATGGGCAGTCCCCAGAGCAGAGACGAACCGCGCGTCTGAGGGAAGGGGAACAAGCGGTCCGGATGGAAGTAGCATCACCGTCCGTGCGACCAGCCCCAGCCCCCGCACCGCCGCCGGCTGGAGAGACGCAGCCCACTGAAGCCCCGGGGATGGGGCGCAGCCCGTCGCCGGGTGGGATGCGAGACTTCCCTGTCAAGTTTGATGGGGATCCAACAAAACTCTCATTCTTCCTGACAAATGCTAAAGCATACATGGAGGAATGGGGGTCGCTTTTTCGATCAGAAAAGGCAAAGATCATCACCATTGCCACCAAACTGAAAGGGAGGGCAGCAGACTGGTATGTCCAGATGTGCCAGTCGGAAGCGCCTGAACTGGAGAAATTTAACGAGTTCCTCTGGGCGTTGAGGCAGCACTTTGAGGACCCCCTGGCAAAAGAGAGGGCAAAGCGAGCTTTGAAGGAACTCAAGCAGGGATCGAGATCCGTGGCTGATTACGCGCTGGAGTTCAAAGCGCTTGCCGGGAAAGTGGATGACTGGTCCCAAGCCACCATCATCGAGTTATTCAAGGATGGCCTGAACACAGAGGTGCTGTGCTGGTCCCTGGGGAGGGACGACCCATATACGTTGTACGAGTGGATCCAGCTCGCTGGAAGGGCTGAGCATGCCCATGAGGTGTTCGCCCATCGGAGGGCTGCCAAATCGGGGCGAGAGCTAAAGCCTAGTCGCCCAGCGAGCACCGGAGGACGGCCCGGACAAAGAGCCTGGGAAGAGGAGCGAGAGAAGCGGTATGCGAAAGGGCAGTGTCTGCGATGTGGTAAGGAGGGGCATCGAGTAGTGGCGTGCCCGAAGGCAAAGGGGGAAGAATGCCGGGGAAGCCGCCGACGAAGTCCCCTTCCCTGCTGCGGAAGCAGAAAGCGGCGGTGGCTGAAAGCGAGGGAGACGGTGTGCCATTCTACGAGGAGGAGGGGGAGCCCGAACTACTGCAGCCGGCGGGAAATGGCAGCCACCTGCTTTAAAGGGCGCCGCTGGGCAGGTGGTGGAAGAAGGGCGCGCGCCTTCATCGGTGAGTGGCAGTTACCGCATTCTCACGGTGAAATTGAAGTTGGGCTCCCGATCCAAGACTGTAGAAGTATGGGCCATGATCGATTCGGGGTGTTCCAGGTGTTTGATGCACCCCGATGTGGTAGCGGTTCTGGAGCTACCCACGTTTCCCTTGCAGCGACCCATCGCCTTTACGCAGCTGGATGGGTCCATGGCAGGGGGCAAACCAGTCACCCATTTCACAGGACGAGTAGCCTTGCAGTTGGGCAGCCATCGCGAAGGTTTGTCCTTTGTCGTGGCTCCGGTGGGGGGTCCCTTGGTGGTTCTGGGGGTGCCCTGGTTGGTTCAGCAGAATCCCCAAATAAACTGGGTTTACCGGACTGTCACCTTTAGGGATGGATTTTACCAAGCACCAGAAGGGAGGGGTACCCCAGAGGAGATGGTGGGGGTAGCGGCAGCTGCGACTCCGCATTGCCCGGCCCCTCCTCTGGAAGGCTTGCCGCTTGAGTACCAGAGGTTTGCTGATGTGTTTGGTGAAAAGGAAGCGGATCAATTGCCCCCTCATCGGAAAATGGATTGTGCCATTGAGTTGGTGCCCAATACCCAGTTGCCCAAGCCAAAGATTTACTCCATGACGCAAAAGGAACTAACTTTGCTGAGGGACTTTGTGGACAAAAACTTGGCTCGGGGATTCATTGAGCCAGCGAATTCACCGGTGGGGGCACCGGTCCTCTTCCGCCCAAAAAAGGACAGGACATTAAGACTCTGTACCGATTTCCGTGGGTTAAATGCCGTCTCAATTTCCAATAAATATCCTTTGCCATTGATCAAAGACATGTTGTCACATCTGGCGAAGGATAAAATCTTCTCTAAACTTGATTTGAGAGAAGCCTATTACCGTGTACACATCAAGGAGGGGGATGAGTGGAAAACGGCGTTCAATTGCCCGTTGGGTGCTTTCCAGTATAAGGTGTTACCTTTTGGTTTGGCTGGGGCCCCTGGGGTATTTATGCAATTGATCAATGAAGTACTTCATGAGCATCTGTTTAAAGGGGTATTGGTGTATTTGGATGATGTATTGATTTATACTGAAACCATGGAAGAACATGTCTCTCTGGTAAAGAGGGTGCTTAGCAAACTCAGAACAGCACAATTGTATGCCAAACTGTCTAAATGTGCCTTTCATCAGACGCAAATTGATTACTTGGGGTATCGAATTTTGGATAAGGGCATTGAAATGGACCCTGCTAAGGTGCAAGCTATTGTGGACTGGGAAAGCCCTCGCACCCACAGGCAACTTCAAAGTTTCCTGGGGTTCAGTAATTATTACAGATTATTCATCAGAGGGTTCGCTGAAATTGCTTTGCCACTAACGGAATTACTTCAAACCAAGGGGCTTGGTGATACTCGGAGAGTAAAGAATCCAGGGGCGCTATTGCGCTGGACGCCTGCCTGCCAAGCGGCGTTTGAGCGGCTCAAAGCGGCTTTTACCAAAGAACCTATTCTGCAACACCCTGACCCCTCTAAGCCTTTTGTGGTGCAGGCTGATGCCTCCGATTATTCCATTGGGGCATTGTTGATGCAAGCTGACGGGGCAGGATGCCTCAAACCGTGTGCCTACTTGTCCCACAAGTTCTCAGAGACTGAGAGGCGATGGCACATATGGGAGAAAGAGGCATTTGCAGTGAAAGCTGCGTTAGAAGCTTGGCGGCATTTGCTAGAGGGGGCGAATCACCCGTTCGAGGTGTGGACAGACCATAAAAACTTGGAAGCTCTTAGCACCCCTAGGAAACTGAGCCCAAAACAAGTCCGCTGGGCTCAATTCTTCAATCGCTTCAATTTCCAATTGAAGTTTATCCCGGGGAAAAAGAATTTCCTGGCTGATGCGTTGTCACGACAACCCCAGGACTCTGGTGCAGCGCCAGAGGTGGTCAGCACCTTGTGGATGGCACCCCAATTGGGTATGCAGGCTGTGACGCGCAGCCAAACGCGCACGCAGCAGCCACCTTCTGCGGACCCAGCGCAGCCGACTGCTTTGTCAATTCCCTCCCAGTTGCAACAAAAGTTTCTGAAAGAGCTGAAAACTGATACCTGGTTGATTGCAAATAAACACAATGTTACTTTTGACCAAGGCTTTGCTTGGAAATCCAACCGCCTCTACGTCCCTGAGCGGTTAAGAAAAGAGGTGTTGCTCCGTTCACACGATGACAAAGTAGCGGGACATTTTGGGTTTGTGAAAACTTTGCACCTGGTTCGGAGGCAGTTTTGGTGGCCCACATTACGCAAAGATGTCAAGGAGTATGTCTCCTCTTGCACTGTATGCGCGATGTCTAAGCGCAAGGTGGGTAAACCTCAGGGGCTGTTGCAGCCGGTGGCCACCCCAACTTGCCCGTGGGATGAAATTTCCATGGACTTCATTGTTGAATTACCACCCAGTCAACGCAAAACTGTCATTTGGGTGGTCAAAGACTATTTCTCAAAGCAAGCCCATTTCATCCCTTGCGTATCAATCCCTTCGGCACGTCAATTGGCCCGCCTGTTTTTAGTACACGTGTACAGGCTACACGGATGTCCCTCTCGTTTAATTTCGGACAGGGGCACACAATTTACGTCGCAATTTTGGTGGGCATTCCTCAAACTGCTAGGCACGAAGCAAGCCCTGTCCACGGCGTGGCATCCACAGACGGACGGGGCCACGGAGGCTTTAAATTCTACTCTGGAGCAGTACCTTCGAGCCTTTGTGAATTACCAGCAAGATGACTGGGTGGACCTCCTCCCTTTTGCAGAAGTTGCTTACAACAATGCTGTCCATCAAAGTACGGGTCAAACCCCATTTCGTGTTGCTCAAGGCAGAGACTTTGTACCCATCCCAGATTTACCACAACCTCCGAGCGGCTCGCCCTCACCGGGCGATTGGGCAACACAACTGGCAGATTCCTGGCCAATGATTCAAAAAGCATTGGCTGACGCCCAATTGGATTACAAACATTATGCTGATCAGAAACGTGCTCCTCAGCCTGCATTTCAAGTCGGTGACTTGGTGTACCTCTCCACTAAGTTTATTAAGTCATCACAACCTTCTAAGAAGTTGGCACCTAAGTTTGTGGGTCCTTTCCCCATTATTGCTCAGATTAACCCTGTGACTTTTAAACTTGATCTGCCACATAACTTAAAACGCTTACACCCTGTTTTTCATTGCAGTTTGCTCAAACCGACTATTCGTTCTGACCGCTGGCATGACCAACCTCCACCTCCAACCCCCATCATGATTGACGGTCAACAACACTTTGAAGTTAAAGAAATTTTAGTTTCTAGACGCCTTCGCAATACTCTGCAATACTTAGTCCGTTGGAAGCATTTCCCTCATCCTGAATGGGTCGCCGCAACGGATGTGGCTTCCCCTGTTCTGGTTTCCCGTTTTCACTCTGCTTATCCCGCTAAGCCGGGTCCCTAAGTTTGTTTTTGGGGAGGCGGTATGTCATGTTCGCCGTTTCAATGTCTTTGATACATCGTAACATTTCGCATGTCATTAGCTGGATGCGTGTTTCATCTTTCACGGGAGGATGGGAGTAGTTATCTCTTGGCTGTGCTTTGGAATGTATTTGCTTTATCTGCTATGTTCAAGGTTACTTTCCCAGGCTAGCAGGTCTGACGATTGCTAGCACCTGGACCGGGCGGGGCTGTTGCCAGGGAGGCGGGATACGTTCGTACCGAGGGTTTTAAGTTTGTATTTGGCGCGCTTTTTGCTCATTCTCAGCTTTCTCTGTATTTGTCCTAAGATCCTTAATAAATCAGATTTCATTTAGCAGCCTCTTGTGAGTCTGAGTATTTGGGGCTGGGCAATCATTACAGGTTCCAAACTGGTCACATGGGTCCTTATTGTACATATATTTCATGTATATTTATATACATACATATTTAGTGCACTGGTGTATGCACTGTTAATGCTTACAATAACAGTGTGATAGATAGATAGATAGATAGATAGATAGATAGATAGATAGATAGATAGATAGATAGATAGATATAGATGATAGATAGAACACTGTCACGTCTTTCTAAAGTGTGGACAAAACAGACACATATTCCAAAGCCCCTGTATATGGTTCTGAGATCATCAGCAGGGCCAGATACCCAAATACCTATAAATGCATGAAAATTCATGTACATATATATCTGTCATCCACAATGAATGTGCTCGCTGAAGGAAACAACAGTCTAAAAGTAGAATACACACTGGAGAGCATTTGTTCTTCACCAGCAATATCTGGCAGCCTTGTCTGAGCTGGAAATCTAAGTAAGATCACTAACTGGTTCATGAAAACATCCAGGGAATTCCAGTGTCAGATGTAAAAGTCAGAAAAAATTCCAGAAGAAACCACTGGCAGGCCCCAAGAAACCTGCAGGGATGTTTCAATGAAATCACCAGGAGTTCAGCTCAACCCAAAGGAGATCTTACTTTATGACGTATGTCAAGCAGTATTTTTCCTTTTCACTCTGGAGACCAAACACAGTTACCAAAACAAACAGCTCTCCTTATCAAGGCGCACACAGAGGGCAAGGGTCAGTCTGCCACTAATGCTATTTAATATCATCAGCAATTGATTTCTAGAAAACAGAAGGGCAACAGCACATAGAGAAACCCAAAATGTAAAATACCACATGAATCTGAAATCTAAACAAAGGGATCTGAAAAGAACAAAGGCCTATGGAGAAAAAGAAGCACTCACATTCACTGAGGTTATGCTGGTGCACTGATTTTTATTTGGGGAAGTCGCTCTTAGCCAAGTGAAAGGTCATACTTTAGTAGAAGAATAGGCAGACTATTCTAATAGTACCTCATTAGGCTTATTTACGTATAAGAAGAGTAAAACTGATAGATTTGTATTTTCATTTAAGTGCTTTGCTCCTAAAGGAAGCCCAGAGGCCACACCTGTGCACATCCACATACTTCTTCATGGAGGAGATAAGCTTCATAAAAGAACATGATGATGATTTAGTATTCCTAACCTAGTATTACAACCGGACTGAAAGAATAAACAGGGACTATTGCAGCACATACAAACATACACACACACAAAACCAAAAGTCAAAGAGCTCTATGACTAGTTTCACTCATCTCCAGGAGACTTTGAACTTGGATTTCTCAAATGGCACACACATCTATTATCCCTAATGTATGGAAAATCATTTTTTGAGATTGAGTGGAGTTTCAAAATTAATTATAAAATGGCACAGAAAGAAAAATTAAATCTCCAATTAGTAATTGCAAAGCCCTTGGTTATTTATATATGAGACAGGGAAGCTTTCCCACTTCCCAACCATTTGGGAAGAGTCCCCCTCTTTGGAGGGAGATGGGCAGTAATAGAAATTTGAATAATAAATAAATAAATAAAATTTGTTGTGGCGTCTTTGGAATATATATGTATATATGTGTGTGTGTGTGTGTGTGATGCTATATATATATGGACAGGAGCAGCTTTAGGCTAAGGCCAAGTAGATACTGGCCTGGGGCACCAACGCCACCTCACTTTCTGAAAACAAAGGCCACAAGAAAAAATGTTTATCTTTCATCTACATTTAAAGAATGAAACCTTTCATTTTGTTGATACAGGATTTTATATATTTTTCATTGAGGCTTAGAAATTTTCAGTTGACTATAGTTGGCAATTCTGCTCCAGCATAGTGGCAGACCAACGTGTAGTTTCCAAGGTCACTTCACACAGAACAAATGCTAAACGAATCATTGTAAAAATGCAAATCTTTGTATTGGCAGGAGGAGGTGCCATCAGTCAATGTGGCCTAGGAACACCAAGGACCCTTGACCTGGCACTGTATATGCATGTGTGTATGTGATATAGGCTGCAGAGCATAATGGCAGCCTAACAAACTCCAGAAACAACCACTACATTCTCTGATCCTGTTTCAGATTTCCAAAAGCAAAAATGTGGGACCTTATCATTTTTCTGACATCTAACTGCAGTTAAAAATAACTCTGCTCTATTTGTCTGAAATCAAGTTGTACTTGTTTCTATCTCTCTCTCATTCTCTCTCTCTCTCAATCTCTCTCCCCACCCCAGTCCCCTCCAAACTCAAAGGTGTTGATTTATGACCATTAAAGCCATTTCACTTACTTGTGTGGTCTTTTCCCCTATATACTTCCCCTATATATGCACTATATAGAAGAGCTAATGGCTTAGAAGTCCATTATGACTGCAGGTGTTTACAGATGCAACATTTGAAGGTCTCACCTGGTTCCTGGAGGCTGTGAAAGCCTTGAAGGGTCAAAACAAGCTCATATTAAATCCCTGGAAAATGGAGCTGCTTTTTGTTGGTGATTGTTCTGGCTTAATCACAGTTCCAACTTTGCTTCTGGACAGGGTCATGTTTCTCCCAAAGGAGCAGGTCCATGATTTAGAAGTCCTCCTAGACTTATGGCTCCTGCTGGAACAAAATATGGAGGCCATGGCTTGGGCTGGTGTGCCAATTACAGGCCTTTCTGAACCAGAAAGCCCTAATGACAGTGACTCATGTCCTTATTTATCATCTCAAGATTACTGCAACACACTCTATTTATTATTATTAATAACTACTTCTCAGCATATAACATTAAATTCAGTGGGGCTTGCAACCAGTAAGCAAGCAGAGGAATGCTCTATGGAAGAACCAATGGAGTCAGGGAAGAGTGAAATGGCAGAGTCACTGCTACATCCCAGCCCCTGCTGGCTTGCACTGGTCAGGACAGAACCTAAGAGTTAATTATTAATTGTGGGACCCAATCAGGAAATACTGGGGTCTTTACATTCATATTACTGTGCCTCTGAATTACCCCATTATAGAAAACTTCCATGGCTTCTACCAGTAGAATTGCCAGTAATGGTAAGTTTTCTGCCTGTGGAATTTCCCTAAATGGAAAGGTCATCTAGGAGGGGTGGAGAACACTTTCCTCCTAGCAGAGCAATTATTTACTATTATTTACTAGTGGGGAAGCTAACAGCTTCCCCCCCACACACCACATCCTAGCCTCCTCTATCATGCTACCTCTGGAGATTAGGTTTGCAGTCTCAGAACTCAATGGGTAGCCATTATCTCAAAGAGTATAACACTTCAAATGTCTTCATTCTAACAGACATTTAGCTCTGAATATCTTTGACATGGGAAGGGGGGAATTAGATGAAGAAAAATAAAGCAGTAGCTATCAACACTGGGTTTTTGTACCCAGAACACTCCCTCATTTAGCCAATCCAAAGTAGATCTTAAGATTATTAATCAGAAGGTAGTTATTAAATGCAAGTATCAGTTTTGACATGTTCAGTGCCTCAGGGAGTCAACTGTTTGTATGTTGGAAATAAGAATGCCATTGTCATTTAGCCAAGGAAGTAATTATTTCTGTAGCTGATGATTTCTGTAATGACTAGTTTAAAAGGGGTGTACCTGCTATAGATGCTCATGAATTCATTGAAGTGCTTGGCTTTCATGTTGTGTTCTCTGCTAGTAACTCTTTGATGAGTTAAATTCTTCCAGCATGGATGCTACAATGAATGCTATTTTTAAAATGTTTACCATAGGGGGTATTTTTATTTACAATACACCTTCCAAACAGCCTCAAAAACAGACACTGTCAATGACATTTAATTTGTGGGGAGAATATGAAAATGCAGGCAGTAAGAGCAATCAACTGTGAAGCAAATATTACAAAACCCTTTCTCAGTCCTCCTTTTCTTATTTTATGTGATATTGCATGTTTCATATAAATGTCAACAAATTGGCAGCATACCCTTTGTATCTTAGGAGTGTGTCTATTCATCTTAAAGGAAGCTAGCTTGGGGTTAATTTCCTGGATATGTTCACAAACATTCCAAACATAATTATATTTTCATCCACATCAGTGACATTACTAAGCCTCAAAGGGAGTCATTTGTTGGGAATCTATATCAACACCTTCTGCTGTGGTTTATAGGCAGTAACAAAAGTATTGGGAGAAGAGCTATGGAAACAGCTTTGCACAACTCTCTTAAGAAGAGATAGGACATCAAAGAGTTCTTGTGACCTCTAAGTACTCCATGTGTAGGAGAATGAAGCATGATTCTTACTTGGAATCCCTTCAATTCATTCTTTTATACTGGACACAACAACACAAAATTCCGTAAGTGGGATATCATCAAACACCGCCATCGTATTTCTTTATTAGCTTAACAAAATTAGATATTTTGGAATAAATGATTAAAAATCTTTCCAGAAAGAAGAGAAGAGATAATATTTCAGATGGGAAAGTTGCCCTTCAGTCTACAAAAGTCCCATCAGATTTTGGAGGGGAAAATTCTGGCAAAATGCTAAAATCAAATTTCCTTTAGGTGCTGTGAAAATGAATGTACTGTATACTTAGTGAAAGAGATCCAGTTGCATAGGGGTTAAGGCTAGAAAGCAGGAGACTGTGAGTTCTAGTCCTGCCTTAGGCATGAAACCAGCTGGGTAACCTTAGGCCACTCACTCTCTCTCAGCCCTAGGAAGGAGGCAATGGCAAACAATTTCCAAAATCTTGCCAATAAAACTGCAGGGACTTGTCTAGGCAGTCGCCAGGAGTTAACAGACTCGAAGGGACGCACACACACACACACACACACATTTAGTGCAGAAGACCGAAGCCTAAACTACATAAAAATAAATATTACAAAGTTGCCTTGTGGGTCAATATAAAATACTAATACTCCAACCTCCCTTCAAAGCCCTTTTTTTAGAAAAAAATCACCAACAGTTCCCCTTGTGGGTGCCTGCACAGGGTTATGAATTATTTTTCTAAATAAGAAAGGATGATGTTCATGCAATAGCTTCAGTCCAGACCAGTTCAAAGGTGGAGAATGGGGAAAGAGAAGCTGCATCATACATACATTGTGCATTATCATTTAGCTCTGAGTTTCTTCCAAATAAAATGCATCTTGTTTTATCCATGTCATATAATAATGAGAACTGCCCATCTTTTAAAAGGTGTGAAGCTGTTTTGTAGAGGGCAATGTGCTCTCAAAAATCATTTGGCTTGGTTAGCATGCTTTGAGGGCTGTTGGCAAAGTTAAACCAGTCAAACAACTTTTCTTGGGTGGAGAATTTTGTGAATAATTAGCCTTGGGCTGTGAAACTACAGAGCCACACCTGATCTGACTCTGACTTCTCATATCTGAAATCACATGAAGACTGGGATAGCCCAGCTCTGATCTTTCTCGTGATAAAAGCTGTGCCATTGTTCATGCACAATTTACTGCCCTACATTTCAGCTGTAAATTTTAAAAATTCATGGGTAGAAGTATGGCTGATAACATTACTACCTTAATTATGCTGAAAATGACACTTCTCTAGCATGCATTTTTCTTTCTTTCAAATACTTCTTCATTGTTTCCAGACACATCTGAACAATCTACACTTCTGTGACACATACTGTACTTCTGTGATAACAAAGAATGCTGACACACAAAATATTTTTATCTGAGGCGCACCCGTCTTTTAAAACGTTAGAAATGATAGAGAAATCTTGTAATGAGACATTATGCAACTCATATTGCTATGCTATTATGTCTTCAAGGCATTAATCTGCTTTAAGAAGGAAACTGAAGAAGTACTGATCTTCACCTGTTCTAGTTATGTTGCTAAATGTTCCCTAGGAAAAATCAAGCTCCATATTGTGGTATCTATGGCATTCTTATTTTGCGATCAAATCTGAGCTCTATTTACATTTCACATTGGTGAGTGGGACAGCTTGGATCTTCTTCCCACTGCACAGTTGCCTTGTGGTGTATCTCTGACCTGGAGCCCATCTACAATACCGGTTGATCGTTAAGACAGAGCTTGGAAAGGTATCTGGAAGGAGAAGTTTCCTCTGTTCACTTCCTAGGACATACTGTATACTGGAGGCTGTCATGTGGCTTCCCACCCTTTTCAACTGACACTCCATCTTCTTTTTTCACCACTGCATGGAAATTAATTGCCAATTGGCAAACCATGATCACTTAGGGCAAGGCATTTGCAGGAATAGAGCTTTCCTTGAATATTGTTGCCTGGATTGTTACTTGTATTGCAAGTTACATCTTCATTGTTGAAGAATAGGAAGTACTAGACCAAATCTATAAGGGACAGGCACTTTAGGTTGTTGCAGCCTAATTGTGGACAGCCTTGCCTGCCACACCCCCATGTTGCAAAAGCTCATGTTTTTTGTGAGGTCCCAATTCTCACCACTCCCAGTCCTAAATCAGCACACGGGCTAAGCAGCAAACTCACCAGCAACTGGGCTGTCCAGTGACTTGATCTGTATTCTGCACCATAACAAAATCAGAAGTCAGTTCTATACAAACTCTATGTTGCATCTAATTTTAAACTCTGATTCTGTTTTTATTATTTCTGAAAGAAAGTGATTTGGCTCTTACCACATCCCTATCTATATACAGTAATGAGATATGGTAATAGGAATAAAGACTCATCTCGGCAAGTTTGTATTTCATCTGAAGGCCTCATGGAAACTGCAGTTTGCCATAGTCTAGAAATTTTAATTGGCTAACTTGGAGACCAATCCTTGAATTCCCTCACATTGTGTAGTTACTAATCAAATATCAGGACCCAGCTCAGGTAGATAGTAGGATAATGTGTAAAACATTGCAAGCAGCATGACAATTTTGGATTAGCCAGTCAAGTATACACAGGGCAAATTCAGCCTTCTTTCTCTCCTAATGAATTCTCTATCACTAGTTCCCATTTTTCTGGCCGCTAGCTCTAGTAATTTCTTTCAACAACCTGGGATAAATGATAGATGATAGATAGATAGACAGGCAGACAGGCAGACAGAAAGACAGAGATATCACCTTTCCTGATCAGAATTCAAGCACAGTTTGCTGTGCTGTTGACAATATTCCCACAAAAAAAGATAATCAAGAACAATGATCAAACATGAAGTCTACTATCATAACTGTAGCTTTAGGCTCAGTAAAACATTGCATATTGCATTTTAGCATGCAGTACATTAAGTTGGAAAACTGAGGTTTCGTGCAGCCTTTGGATATTTTTGCAGCCCTCCAAAGGTCCAGTTTAAAGCCTTCCAAAATATGTTTCTAATTAGTCTATGGGATCTGTTCTCACACAATTTAAAATACAAAAAAAAATGGGAAGGGACAATTGCAGAAATTTGGTTATAAGTAAACCATTGTTTTTAAAAAGCTTAGACATGAGTTACCTTAACAAATACACATTTAAAAGTATACCAAAGTATTTTATTTGCTTGCCTCTTTTTTTGTAATGAATTTTGGGTCATTTATTTATTTATCATATTTTTATCACCGCCCATCTCCCCCACAAGGAGGGACCCTGGGCAGTTATAGAGAAGTGTATACGTAAAATGCTTACCTTGAATGGAAAATGAAATGGATAATTTTGAAACATTGAAGCAAGTGCCTTCTCTTAAAATGGTTTTGTGTGTCTGTGGGATTTGGAGTGATTTTCAGTTCTCAGAAGTTTTTTTTAAAACCTATCAAATGTTGTTTCACCCAGTGCCTCAGACATCAGAAACACTTTTCAAATGTATAACAGGGGGTAATCGGGACTTCCAGTAGACAAGCAATAGTCTCTGTGCAACCCTTTCAACTTCGTCCAGTTGCATCCAGTTTTACTGACTTCATGGTGAATTCTCTTTCTCCTCCTTTTTCTTTCATTCTACTCTTTAGTCATAAAACCACCAAAACAACTTACAGAATAACACATTTTAAAAAAAACAACTTTCCTATGGGCAGATCATAAATACCATACCTATTAGGAGGTTTTCATCAGTTGTTGCCGTGGCTTCATTTTTAAATTCCTGACAATTTGAACAAATTTATATTATCATCATCAATGCAGTGGAGTTGATCTGAGAGGGTAAAAATGTGCAACTATATGGGCATATGAGGATTTGATTCCGTTGCATAGGAATACTTTATTGTGCAATTTTTTATTTTTTATTTATATATTTACATATCACATTTATATCATACGGCAGTTATCCACAGACTCTCAACAGTTTATTATTGGCTATTTTTGTTGTTTTCATCTTGCTTACCTATGGTAGAATTGTAAGCCATTCAGAATTGTTCAGCAGTTGGAATACCACATAGGCCTAGTAAAATATCTATGGATAAATACCATTCCTGATTTCCAAGATAGCACAAAATCCGCCATAAACAGATACACAGAAAGATTTTTTAATCACTCTGATCTGTTATTTCATAAGCAATTTTTGTAGCAAATTTGTATGCTATCAAAGCAGATTATTTCTAGAACTATTTCCAGAAAATATTGAGAAAATCTTTTCCCTGATCCTATTCAACATCTACATGAAGCTGCTAGATGAGGTAATCTGTCAACATGGGGTGACGTATCATCAAGTGCAGATCATACCCAATTGTACATCTCTGTCTTGGGCTGACCAGGTGACACTGTCAAGATTCTTTCCCAGTGTCTGAAAGTTGTAGGGGTCTGGGTGTAGAAGAACATGCTTCATCTCAATCCAAGCAGCTGTTGATTTGAGTGCTCCCAGATCGGGAGATCTTCCATCTTTAATCCTGAATGGAATTAACCCAGACAGATTTGGTGTGCATTCTGGGGCTCCTCTTGAATCCATGGCTCTTTCTCAAAGAGCAGGTGACAGCCTTGGCCAAGAAGACGTTTACACAAATCCATCTTCTGCATCAATCACACCCATGCCTAAACTGGGAGGCCCTGCTAATGGTCTTTCATGCCTTAGTCACCTTTTTTATTTTGAAATAAAAAATATTTTCAATTTCTAATTGAGTAATATTAAAAACTTCAGCAAAGGATCATTACCTTGTTGTGGTGCTGGAGCTTGAGCACCTCAGTGATGCCATGAGCTAAACTGTGAAGGACCACCCAAGATGGGAAGGTCATGACAGAGAGGTCAGACTAAATGCGATCCCTGGGGAAGGTAATGGCAACCCACCCCAGTATTCTTGCCGGGAAAACTAAATGGATCAATACAACCAGAGATATGTCGGTATACCATCGGAAGATGAGACCCCCAGGTCGGAAGATGGTCAAAATGCTACTGGGGAGGAACAGAGGATGAGTTCAACTAGCCCCAGACGTGATGACGCAGCTAGCTCAAAGCTGAAAGGACGGCTAGCCGCCGACGGTGCTGGTGGTGAACGGCGAATCCGATGTTCTAGGGATCAACACACCATTGGAACCTGGAATGTAAAATCTATGAGCCAGGGCAAATTGGATGTGGTTATTGGTGAGATGTCAAGATTAAAGATAGACATTTTGGGCATCAGTGAACTGAAATGGACTGGAATGGGCCACTTCACATCAAATGACCACCAGATCTACTACTGTGGACAAGAGGACCACAGACGAAATGGAGTAGTATTCATAATTAATAGTAAAGTGGCTAAAGCAGTGCTTGGATACAATCCAAAAAACGATAGAATGGTCTCTGTTCGAATTCAGGGCAAGCCATCAAACGTCACAGTGATCCAAATATACGCCCCAACCACAGATGCTGAAGAAGCTGAAGTAGAGCAGTTCTATGAGGGTCTGCAGCACCTACTGGACAACACACCTAAAAGAGATGTTATTTTCATCACAGGAGACTGGAATGCTAAGGTGGGCAGTCAAATGACACCTGGAATTACAGGTAAGCATGGCCTGGGAGAACAAAACGAAGCAGGACATAGGCTGATAGAATTTTGCCAAGACAACTCACTCTGCATAACAAACACTCTCTTCCAACAACCTAAGAGACGGCTTTATACATGGACTTCACCTGATGGACAACACCGAAATCAGATTGACTACATCCTTTCCAGCCAAAGGTGGCGGACATCTATACAGTCGGTAAAAACAAGACCTGGAGCTGACTGTAGTTCAGATCACGAACTTCTTCTTGCACAATTTAGGATCAGACTAAAGAGATTAGGGAAGACCCACAGATCAGCTAGATATGAGCTCACTAATATTCCTAAGGAATATGCAGTGGAGGTGAAGAATAGATTTAAGGGACTGGACTTAGTAGATAGGGTCCCGGAAGGACTATGGACAGAAGTTTGCAACATTGTTCAGGAGGCGGCAACAAAATACATCCCAAAGAAAGAGAAAACCAAGAAGGCAAAATGGCTGTCTGCTGAGACACTAGAAGTAGCCCAAGAAAGAAGGAAAGCAAAAGGCAACAGTGATAGGGGGAGATATGCCGAATTAAATGCAAAATTCCAGAGGTTAGCCAGAAGAGATAAGGAATTATTTTTAAACAAGCAATGTGCGGAAGTGGAAGAAGACAATAGAATAGGAAGGACAAGAGACCTCTTCCAGAAAATTAGAAACATCGGAGGTAAATTCCAGGCAAAAATGGGTATGATCAAAAACAAAGATGGCAAGGACCTAACAGAAGAAGAAGAGATCAAGAAAAGGTGGCAACAATATACAGAAGACCTGTATAGGAAGGATAACAATATTGGGGATGGCTTTGACAGTGTGGTCAGTGAGTTAGAGCCAGATATCCTGAAGAGTGAGGTTGAATGGGCCTTAAGAAGCATTGCTAATAACAAGGCACCAGGAGACGATGGCATCCCAGCTGAACTGTTCAAAATCTTGCAAGATGATGCTGTCAAGGTAATGCATGCTATATGCCAGCAAATTCGGAAAACACAAGAACGGCCATCAGACTGGAAAAAATCAACTTATATCCCCATACCAAAAAAGGGAAACACTAAAGAATGTTCAAACTATCGAACAGTGGCACTCATTTCACATGCCAGTAAGGTAATGCTCAAGATCCTGCAAGGTAGACTTCAGCAATTCATGGAGCGAGAATTGCCAGATGTACAAGCTGGGTTTAGAAAAGGCAGAGGAACTCGGGACCAAATTTCCATTGATAATGGAAAAAGCCAGGGAGTTTCAGAAAAACATCTATTTCTGTTTTATTGACTATTCTAAAGCCTTTGACTGTGTGGACCATAACAAATTGTGGCAAGTTCTTAGTGGTATGGGGATACCAAGTCATCTTGTCTGCCTCCTGAAGAATCTGTATAACGACCAAGTAGCAACAGTCAGAACAGACCACGGAACAACAGACTGGTTTAAGATTGGGAAAGGAGTATGGCAGGGCTGTATACTCTCACCCTACCTATTCAATTTGTACGCAGAACACATCATGCGACATGCTGGGCTTGAGGAATCCAAGGCTGGAGTTAAAATCGCTGGAAGAAACACAGTCTCACATATGCAGATGATACCACTGTGACGTCTGAAAGCGAAGAGGAACTGAGGAGCCTTATGATGAAGGTGAAAGAAGAAAGTGCAAACGCTGGCTTGCAGCTAAACCTCAAAAAAACCACGATTATGGCAACCAGCTTGATTGATAACTGGCAAATAGAGAGAGAAAACGTAGAGGCAGTGAAGACTTTGTATTTCTAGGTGCGAAGATTACTGCAGATGCTGACTGCAGTCAGGAAATCAGAAGACGCTTAATCCTTGGGAGAAGAGCAATGACAAATCTTGATAAAATAGTTAAGAGCACAGACATCACACTGACAACAAAGGTCCCCATAGTTAAAGCAATGGTGTTCCCCGTAGTAACATATGGCTGCGAGAGCTGGACCATAAGGAAGGCTGAGAGAAGGAAGATCGATGCTTTTGAACTGTGTTGTTGGAGGAAAATTCTGAGAGTGCCTTGGACTGCAAGAAGATCAAGCCAGTCCATCCTCCAGGAAATAAAGCCAGACTGCTCACTTGAGGGAATGATATTAAAGGCAAAACTGAAATACTTTGGCCACATAATGAGAAGACAGGACACCCTGAAGAAAATGCTGATGCTAGGGAGAGTGGAGGGCAAAAGGAAGAGGGGCCAACCAGGGCCAGATGGATGGATGATATTCTAGAGGTGACAGACTTGTCCCTGGGGGAGCTGGGGATGTTGACGACCGACAGAAAGTTCTGGCGTGGGCTGTTCCATGAAGTCACGAAGAGTTGGAAGCGACTAAATGAATAAACAACAACAACAAAATATTAAAAAGAGGAAACCAAGAAGATCATCACTGAGGTGATATTTCGGATTCCTGATATCACCACAAAAAAAACCTTTCTCACCTCCTGAAGGCCTGAGGAACAAGATGAAGACACAGAAGGCATGGCTTCTGAGGCAGATCATAAAGCCTAGACATGTCTAATGGAATCAGACAATTCCTGAGATCAGATTATAGTGCTCAGATTGCAAATCCCTTTCAACAAGGAATCAGTATTATTGTGGATATCTTTAGCTTTTGGTTCTAATCCAGACATAACCATGCTTGTGTAATCAGAATGTGGTAGCATTACATGATATTAGTACACTAGAAAAGAATACAGCATAACATCAGTATGTCCTACAACAATCATGTCATCTAATTGAGAGAGGCACAATCATCATTTACTATTTATGAATATATTAAACTTACAAACCACTTTTCAATAGAAAAGAATATCCGTAGCTCAGAGTTGAACCGTGGAGTTCTTGGTGCTGAGCTCAACCAAGCACAAAGAACACCAAGAACTCCACAAACCACTTTGCATTCACAAAAGATTCCAGGGGAGCATATATATCATTAATACCATGACCAAGTGCAATACGATTACGAAAAAGAAGCCTACAAACTATTCAGCTAAAAAGAAATAAACCAACATTTAAAATGCCTGAGTAAAATGAAACATTCTTATTTGGGGCCAAAATGGAAGCGACGTTGGCATCATTCCTGCCTTTATAAATGTAGGATGTCTTTCTCTACTGATGATGTTTGGCAAAGCAGTTGAATCTTCTACTATAGACACAGTTTTTATATGGGCAATGTGGGATCCAAATAGCAAAACTAAGCAGTGACTTCAGTACTCTTCTATTAATCCCTAGTAATAACAAATACTGAATCTAAAAGCATTACAAATTTGAAGAGCATTTGCTCAATTAAAGTTACTGTGGGAGGATGATCTTAATTTATAATCTATAATTGATAATAACAAGCTGTAAAGAATGTTATACCCACCTATATTATTTTTTTAATGAATCAATCTTGCATCATTTATTTCCCCCACTAAACTACGGCACACAGTTTGCCTTGCTTCTCCCTATTGTCAACAAAACAAAAAACAGAGCTACATTCCTGCCCTATCTGTGCTCAGGTTCAAAGAACAGAGTTGAATGTTTAGTTAATCTGTACATTGACAGAACAGCTTTACCTGCCTGATGGATCTCTTTTATATTTTCAGAAGGTATCCATTCAATATCTGTATCTAAAGCAAGGTGATACTATTGCTCAAGCAAGAATGGATATGCAAATAGTTCTATAATATCTTGCAGAGTCAACAAAGTACACAATGCATATGACATAGGTAGCAAATACCACTAGTGCAACTATCATTAATGAGGAGTAGCACTGGGAAACTGCAATTTGAAGTGTGGGAGAGACAGGCAGAATTGGTCCCAAAACTGATTGTGTATTTTATGACTTACTCTTGCAAAAGCATGCAAAAAAAAGGGGAGAAGAAAAAGCAGCTTATGAAATCATCAAATGATGGTTTATATGTTACATATTTCTCTTCATCCAAACTATTAAGCTAAATGTAGCCATCAGGGTCCCCTCCAAGATTCAGTAGAAAATTCAGTGAATTTTCATGAGTATCAACTAAACCTGTAGTGAAACCCCAAGGATTTACCTGGTTTAAAAGGGAAAACCTCTCCCTGCTTCAAAAAACTGAGCAAAGAACTAGAAAATCCCATACCCATTTTACATTATGAGTACCTTTTGTGGCCTTCATCCCCATGACAATATTAGTGTGGGCATCTGATCTCCAGAGGGTGCCAACCATGCTGCTATTTATGGCTAGAGAAACAGGCTGCAGGCTTGAGGGTAACTCTCAAGTCAGATCTCTCACTCCCTGGGTGGTACTTTCTGTTCAGCCACAGACAGAGAAATCTAAAATGTTAATTAGCTGTGGGATAGCCCACAGGAATGCAGCCCCAAACATTTCCTTCCATTATTCATTATTATCTCACTTAGTGTCATGAGCACTGATGGTGAGCAGGAGGGGGACCCTATCCAGGGGGAAAACACATGCGTAGTAGAGAGAATTTGAGCTGTCATTCAAAGATACACAGGACAGACCCGCCTTGACTTTTGGGGTTTATCTGTATGGGTTTTCTCATGCTTCTTCAGTTTGGTAGGATTTTCTGTCTACTGTAGCAGTAATAAAACACTAGAGACCTATTCCTTGTCTCGGCGTGGTTCCTGCTTGTCAGGACGCTTAGCAGTTCAAGACTTCATTGACTTGATGACCACTGAATTTAATCTGGAGATCAAACTGACATTACAAATGCGTAGTTATCTAGTTTGAAGCTAATTAAATATATCTAATGAGGTTCAATTACTAGTTTGCATGGTGTAATGGAAGAAAACCTGGTTTTATGAACATCAGTATCTCATAGCTGTGTTATAACTCAAGTATCTTTGTTCTTATTTCTCCATTTCTGTTTCTGGGGAAAGGATGAGGAATTCTTGTGGCTGGTGGGGCAGACAGGAACCACAGTTCTAAAATAATTATTTAATACAGACCTGATGTCAGGCCCAGCCCGAGAACAACCAAGAACAAGCCGAACTGCAGTTCTTTATTTGCTAACACTGTATAGACAGAATCTTGCCAGACTAAAGCAACTCTACCTAACCTAAGGGGAAATAACCTGGGAAAGCTCTAGGGTGGGGCTATTCTGAATCTCTTGGTTTTCCCACAACTGCCACCTGGACTATGTCTCCTCTTATCTCTTCTTCCTTCTTGGAATGTGCTCCCTCCTTCCTGAGAACCAGCGGCACTGCCAAAATCCACCACATTCTTTAAGGTTGCATTGGTTTATGTTGTTAGTTGGTTTTAGATCTATACACTTTCATTTTGTTTTTAAGAAACTCCATTTATCCTTCACTAAAAGGTTAAAAAAATAACATATTTTATATTTTGTCATGCTTTTTGTGTTGTTAATAGTTTAGAGAACTAAAAAATATACCTAGCAGGTTGTGTTTAAAAAGTAGCTGCATCACCAAATGATAAAACAAAAGAGCCATTTTTTTAATCATGTGGTAGTTCTCCTTAGCTAAAGGTCTTCAAACAGAGGGTAGATGATCACCTGTAAGAAATGCTGTAGTAGATCCTGCAATGAGCAGGAGGCTTGACTAGATGGCCTTGACTGTCATTTCCAACTCTATGATTCTAGTACAATATGATTTACATGAAAGATAATCATAAAATAGTGACCATGCTTAAATAGTAAATGGATTTATCCCTAAGAAACTCAAAATTCATTCATTTATTCATTGGATACCTCTGCATTTTCTTTGTCATGCAAATACAAATATGATTTGCTAATACGTTGGCAATTTATTTTAGTTAATAATATGTTACTATTGCAAACAATTTTTCGGCAACTTAATATTGTCAAATGGAATAGTAGTTCATAGCAGAACAAGAACTAGATTAGGAATACAAAAATGTAAACTATTTATTTGTTTGTTTGTTTGTTTGTTTGTTTGCAGAACAGAGGAATCAAGCCCTGTATATGACAGCCCTGTGTTTAAATCCTACACCTTTTTTGCCTGCCTTTTTGAGTCAACAGACTTTTGACTGTTCTTTTCCCTGCTGGAAGGCACCTACTCAGTATTTCCGCAAGAGTTCTGTCTGGCCTGAGCATCGTTGGTTCCTGTCTTGCCAGCTTCAGCCCTTAATCTTATAAATCTAAAAGGCATTTTAAAACCTTCATAATCTCCCTGCTGTAAAAAGGCTGTTGAGGCAAACAACTCCTATTGCCATAGGAGTTCCCTGTCATGGATTAACTGATTCACTATAGGATTTGTTTCCACATGGTTCCCCTAGTGTTTTGCTGTAGGCTCTACCCTGCTAGAGTTGGTTTTCAGCCTACCAAATTCCTCCAAGCCTCATCCCCTGACCAATGAGGCTCCAGTGCCCCTGAAGATTAAGCTTCCTCAACCCTTGAAAGCAGATCCAGGGATCCATGGGAGACTCTAAAGAGAAGGGTACCCATTCTTGGGCATAAGCACTTTGATTGCCTTTCATTGCCTTTGATTCTCCCTGTATATATTTGTGTGACTAATTGCCACTTGATTCAAGCAATTGACAGAACAGTCAAGCCTCTTGAAAGAAGAGCTTCACCACCCAAAGGAACTGAATGAATCAAGCAACAATTGGCACAATCCCATTTCTGATTACAAATAGATACTTGCCTAAAGCTATTGACCAATGCTGGCAATCCACATACTGTATGGTGCTTTAGTAGGCTGAATCAAACCAGTTTAGTGAGTAAGAAAAACTCTGCTAGCTAGGTGGAGAAAGGCAACTACCTTTGGAACACCTTGGGTGGCAGCCAAAGATCAGTATACTACAGACATCTCTCCTGTTGCTTATGTGAACAAAATAATGGAGCAGCAGTTGTGAGCAAAAGTGAGTGTCTTTGTCTCAGGAACACACCAAGGCTCTGTGCTTACTCCATCATAGGGAGTACAATACAATCCAAAGTCAGAGTCCTATCCAATTTCTAGATCTGTGAGCTGCCAAATCGCAATGCCTTTATCTCGGTTTATCATGTCCATGCAGTATCCAGTTAGTGACTGGACCACCGTACCTGACTTAGAAAGATATAGAGCAGGATGTCATCCATATATTGCTGGCTCTCAAGTCCAAATCTTCCAATAATGTTGTCTAGTGATTTCATATAGTTATTAAATAACAAGGGTGACAGAATGGATCCCCATGGGACCCCTGAATCTAGCAATAAGAGGACTGAGTAAAAGTCCCCTGGTCATCATCTGGAGCAGTCTTGGAAACAGGAATGGAACCACTGAAGAATGCAACCTTCTATTCCATCCCTAGATATGATACAATGATCAATTATATGAAAAATACAAAAGCTTCCAGATGGAGGCTGCCATCTTTAGAACAGGCTATACCATTGCCTCTTTCAAGACAGGGAACTACTGGCTATAATATAATGACATGTATATGTTTATTTGGATCTCTTCAAAGCACCTAGCAAATTCAGCATAGTTGGTAGCTGAAGATTGAGGAGCTGTTATTTTTTGAGCTGGGAGGAAAGGGATTTCCTTGCAGCCACACTTTTGACACAAGCACACAATGAGGTTCCTTGAGAGACTAAAGAGGGGCGGGGAGTTAGCAAACTTTCTGTTGTTAGAGCTTTGCCTCTTGGCCAGGAGTTCTGGAATTTTTCTTTTTTAAAAAAACACTTTAGCAGATTTCAGGGTCTAAAAAAGTTTGAAAATCCTTGCTCTTGTCTTCTTACCACCCATTTTATTGCTTGACATTGTTTTAAAAACCAAAAGCCATTCCAGGTTCTGGGGTTTAGGGGCAACCAAGTGAATGGCACTTCCCATGTTCTCTTTCTTTAGTATGACAAAGGTTTCCAGAAGTGAGAATTTCTTGACTTGTGAACTGAAAGCTGACATTAGTCATCCCGTAGAACAGCCTGTGAATTAGGTAGAGGTGTGGCTAAAAATGCCTGAGGGCAAGAAAGTTTGAAAGATAATAGGGGGGGGGGAATCAAACACTTACTTTACTTTGGAAAGGAATGATGGGATAGCAGAATGTTTTGTTTATACATTCCACTTTGCAAAATAATGAACATAACCATGGACAAACAATCCATGCAGCCTCTTAGTCCTTTCCTTCTGAAGTTCCCAGAAACCTAGCAGCATCTACAGGGTGGTGGGGGAGCAGAGAGAGAGAGAGAGAAAGAGAAAGGCAAAATGTGTGTCTGCATGTGTGTTTGACATTGATGCATGGACAAAAGGGCTGGAGCTTGCATCACAATCCCAGTTCTGCCATCTTCATTTTTTTTTTTACACACACGCCTTTCCCCCCTCCTCTGGACATTATATTAAAGAAATTCAGTAGCAAACTGCTGACTTTTCTGACTTGTTAATTACTTTTTTAAAAGGTAGCACAATAAGCATATTAAGCTTCTAATAGGCATAGCTTCTTCAGGATCGTTACCTTGTCGTGGTGCTGGAGCTTGAGCACCTCAGTGATGCCATGAGCTAAACCGTGAAGGACCACCCAAGATGGGAAGGTCATGAAAGAGAGGTCAGACTAAATGCGATCCCTGGGGAAGGTAATGGCAACCCACCCCAGTATTCTTGCCATGAAAACTAAATGGATCAGTACAACCAGAGATATGTCGGTATACCATCGGAAGATGAGACCCCCAGGTCGGAAGATGGTCAAAATGCTACTGGGGAGGAACAGAGGATGAGTTCAACTAGCCCCAGACGTGATGACACAGCTAGCTCAAAGCTGAAAGGACGGCTAGCCGCCGACGGTGCTGGTGGTGAACGGCGAATCCGATGTTCTAAGGATCAACACGCCATTGGAACCTGGAATGTAAGATCTATGAGCCAGGGCAAATTGGATGTGGTTATTGGTGAGATGTCAAGATTGAAGATAGACATTTTGGGCGTCAGTGAACTGAAATGGACTGGAATGGGCCACTTCGCATCAAATGACCACCAGATCTACTACTGTGGACAAGAGGACTACAGAAGAAATGGAGTAGTCTTCATAATTAATAGTAAAGTGGCTAAATCAGTGCTCGGATACAATCCAAAAAACCATAGAATGATCTCAGTTCGAATTCAGGGCAAGCCATCTAACGTCACAGTGATCCAAATATACACCCCAACCACAGATGTTGAAGAAGCTGAAGCAGAGCAGTTCTATGAGGGTCTGCAGCACCTACTGGACAACACACCTAAAAGAGATGATATTTTCATCACAGGAGACTGGAATGCTAAGGTGGGCAGTCAAATGACACCTGGAATTACAGGTAAGCATGGCCTGGGAGAACAAAACGAAGCAGGACATAGGCTGATAGAATTTTGCCAAGACAACTCACTCTGCATAACAAACACTCTCTTCCAACAACCTAAGAGACGGCTTTATGCATGGACTTCACCAGATGGACAACACCGAAACCAGATTGACTACATCCTTTGCAGCCAAAGGTGGTGGACATCTATACAGTTGGTAAAAACAAGACCTGGAGCTGACTGTAGTTCAGATCACGAACTTCTTCTTGCACAATTTAGGATCAGACTAAAGAGATTAGGGAAGACCCACAGATCAGCTAGATATGAGCTCACTAATATTCCTAAGGAATATGCAGTGGAGGTGAAGAATAGATTTAAGGGACTGGACTTAGTAGATAGGGTCCCAGAAGAACTATGGACAGATGTCCGCAACATTGTTCAGGAGGCGGCAACAAAATACATCCCAAAGAAAGAGAAAACCAAGAAGGCAAAATGGCTGTCTGCTGAGACACTAGAAGTAGCCCAAGAAAGAAGGAAAGCAAAAGGCAACAGTGATAGGGGGAGATATGCCGAATTAAATGCAAAATTCCAGAGGTTAGCCAGAAGAGATAAGGAATTATTTTTAAACAAGCAATGTGTGGAAGTGGAAGAAGACAATAGAATAGGAAGGTCAAGAGACCTCTTCCAGAAAATTAGAAACATCGGAGGTAAATTCCAGGCAAAAATGGGTATGATCAAAAACAGAGATGGCAAGGACCTAACAGAAGAAGAAGAGATCAAGAAAAGGTGGCAAGAATATACGGAAGACCTGTATAGGAAGGACAACAATATCGGGGATAGCTTTGACGGTGTGGTCAGTGAGCTAGAGCCAGACTTCCTGAAGAGTGAGGTTGAATGGGCCTTAAGAAGCATTGCTAATAACAAGGCAGCAGGAGACGACGGCATCCCAGCTGAACTGTTCAAAATCTTGCAAGATGATGCTGTCAAGGTAATGCATGCTATATGCCAGCAAATTTGGAAAACACAAGAATGGCCATCAGATTGGAAAAAATCAACTTATAACCCCATACCAAAAAAGGGGAACACTAAAGAATGTTCAAACTATCGAACAGTGGCACTCGTTTCACATGCCAGTAAGGTAATGCTCAAGATCCTACAAGGTAAACTTCAGCAATTCATGGAGCGAGAATTGCCAGATGTACAAGCTGGGTTTAGAAAAGGCAGAGGAACTCAGGACCAAATTGGCAATATCCGCTGGATAATGGAAAAAGCCAGGGAGTTTCAGAAAAACATCTATTTCTGTTTTATTGACTATTCTAAAGCCTTTGACTGTGTGGACCATAACAAATTGTGGCAAGTTCTTAGTGGTATGGGGATACCAAGTCATCTTGTCTGCCTCCTGAAGAATCTGTATAACGACCAAGTAGCAACAGTCAGAACAGACCACGGAACAATGGACTGGTTTAAGATTGGGAAAGGAGTACGGCAGGGCTGTATACTCTCACCCTACCTATTCAACTTGTATGCAGAACACATCATGCGACATGCTGGGCTTGAGGAATCCAAGGCTGGAGTTAAAATCTCTGGAAGAAACATTAACAATCTCAGATATGCAGATGATACCACTTTGATGGCTGAAAGCAAAGAGGAACTGAGGAGCCTTATGATGAAGGTGAAAGAAGAAAGTGCAAAAGCTGGCTTGCAGCTAAACCTCAAAAAAACCAAGATTATGGCAACCAGCTTGATTGATAACTGGCAAATAGAGGGAGAAAATGTAGAAGCAGTGAAAGACTTTGTATTTCTAGGTGCGAAGATTACTGCAGATGCTGGCTGCAGTCAGGAAATCAGAAGACGCTTAATCCTTGGGAGAAGAGCAATGACAAATCTCGATAAAATAGTTAAGAGCAGAGACATCACACTGACAACAAAGGTCCACATAGTTAAAGCAATGGTGTTCCCCGTAGTAACATATGGCTGCGAGAGCTGGACCATAAGGAAGGCTGAGAGAAGGAAGATCGATGCTTTTGAACTGTGGTGTTGGAGGAAAATTCTGAGAGTGCCTTGGACTGCAAGAAGATCAAACCAGTCCATGCTCCAGGAAATAAAGCCAGACTGCTCACTTGAGGGAATGATATTAAAGGCAAAACTGAAATACTTTGGCCACATAATGAGAAGACAGGACACCCTGGAGAAGATGCTGATGCTAGGGAGAGTGGAGGGCAAAAGGAAGAGGGGCCGACCAAGGGCAAGGTGGATGGATGATATTCTAGAGGTGACGGACTCGTCCCTGGGGGAGCTGGGGGTGTTGACGACTGACAGGAAGCTCTGGCGTGGGCTGGTCCATGAAGTCACGAAGAGTCGGAAGCGACTAAATGAATAAACAACAAAAAAGGCATAGCTTGCATATTAAACTTCTAATAAGGATAACTTATTTTATTCTATAGTCCCAAGTCTCAAAACAAGCAAAAAAATAAACACAGAGAGACACGATTCCATCTCACTTCTTCCAATGGCCATCTTTCTGCTATTTTTGGAGGCTAAAAAGAAAGCTAAAATGTGCCCTTGGACAACAAAATGGTTCATTAGGTCTGGTCCAATCCAGTCCCATGTCAAACTGGCAAATAAATGCTTAGAATAGTGTCCCATGTATACAGCTCCAGCAATAAAATTCAGTATATGCTAATATCATTTCAGGACAAGTACATTAATTAATGTAAATATTTAGGAACAAATGCTTTGTGTTCTTCAGAAATAGAAGAATTTGGGGAGAATGCCCAATTTTTCTCTAATGAATCCCTATCTAGTTGCCCATAGAATGACAAGAATCAAGTTTGGTGGCATCATGAGGACATGCATGATGCCCCTCTCTGTGTCAGCACAAGGTTCATCTTATAACCGAGTCATTGAATTGTGTTGCTTGGAGACTGAATAATTGAGGCAAAAGCATGTCATTGTTCTTCAGTCAACAAAACATTGTCAGAGTACTCTACCACCCATGATCTTGGGCAGGAGTGTAAAATATCTTCATTGGATCTTCTTGTACTGGCTCTCCACCCCTACTCCGCTGTCATCTTGCCATTAGTACCTTAGATTATGGTCACTGGCTAGACTTCATCACCATCTACTTGGGTACCCACAATTTGTGGGGACCTGAACCCCTCTTCCACATTCTACCCTTAATGACATCACCAATCATGTGGCTGCCAAAAAGAAAAGAGGACACCTCTCAGACTCCAGGATTACAATAACTGGCCTAGCTTTTATCCCTGCCAAAACACAATAATTTCCAGTGCCCTAACTGTGCTGATGGAAATATATAGTCTGTTCTTATTCTGCAGTGGTCTAAGAATTGAGATGGAACATATATAGGGTGTAGTGGGAGACTGGGGTTCAAATCCCGGCTGTACCTACCTTCTCAGTAGGGCTCCTTGGGCAAAGACTCCCTAACGCTTCACCTGCCTACCTCAAATATGAGAGTGACATGAACAAAGAGAGTCATGGACTCTTGGACATTGCCCGGATTAACAAGGTCCGCGTCAGATGTTGGGGAACCAGGACAATCTGACAATAAGTGGGCTACTGGAACAAACCATACATGAACAAGACAAGAGAATCTGGAATTGATGGAATGCTACTACAACAGCAGACCTAATGAGAAGGGATATATGAAACACATGAGGGAACTATGGATGGACCAAAGACCTGCATCCACATTGAGAAACAGCTAGTTACCCAATACCTCAATATAGTGAAGAGGAAGCCGCTCTCACAACTTGACATAGACCAACTACACATTATATCCCAGACTCAAGAAGACCCAGAAGAACAACTGAAGGTCCAGCCAATATCTGAAGCTGCAACGTCACTGCCACCCACTCCATTACAGAGCACAGCAGCTGATATGAGGCAAAAGATCATGGATAAACTAGCTACAGTCAACTCTCAAGACCTATTACCAAGGCTCAGTGGAGAAGTACCATCAGATAGTATGCTAGAAGATGCCAATAGAGCCCTTGTGACAATCCCTACCACTATAACTCAAGCCAATGAATTAGTATACGCTATAGCCACTGTAATCTTGGAGATACTTGGCAAGCAAAAGGAAGCTCGATTTGCTCTGGAGGAAAAATGGTGTGAAGAGAACAGCTTAAAAAGGAGCCAGTGCATGGACCAGACCACCAGAGACAAATGTTCTGAGCTAACAGCTTCTCATGGAGAAGGAAAGCCAGAACCATTCTCAGAGCCCTGCCCTGTAGCACTACAGAACCAGAGCCTTCCTAGCCTCCCGATCCTTGCCTTGCTACCTTGCAGCAAGCCTCAGCCGAGCCTTGTCTTGTCACCTTGCCACAAAATCCAGTCAAGTCCTGCCTTGCCATCTTGTCACCCAGCCAAGTCGAGCCCTTCTGCCCTGCCATGAAGCCCAGCCGAGTCAAGTCTTGCCACCTCGCCACAGAGTCCAGTCGAGCCTAGCCTTGTTGCCTGGTTGCAATTCATAGCCAAGTTTGCCTTGCAGTCTTGCCGCATTCTCCATCTGAGGCTGGTCCAGTCGCCTTGTCTCCATCTCCCACCAAGTCCTGTTGTACCACCTGGCCACGAACTTCAGTCGCACCTAGCCCAGTCGCCTTGCCGCCAGCTCCTACCAAGTCCTGCCTCGCCGCCTTGCCAGAGTCTCCCATTGAGTCCTGTCCAGTCGCCCTGCCTGGCTGCCTTGCTGCATTTCCTAGTCAAGTCCAGTCCTGCCACCTCACTGTGTCCTACAGCGGAACCTGGCTATGCTGTCTTGCCAAAAACTCTGCCATTGCCCGGTTGGGTTTGAATTGAACTGAACTATTATTTAAAGGACAATCACTATTTGTATATAGTTGTATTGTAAATAAAGAATTCCATTCTACTCTCCTCTGGTCGTCTCGCAGTCTAATCAGAACACCCTGAATGCTCTGAAACAGCTTTTTGAAACTGGATCTGAAGCACTGCACAATCCTCATGAAAACTATTCAATGAATGGTATTTTAGAATTCCTGCTTCTTAATTATGGAGCCAGTTTGGTGTAGTGGTTAAGGCATCAGGCTAGAAACTGGGAGACCATGAGTTCTAGTCCCACCTTAGGCACAAAACCAGCTGGGTGACCTTGGGCCAGTCACTTTCTCTCAGCCCTAGAAAGGAAGCAATGGTAAACCACTTCTGAAAAACCTTGCCAAGAAAACTGCAAGGACTTGTCCAGGCATTCTCCAAGAATCGGACACAACTGAATGGGTTAAAAAAAAAATCTTAGTTATAACTGATTTGATTCTTACATTAATTGAAAAGTTGGTTACAAGTATAAGACAGATAAATTTTAAAAATTCTAGTAGCAGAATATTTAAACAGATTAATTATAGCCTATATCTTTCCTTCCTCAAGAATATCTGAGGAAGTTCAAAAAGGGACATTGCGAAGGTTGCTAGAGATTTGATAATGGTGGGCCTCCAGATTGAATGCATCTGTATCTAACACACACATGACAGAATAATATTGAAGTTCATAAACACCAACTCAAAACACTGTATCTTGTTGGCAAGTGCACAGATGATTCTTGCTGTCTCACAGGGGATGTTCCAATGAAGTTTTGACTCAGGGAGTCACACCTCCATTTAAGCCTTAAGAAGTCCCACTGCAAGTTGACTCATGGGACAACTAAAGACTGCTTCTTGTAGGAACTGTATGACAGCATGGGAGTGCTCCCCCAAATGACTCTCACCTCAAAAAGATCACATGGGAAGCATGCAATGTATTCTATTTAAAGCAAAAGTTCAAAGAAAGAAATAGAACTTGAGACTGGCTTCTCCAGTATTTCAAGAGCATTCCTCTATTATGAATGATAAAGATACTGTGCAAAGTAATCTTAAATTAAACGTTATTTGTAGATATTTTGGGATGAACTTAAAATCTTAGAGTAGGATCATTTGTTAACTGTAAATTCACAAAAGGAACATCTTACTCAAAACCATCCATGAATTCTATGCAACAATTTTGTAATTTCCAGCCAATATTTCATTGCCAAATGTTGATCATCATCCAGCCCAAATCATCTTAATTTGTGTTCATTTTTATTAATTACATTTATTAGTATTAAAATATTTCCACATCAATGAAAATGTCATTATGATTTATATGATTAAAATAAAAAACATTAGAAGCAATGTTTGTTATAAAAACAAACAGTACTATAAAAATAAAATTGAGTGGAAGTATAAATGTAGTTAGTTCTCCGAAGTTTCATCTGCCTGATTTCAGAAGGCCAGGAAGTAGGCAGCTGTATGGAATTTTCTTTTCTTTGTCCCTCCCACCTTTCCTGTTTTAAAGCAGCCACAGAAAAGGCCCTGTTCCTAGTAAAGGTTTATTAAGATACAGAATCATAAATATGATTGGATTATTTAAAAATATATCCAATTATGTCAAAGAGATGTGTGAAAAAACAGCAGACAGCGGTAGCTAGATCAGCATCCCCCAACTTAGTGCCCTCTATTCCAGGAGCTGTAATCCAAAACGGCTAGAGGGACTGCACAAAATAGGTGACAGGTCTTTTTATGTAAGTAGATGTAAATTCAATACATAACTTAGGTACTTAGTTTATTTGCATATAACATTTTCATTAAAAGCCCAGATTCCATTCCAATCACTCTGTACATAAGTCATCTAAGTTTCTGTTGCTGTTATTAGTTTCTCCTTGTCCTTCTTCTTCCTATGGATTCCTAAATGCTCACTGAAAACTAGATAGGCAGGAGGAAACTTAGCAAAAGGGGGCCAAATGTTTACCTAGGATAAGGAATATTCAAATTAGATTTCAAATAGCATTAATCAAATGCCCTTTAATGACATTTTCATTCATAAGCTCTTTTGATTATTGAGGGAGGATATATGTTAATTATTGATCATTTATTATAGTTCCTAAACAATCAGATGCTATGATGGTGTTATTTTATGTATAACAATATAATTTTCCAGAATGAAAAGACCAATTGATTCCAGTTAAAATCTTGAATTAATAGCCATTGATCAGGGCTGTACAGATCAATAATAGTTCATTTCATCTGCTTTAAGAAGGCAGAGGGTCAATTCATTTGTCTGATCTGTGTTCTTTGTTTCAATCCAGCAAAAAAATTACAGTCCTTTACATTTGCAAATCATCAAAGCCTTCTTATGCCAATTACCCTAATATGTACTATTACATCCTTAAGAAAGCCCTTTTTATGCTCATAAGTTTATTGTTCTGGGTGTGTTAATTTCTCAGTTGTAAGGTTTTGGTTTTAGATCTTTTACAAAACAGACACTACTTTGAGCGCTTTTATGGATGAAAGAAATGCTTTGCAGATTTGGCCGGAACAAATAATTGTAAGTAAATCCTGGCAGCCTAGAATTGTTTTCATGTTAGACCTCCTTTTTTGTGAGGTATGGAACTTCACGCATGACAAAAATCTGCAATGAATCTCTTTCACATCTTTATCTTTCACACTGGCAGGTTTTACCTGTGAATTTACAAGGTTCCTGAAGTGCAAATAAAATTTTAGATTAGAACACTAAATCAATCAACCTAATCATGCCTCTGCAACAGTTGGAATGCAGAGCAAGAACTTCGCAGAACAAAAGGATCAAAGGGGCTCATCCAAGAAGAGATATTCCTTAAAAAGCTGACAATTTTAACTCCAGCTCTTACATACTGTAGCTCTTCATGCAGTTCAGCATCCTGTCATACAATTGCCTGCACATGATGATTTTATGCAGACAAGAGCTACTATGCATCTCACCAGCTACTCAGCACTGTCAGATTCATAGCTTCTCCAGAGTTTTACCTAGATGTTCAGGTGAATATTTATTTTATTTATTAAATTTATATAGCTGCCCATCTTACAAAAAGTGTACGGGGTTAAACTGGGAGAGCACACATTCATACTCTGCTCTTGACATACCCTCATAAAATGACTTCACACCCAACTCTTCTGTCTTCCATGAAAAGAACTGAAGAGTATTCCAAGGCCATTCATGGCACATGCATAGAATTGTGCAATTAAGAACTGTACCATAGCTTCCAGTGTTCACATAAAACCTGCAAAGGAAGGGGCATCAGTAGTGATATTCCCAAGAGATTTATGTTTCATGTGTCTGCTATTTCTCTCACTTTAATTCCTTACACATCGTCCAATTAGGGCTCAGATATATTTCTCATCCAAATCATTACCAATTTACTGATATACCACCTTTCATTATTGTTAATGTGGATTGGAATCATGCCATATGGTTCCAGTCCACATTATGATTGGTTTAAGATTGGGAAAGGAGTACGGCAGGGCTGTATACTCTCACCCTACCTATTCAACTTGTATGCAGAACACATCATGCGACATGCTGGGCTTGAGGAATCCAAGGCTGGAGTTAAAATCTCTGGAAGAAACATTAACAATCTCAGATATGCAGATGATACCACTTTGACATCTGAAAGCGAAGAGGAACTGAGGAGCCTTATGATGAAGGTGAAAGAAGAAAGTGCAAAAGCTGGCTTGCAACTAAACCTCAAAAAAACCACGATTATGGCAACCAGCTTGATTGATAACTGGCAAATAGAGGGAGAAAATGTAGAAGCAGTGAAAGACTTTGTATTTCTAGGTGCGAAGATTACTGCAGATGCTGACTGCAGTCAGGAAATCAGAAGACGCTTAATCCTTGGGAGAAGAGCAATGACAAATCTCGATAAAATAGTTAAGAGCAGAGACATCACACTGACAACAAAGGCCCGCATTGTTAAAGCAATGGTGTTCCCCGTAGTAACATATGGCTGCAAGAGCTGGACCATAAGGAAGGCTGAGAGAAGGAAGATAGATGCTTTTGAACTGTGGTGTTGGAGGAAAATTCTGAGAGTGCCTTGGACTGCAAGAAGATCAAACCAGTCCATCCTCCAGGAAATAAAGCCAGACTGCTCACTTGAGGGAATGATATTAAAGGCCAAACTGAAATACTTTGGCCACACAATGAGAAGACAGGACACCCTGGAGAAGATGCTGATGCTAGGAAGAGTGGAGGGCAAAAGGAAGAGGGGCTGACCAAGGGCAAGGTGGATGGATGATATTCTAGAGGTGACGGACTCGTCCCTGGGGGAGCTGGGGGTGTTGACGACCGACAGGAAGCTCTGGCGTGGGCTGGTCCATGAAGTCACAAAGAGTCGGAAGCGACTGAATGAATAAACAACAACAACCACATTATGATAATTTCATCAAGTAAAGCATTAGCAATTAACTTCTATAGCAACAAATAAAATACATTAATAAATATTGCATTAGGATTCTGTGGTCCACAGAAAAAAAGCCTTATCTGCATAATACTTCAATTACTGGGATGCAGTGTGGAGAGCAGGGAGTCAGACAGAGTCCCTTAATGAAAAGTATGTGCATCCAGTCCCATCTTACCTAAATTGTGCCATTCCTATGGTCTTTTAAAGCAATACTGTAGAGAAGAAAGGGCTGTCAAAAAAGAAAAAAATCCCTGGCCCCTTCCAGAATCCTTTTGTTCAAAGTCTGTGAAACATTTTGATTCAGATGAGGGGTCAGGCCCCACATTTCTGATATGGCTTTGTTGTAAATCTGAAAGAAGTGCTAAGTGGGATAAACTACCTCAGGGGGAGTCAAATTTAGTGTCTTATTGCTTCTCTCCATGACTAGCAGAAGATGCAACACAGAGAAAATATATGAAATTTTCAAGTGAGTAGTTGATAATCTCTCTCTCTCTCTCTCTCTGTTTGGTTCTCTGTTTAGATTACTAAGGTCCAATAGCGACACTTCCTTCAGTTTCACAACCAACAAAAATACAGAATAGCCAGCTTTTTCCACTGGGTTCCAAACAGTACTGTAAATTACTTTAGTAGAGAACAAAGTAAAAGCCCATTCATATCTATGTATCTAGCTCAAGGAAAATATACACTTATAATACCAGTTTGGAAGAAGTCAAGGATCACAGAGCACAAAGATATTATTTGGTGGATAGGCACCACTCAGGTGCTCTAATTCCCTGCTAACATAAACCCAACTCAACTCATTTCTGATGACCTTTAGACAGCAAGCAAATATATTTTGATTCTGAAAAGACTTTGACCTGTATGTGGATCTATGACTATGCAGGTCTTTGTTCAAACTACTTATTACTTCTTGTATTTATATTTTAATTTCCTTGTCTTTATGTTATTTCATATTCTATAGAATAGTGTATTTTATTATATTTTATGGTATTTTTATTATTGGTGCTAGTTACTTGGAGCACCATTTGATGGAAAGGAAGAATACAAAGTTAACAAACAAATGGGAAAATAAATTGGGAATTAAACCATATGGTGTTAGGCTACACTGTATATGTTCCAATGTAATTGGATAGAGATTCACTAGCTAAAGGAACATGGACAAAAATGTGTTTCAACATTAAACTGAATGAAAACCGCTTTCCAGCATTTGCAATTAGGCCAAGCTTGTTTATGACCAAAGTCTTAAGATGTAGTGAAGCAAACAGTGGTTAACAAAATATGAAGTACATAATTTAAGTGTATAACAGGAAATGAATATAAATGAAAAACAGCTTTGATCAGCATATGAAAGATGTATTTGTGGGTTTGTACACACAATGTAATTAATGCTTATATCTTATGTTTTTACATCAAAATATATAAAACATCAAGCATAGTCAAACCAGCAATAAAAACTAAGCAAAACATAAATCTGAAAACATATGTCTTTGTGGCAAGATGATTAAGTAAACCTAAAGACTGGGCCCTGCAGGCTATTCTTTGCTGTTGAAAAAAGCCCCTACTGAAGTGTCATACCCCTGAAAAATCTCCTACTTTTGGAAGGACACCTTAGTCAACAACAGAACATAAGCAGTGCCCTGCTTGGATTGGCCTATCTAGTCCAGCAGTCTGTTCTCACAGTTGCCAGCCAACTGCACAAGGAAGCCCACTAGTTTCCCAGCAGATGGTCTTCAGAGGCAGTCACAGATGAAGAATTCTGATGCTGAAGGAACATATAATACTTGAAGGAACATATAGATGAAAGATAACATACACTGTATGATTCTCAAACTTTTTGGATTGAGATAATATCCCTGAGATATTAACTGGTAATTAGTGAAAAGGATTATGGTGGAATGTAACCTGCATGGAGATAGGGAACTAATTCTTGTTCACATCTTTAGAACAGCATACATGAAATCACATTCATATTTCCAGATAATCCTACTGTATTCACAAGATTCTCAGTTCACTTGGATATAACCACCAATACAAATCAAAAAGCTTCAAGAATAATGTACACATCCTCATATGGTTCAAGGCTCTATAAAAGGAGCATTATTTAGATCAGTTCCCAGATAGAATGAAACCAATGATTGAAATCAGAAAAAGCCTGGTAGCACCTTTTCCAACTAACACATTTTATTAAAAGGCATAAGCTTATTAGTCAGAAAAGGTGCTATTAGATTCCTTTATATGTTTTCTTTGGAGAACTTGTGGGTAATTTCAAAATTTCTGGGCAGATTATGATCGTATTAATTTTTGTGCAAGTGAAATGTATGAAGCCGGTAACATTTCTGTTATGGGGATTCTGTCCATGAAGAAATATTGACCATTGTATCTGTTCAAGCAGCTTGGGCATATTCCTTCAGAAATGTTGTTTCCAGATGAATATGGTGTATCTATGAACCTGCTGATGATCCCACTAATATCCTGCTGTGATTCTATATAGTCTTCATGTATTCATCATTAACATCTTAATTAAGCACAAATAAATCTGTTGGGATTAAACAGATTTAACAAAGTCATAGATCATTTTTCATTATTCTACCATTCAAATAGCAATATTGTGTGTGATTAGTTTGATAGGAATTACATTTATTTTATAGGTGGAAAAGTCAATATTAATTTTAAAAAATCTGACTTTTCTTTATTTTAAGACAAATTTATCTTTATATCAAACATGCATATTATTTCATATCTTGTAAGAGTAACCTGCTAACTTCTTTGTGATTCTGATGATCAGTGCAGGAGAAATGAGTTGGCTTACCTCCAGAGAAGGGAGATCCAGCTGAATTTTTGCCCCACCCAGAACATGCCATTTCAGGACATACTGTGGGTATGAACAGTATTCTTACTAAATTCACATCCACACCTATAAATTGGCATAACAGGGTCTTCAAGAGTAGATGCAGATGCATTAACTCTTGCACTGAACCTCCACTCTCTGGGGGGGGGGGGGGGACTGCACTGGAAGGTAACCTCACTCAAATAGTTTCCAAGTAGAGTTAGAATTCTTTTGTCCCTTTCAATCTCTATTTAAAGATTACTTGAAAACTAAATAAAGGAAAAAATATATGTTGTGTAAATGATTTTCAAAGCAATAAGACATTGTGTTAATGATTTGGGAACGGGTAACTATAGCACTAGATCCTTTCACATTTCTTTAAAAATTGGGAATAGACTATGTGTCTCTTTTCTTTCTTGAGCAATTACATGATTCCTTCTTAAGTAGGATTCCTTCTTAGGTAGGATTTTAGGAAACTAAAATGTAAGGAAACCAACTTAACAAACTACCAAGTCATAACAAGCTTAAACCCTGGTTAAGAGAGAATAGATCTAACATTAAGCAGAATGCAATCATCTCTTAGCTGCAGCTAAGGCAGAAACTTAAAATGTACTTTGTAGAGAGAAAAATACATATTTACACAATAAACTCCCACTGTAGTTAATGTGGCAACTGGGCATACTCAATCATCATTGGGTTATTCAGTGGTGAAGGGTTTTTTTCCCCCCCAAACATTTATTCTGCTTCTGCAAAGCTAGTTTCAACTTCGTTTCTCTTGTGGCACCATTTTCATTAGATTTTGTTGTTGTTTATTCGTTTAGTCGCTTCCGACTCTTCGTGACTTCATGGACCAGCCCACGCCAGAGCTTCCTGTCCATCATCAACACCCCCAGCTCCCCCAGGGACGAGCCCGTCACCTCTAGAATATCATCCATCCACCTTGCCCTTGGTCGGCCCCTCTTCCTTTTGCCCTCCACTCTCCCTAGCATCAGCATCCTCTCCAGGGGATGCCTATCTTTCACTAGATAGGCATCATCATTCTGGATTCAAGCTTACAATGAATTCAATGAGCATGTGCTGTTGACAGAAATCCAGGACAAAAGATTATTTCCAAGGGAAGAAAATATTTCCTTGGCAACAATTTCATTAGATGCTTCTACAGCTTCTCATTTTTGTGAAGTTAAACATCATGAATTATTGGTCTGACTACTGGACTTGCAGCAGGAGCCCCACCCAGCATCAGTATACAGCAAGGACTTGTTCTTGATACCTGTTTGCCATATCATCATGGATCTCCACCCATATAAATGAGCAGAAAAAAGTCCTGCAAAAGCTAAAGTCATGCTGGCATATGAACAACTCACAGGGGTGCAACAAATGTGAGAAAGGATTGAGTGAGAGGAGGAAATCAGTATTTAACTTACTTTACCCTAATTATCATTCTCAGCTGACCACAGAAATGTCCCTGCCTTTTTGTAGTAGTTCTAGTGCTTTAGGCAGTTTATCTTCAGCTTGACCTAACATTTCAAATCAAATTAAATGTACATGAGGACAAACATTTTAAACCAATGCAAGGTAAAGTTACCTGAATGCACGTTTCTGAAAAATTATATAGTAACTTAAATTATATTGTAATTTCACCAACATCACTATACTCTCCAATATATACAGTATATTGGATTTTTTTAAAAAGACTCACTTGCATCCAAATTACTTAGAAATAAACACAAGGAAGCATTAATTTTTAATAGTACAGTGGAGAGTCTGGTCAAATAGTATGACATGAATGGTGGCTAAGAAGTCTTGTAAATATTCCTTATAACAAAATTTAAAGGCAGCACAATTTCAGAGCTCTCTGGGTCCCTTCCTATAAAAGGCATTCACTTGAAAGTATGGCAGCTGAAAATTAAATCACTGGGGCAGAGATTTTCAAGCAACAGAAGAAAATTGTAATTTTATTGTGTATTTATTGTTTTATTGATTATTGTTGTAAACCGCCCAGAGTCCCTCTGGTGGGAGGAGATGGGTGGCGGCAAATTTGATAAATAAATAAAATTGTAAATTGGAGTTGAACATTAAAAATAGGAAAGATTAAATTGAACAAATAAAAAGGTTCACCTGATGCTAACAAGGCTTTCTGGGACAGCATTCCACAGCTCGGGTACCATCATGAAGGAAAAAAAGACCTTTTCTTTAAATACCTGTTACCAGGGGTGGTCCACAGGGTGTGTCAAAAAAGTCAAGATAGTGGCTGAGACACTGCAATCAAAGCTCCACACATCTTTTATTTGTGTTATATAAAACACACAAAAAACAGGCAGAACTTTGATCATATCTTGACTTGTTTTTACCATACCCTGCAGATACCCTTAGGTAAAGGTAAAGGTTTCCCTTGACGTAAAGTCCAGTCGTATCCGACTCTAGGGGGCGGTGCTCATCTCCGTTTCTAAGCCTTGGAGCCGGCGTTGTCATAGACACTTCCGGGTCATGTGGCCAGCATGACGACTCGGAACGCCGTTACCTTCCCGCCGAAGCGGTACCTATTGATCTACTCACATTTGCATGTTTTCGAACTGCTAGGTGAGCAGGAGCTGGGATTAACAACGGGAGCTCACCCCGCCGCGCGGTTTCGAACCGCCGACCTTCTGATCGGCAGCTCAGCGGTTTAACCCGCAGCGCCACCGCGTCCCTTTTGCAGATACCCTTACCTGTTACTAAACTCTTGGGGGACACACCTGGAGGAGAGACTCTGACTATAATGTCATGGACATACTTACATGAATATAAGTTGTTAGTTGTTGTTTCTCCCTTTATGCATTCTCTTTGCCCTCCACCACAGAGACTGAAGGGGCACCTTTAGTTTCCATTTATCAGTACTTTCTACAATGCATAAACATTCACTGAAAGTATTCACTCATGTCTTTTTGCTTCTGTGAGAAAAATAAGACCTTTGTTTAGATTTATTCTAAGTTTGAAAGCACTGCCAGAGGCTTCTATGGAAATATTGAACATACATGCTGCTCCCTGGTTGTAAATCAAGTTAGGCAAGGTTTCCCTGAGATGGATTTATCAGCGAGCTTGCCCTGCAGTTGTTTACTTGCTCAAGCTGGCCTAACATGGAAATGATGATGGACCCCCTGTAATTTGCAGGAGCCAGTTAAAATCATATTTCTTGCATGTTTTGCCAGTAGCCTCAATACTCTGTCTGAACACAAGTTGGAGTAGCTAGTTTAAACCTGGAACATGCAAAATGAGAGCAGTTGTAACCATCCTTGCTGCTATAGAAGATATAGGTAAAGGTAAAGGTAAAGGTAAAGGTAAAGGTAAAGGTAAAGGTAAAGGTAAAGGTAAAGGTAAAGGTTTCCCTTGACATTAAGTCCAGTCGTGTCCAACTCTAGGGGGCATCTCCGTTTCAAGCCAAAGAGCTGGCGTTTGTCCGTAGACCCTTCCGTGGTCATGTGGCCGGCATGACTAAACGTCATTACCTACCTGCCGAAGCGGTACCTATTGATCTACTCACATTTGCATGTTTTCGAACTGCTAGGTTGGCAGGAGCTGGGACTAGCAACGGGAGCTCACCCCATCATGTGGATTTGAACCGCCGACCTTCCGATCAGCAAGCTCAGCAGCTCAGCGGTTTAACCCGCAGTGCCACCGCGTCCCTTATAGAAGATATAGAAGTCCTAAAAAAATAGAATATTGCTCTTTCTAAAAGAGTAACAGAGAACCAGTGGCTTTCCATCCTTTGCTGGACTCCCATTATTTCCCAAAGTTGCAGTCTCCATGACCAGAGATCACAGAATTGGTTTTCAGCAACATCTGAAGAGGATCAGAGATGGCCCATGCAAATCCCTGATCAGAAAGATCCAGCTATTCTTTTTAAACATAATTTTATTGCAATTTCAGAAGATTCTTGGCCAAGAAACAGGGAACTGTATAGATGGTTAAATCAGCTTGAGTTTTGCATGTTAGTGTAGATATATCTGATTTTGTATTTTTAAAAAGCATATATTAGAGGAAAGTCTGCACCAAAATGCATATATTAGTAAAATTATATACAAAAACCACAAGGGAAAGGTGGGTAAATTGGGTAGTTTGGGAATGGTTACAGTATGATTTGAACATACAGAATAACTTTCCACAACTTGGTGCTTTGGGACATCCTGAACTACAGCTTCAACCATTCCCAGCCAGCATGGTCACTGAATACAATATTGAATACAATATCTATGGTATGGATGGTTGGACCATCAAACTGTAGGGCAGTCTTTATTTGGTATCTATTTGTACAGTATTACACTTAATGACCTGTTCACATAATTCAGGTGTAGCTGGGCTGTCAATCCATAACAACCCTCAGCAGGAAAGCCTTAGTGCTCCTGGATGACCTGTTACATGCCTCTTACCATCTAGTACAGTCTGGCAAATGCTTACAGTTACAGACTTTCAAGAACTCAGATATCATTAAAGTGAAAACTGTTACAGATTGTTCAGCTGCAATATTCTTGTTTACAGAAGAAGCCAGTATAATTCAGCAGATAGATAGTACCTTTCTCAGCCTCCCTTCCCTCTCCTTAAAAAGTGAGTAACTATCAACTATGCCACATGACTGCTGTGGTAGCAAAATCCATAAAGATTGTTATTTACTGTATCAGAAATAAAAAGGGCTAAATAGTTTACAGTTCCATTCATATTCCATATTCGTAGAACTGAATGGGAGATGTAACCCAACGTTGGGTGATCCTGCCAAACAGAAAGGCTGTCACTGAAATGATCAGTGCTTGCTTGGTAAAGGCCATTTCCAACTATATAATCAAAGCTGTTCTTCCTATGTTTTATTGTACCTCATAAAATGTGCCTGAAAGTAAAGATCTTTCTTCAGGTCTGCTGAGTATTAAAGTTGTAGTGTGTGCCACTTTAACTGACAACACTGAACAAGTAAAAAGCAGAAAGCAGCCAAATAATTCTCATAGCTTTCAATTGTATTAACATCACACTTCACAAAAAATTAAACTAATGGAGCGCTTCCAAACTCTTGGCCTTAAGTACAATATAAATCAGTCTGCATATCTAGATAGAAAATATTTTCAAGTTCTTCAGATTACTTAGACTGTAAATTAAGCAGTTTCCAAGAAAGTGAGGTAATCATCCAGGGAGCTGATATGAGGATAATAGTGATGTCACAAAGCAAGAAAACTTTGCTTCCTTTGAGTTTCAAGTGTCCAGTCTATAATGAAGCAGGTCATATGCATCTTCAGCTACATTGGCTGTGATTCTTGGTGTATCCTACAGTTGATACAGACATACATACAGAGGCCCTGACAGCAGGGGTTAAGAGGGGGCAAATGATAAATCCACCCCTTTGGTACATGCAACATAAGGTTAAACCCACATATAAAAGAGACAAACCTTGAATCCTAACACTGCAACACTTTGTCATTTTGAACATAGTATCAGCTCTTGCAAACACCTCTGCATACATAGAAAGCTTGCAGTCATGGGACCAAAGAACAAGGACAAACTTGGGGAAGCACCATAGTTCTGAAATGGCACACTGGCTTCCAGTCTGCTGCCAGGTAAATTCAAATTATTAGTTTTGATAGCCTGGGATTATTTATATCAGCTTTTTGCATATATTGCCCAGAGACTGTTCTCTTGTTTATCCAAACAGACTGGAATTTTTAAGGAAGTGATCAGAATCTGAGGTTTGTGGATGCCCAATGTTCTTGTATTCAATTATTCCATTATAAATACATCAAAATTAACTCATTGGTCTTTGACACAGACATCAAATTTGAAATAAGGTGTTTCTTTCTTTTTCTCTTTTTCTCTTTTTGTTTTTACATAAAAACATACATTTTATTTTGAAATGAAATTGAAAAATACAGGCGAAACTACATTAATAACACAAGAATACTGTAATCCCAACTCTAACATACTGTGTTGTATGCTGCCCAGAGTCACACGTTTGTGAGATAGCCAGCTATATAAATATGCTAAATAAATAAACAAACAAACATGTATATACTTCTGAGACCATTCAAGCAAATAAAATTCTAAGGAGAAGTGCATCAGCTAATAAAAGATTATATCTTGCATTTACACTCTCACTTCCATAAAACAAAGTGGACAGAAGCATGCTGCTATGTGCAGTCATCTTCACTTCCTTTTTACAAACATTCATTTCTTGCAGTGGATCATATTCTACCTGTTGCCTTTCTGCTTGCATTTGCCCATCTTAATATTTCCCCACCCATTCTTGCATATTTAGTAAGCATTTATCAAGATATACACAAATTCATCTGCTTACTCTAGTTTTCACCATATATGTATAATTTGAGAGCCAGTATGGTATAGTGGTTAAAGCTCTAGATTAGAAGCTCTAATTAGAAGATAAGAGTTTTAGTCCTGTCTTTGAAATGAAAGCCATCTGGGCAATTTGGGGTCAGTCATTCTCTCTCAGCTCTAGAAAGAAGGCATTGGCATGCTACCATGGGCCTGCTCCTATAGTCACCAGCAGTTAAGGTTGACTCCATGGACCATAACAACAATATATAATTTGCACATTTGCTCCATTTCCCCTTAATATATGTCCTACTCAATGCTGAACCATTTGCTAAGTATTCCATTTATTCTCACACATGCTTGACCTCCATTATGTACTGCTCTTAGCATATTCAGCAACCAAACTTCAACTTCATATTCATGCAAAATATTCCACAATTCAGACCTATTCACTTTATCATGTTTTCTCTAAATCAAGAAATATACAATGACATTTCTCACATTGATCCATTTCTCTTTGTAATGGTATGTGGAAAAGATCTTGGGAGATGGGGCAAAGGAAAGGGAGAGGTCAGATAAGGGACAACATAGCCTGCAGCTGCATAATGGGCAGAGCAAGAGGCTCAGAAGGGACCCTCCCTAAGTTCTCAGGCTGTAAAAGTGATGGTGGGAGAATCAGACTTGCAAGATTCTGTTAATGTAGCTTTACAATAAAGTAGAATTAGTTTATCTGGTCATGTTTCCTGTCTGGTCTACCTGGTAACGCAGACACTCCTTGACTTGCTGAAGGGCAAAAATGTGGTCTACGAAAGCTCTGCCCAGTATAAAGCCACACTGCACTTCCCAGTGTTGTCTTTATTGTTATCTCTCCTATCCCTTCAGTCAGGATTTTGCTTAATACCTTCTTAGGACACTTAACAAACTAATCCCATTATCATTTTTTAAAATTCAGTCCATGCAGCCTTGCTACTTTTCCCTTGATATAGCAGACCAGTAATGGTATTTTTCCAATCATCAGGCACTAACTCAGTCTTCACACACACACATTAGGCAAGTTGCACAACCATTCCATAAGTAAATCTCAACCATAATTTAACACTTCTCTAAATTACTTTTCATTTACTCTCTTGTCTGCATTTATCAACTCAACTCCACAAGATTAGACCACCTTTATTTTGATCCACTAAATCTTTTGTTCTAGTTTCCCAATTACATACCTACTTCTGAAATATGATCAAGATCTAAAACTAGCCCATTCTTTAGTTCTTTTTTAAATTTCATTCATTAATTCATGCTCTTTACCATTTACTCTTCTCACATTCATAATCATATGCCATCATAATCACTAGATAGCCCATTGATATTGATCTCTGCCACTCAGTATGGCTTTGGCCGATCAAGGCTTTCTCACAGCACTTTTTAGTAAGCTAGAAACGATATAGATATCAGCCTTGGTCACATCCATGCCACATGCAAAATTCCTTTGAAATATAGGGATAGGTCAGTTTGGGCATATGTTGACCAAGTTTCCACAAATGCAATAAAAGCCCAGTTCTATCTCAACCATTTAATGCTATTCTATGCAAGCTAGAAACTCTCTTGCAGCCAATTACTGTTGCTTACATCCTACTATCTCAGAAGTACATACATGCAGTGTACTGACATGTATTCAAAACTTGTAGGATTTTATAGATCATTTATGATGATTCATGTTCTATACAGAGAGATCATATATGACATGGTCCATAACCTTCAATGAAGAGGAATTCATCCTGCAGTGAATTGATTTTGGATGATGATGATGATGATGATGATGATGATTTGCATAGCACAGTGGGAAGAGAAGTACAGTATTTGTTGCTAGATTTGAATTTGATTGGAAGATTAAAGAATTTGCATTTAGCAAATTAACAAAATTAACAAAAATCATGGTGCTATTTTCTAAGTGTTCTTTCCCTTTTGCTTCTGCTAAATAAGTTTGTGCGCAATTAGTGTCTTCAAAAGTTTATCAGCCAAGTCAAACGTTTATCAAATGTTTAAATGGCTGCCTTGAAGATTTATAGCACTATAGACACAACTTTGTGGCTATGTACAACTGCTGATAAATACTCAGTTTCTATCTCAGTTTTGGGGATTTCTGTCCAAAGGCATTACAGTGTATACAGGAAGAAGGGGAATCCTGCTTGCTCATCTTGTTAATTCCTCATAAGCTTTGCATTTAACCATGACATATTCCAGACCCATGTCAAATCCTTTACTGATGCTTAAGTCCAGGCACAGTGCTTTTTTAAAGTAAGCAGAAGGGTTTTTTCTCCTGGCAACCTATGCTTTAAAAATGTTTTTGTTATCATAACAGGCATCTTTTGAAACCCAAAAATTCACTCAATCCATTCCCCGTGGCCATATTCTAGTTATCCTGTCCTTCACAAGCAGTAGATTTGGGGTAGGGGAGATGGGGGCCACAGAGAAAGAAACTGATTTTTTTCTGACAATTCATATTTAAGTTATGAAATTTACTATCATAAGATACGATAATGGGCAGTAACTAGAAGCTATTTTCTGAGGACCATTCCCATGATAATCAAATGAAATCTCCAGTCTGAAGCAGTTAGCCACTGAATATACTGTTTGCTGAAAAACAGCAGCATGGAAGCAAACTGACTTCAAAGCCTCCTTTCTAGAGCCAACTGATCCTATCTGGGTCATTCCTCAGGCACAGAGTGCACACCCATCTTTTCTTCCAGCATCCTGTCCTCACCCGCCCCACTGCTTTTACAGACCTTTTCAGTGACTGCCAATTCTGCGCATTACTGAGTGAAGCGTAATGAGAATCCATAGTTTCAAAGTGAAAGTATGGATTCGCATCACGAAAGAGTCAAAGTGCCTTGTTTGGATAAACAGGGACAGAGATTGCATATGCACAGGGGGTGAAGGTCAGCTGAGGAAGTAAATGCAAGGAAAAGCAAATAAATTGTTTCATCCAGTGGGCTCAGAACTCGAGAAACATACAGTTCCTATTTCTAAAAGAAGAATTGATAGGAAGTCAAACATTTACTCTATTGGGAGGTTATGAATTTTCCAACAGGAAATTCTTTTTAGACTATTTTTCATTGTTGATTTATTAAAGTATAAAAGTGTGAATTGAATTGAATTGAATTGAATTGAATTGAATTGAATTGAATTGAATTGAATTGAACTGAATTGAATTGAACTGAATTGAATTGAACAACCAAGCAACTAATTTAAGCAATTAATTACACCTGCATCCTTGGCATATCTGGAACACTGTAATTGCCTTAAAAAAAGTATTATGAATGGTGAAATACATGTCACCTCTTATATGTTCCAGTTAATGGCCCAAAGCAAATATTTCACAACTGTCATTGGTGTGTGTCCCCGAAACAACAAACATGTCCATAAAAAAATAACAAACACCATGTATATGAGTACAGATATTCTCCTAGAAGGATCTAACTGGCTACTGTGGAAATGGAATGTTGAATTCTATGGGCCTTTAGTATGGTCATGTAGGAACTTGTATTTTATGACTCAGTGTAGGACAATTGGAGACAAAACACCCATCCCAGAATCTGTATTTTTTTTTTTAAAATGCCTTTATTTAATTTAACAGAAGAGAAAATATAATGGAATGGAATGGAATATATAAAGACTTCTTATGCATGTGTGTATGTAAAATATATTTTGTTTTTTATTCGTTCAGTTGCTTCCGACTCTTCGTGACTTCATGGATCAGCCCACGCCAGAGCTTCCTGTTGGTCGTCAACACCCCCAGCTCCCCCAGGGACGAGTCCATCACCTCTAGAATATCATCCATCCATCTTGCCCTTGGTCGGCCCCTCTTCCTTTTGCCTTCCACTCTCCCTAGCATCAGCATCTTCTCCAGGGTGTCCTATCTTCTCATTATGTGGCCAAAGTATTTCAGTTTTGCCTTTAATATCATTCCCTCAAGTGAGCAGTCTGGCTTTATTTCCTGGAGTATGGGCTGGTTTGATCTTCTTGCAGTCCAAGGCACTCTCAGAGTTTTCCTCCAACACCACAGTTCAAAAGCATCAATCTTCCTTCGCTCAGCCTTCCTTATGGTCCAGCTCTCACAGCCATATGTTACTATGGGGAACACCATTGCTTTAACTATGTGGACCTTTGTTGTCAGTGTGATGTCTCTGCTCTTAACTATTTTATTGAGATTTGTCATTGCTCTTCTCCCAAGGATTAAACGTCTTCTGATTTCCTGACTGCAGTCAGCATCTACAGTAATCTTCGTACCTAGAAATACAAAGTCTTTCACTGCCTCTACGTTTTCTCCCTCTATTTGCCAGTTATCAAGCTGGTTGCCATAATCTTGGTTTTTTTGAGGTTTAGCTGCAAGCCAGCTTTTGCACTTTTGTAAAATATATAGTATTATTATTATCAACCTGAATCAATCCACTGTAGGATGAATGGCTTTAACCTGAAGGTTATGGACTGTAATCTACCACTCTGGTCCAGCGCAGGTTCATAAAGAGACAGTTTTCAGCTTCCCAGCCGAGCGAGAATAACTGGGCCAAAGTTACTCAGCTGGCTTCCATGACTAGAGGAGGACTTAAACCTGGGTCTCCCCTCTCCTAGTCCAGCACTTTAACCATTACAGCACATCACACCAGCTCTCATATATACGTATGTGTCATATTATATGTATATAATCCATGTATATGAATTATATCTTTGTAATTTTCATCTGTTCCTTTATCATTGGACATCAAAGAAAAGACCCTTCTATTTTTCTGGATTTTTTTTTTAAGTCAGTATATTTAGCTTGGTCTGTTGCTGCTGTTGCTCTTAGCGTACTGTTTTGTTTGATTATTACTTAGAACTATAGAATCACAGAGTTGGGAAGATGCCCTAAAGGTCATTTCATCCAACTATCTGCCTATTCAGGAAATCCTCTGCTATTCATTTGTTAATTGTGCATGTATTTGAGTATCTCTCTGTGTGTGTAACTTAATTTTGTTTCATAAATGGCTTTGAGTGCAAATTATGGGAAGGTAGAACAAGGGTAAGTCAGTGCTTTGCAATAGAAGATTCACTGATGGATATCTCCATTGGGGAATAAAATCTCAGCTGACACAACGGGGGGGGGGAAAATCTCTACTTATATACTTGGAGATCCCTGTCAGAGACATGATTCTCTGAGTGTCTATAAGTATGCATAGTAACCTCGCCATGAGTTCATAACATAGACTTTTCCTATGGCTTCTGTATACCTATATTCTTCAAGATGCTGGCCCTCATCATTTTTCACTGTTTTTATTGATGTGCAAGTGCAAAGTCATAATACAATGCAGAGGAGAGTTTCTAGAAGGGAATCTTTTGTACCACAGGCTAATAGTTGTCATAAACTGTCCCTTCAATGCCACAGTCATCCAGAACATGGCCCAAATTAAGTTCTACCGCATGCATCCACCTTTCAGCCCTCCAAGATAGACCAGACAAGGAAACCAATGCAATGTAGATCAGTATTACTTTTATTGTAAAGGTATAGTAAAAGAATCTTGCAAGTCTGAATGCACTTCTCCCCTCTCTCCCTTTTTCTTTGTGTGAATGAGGGAGGGGCTTGTCTGAGACATTTCCTCATGTTACTTTTTTGGCCCGGAATCAGGCCCCTTTTATCTGTTGACTTGGTGGCGGCTCTTCCTCTTGTCCTTCAAGGCTGTTCCCTTTCCCTCTACACCACCAGTACCCCTTTAATTAACTGTTAAGGATAGCACTTGTTGCATTACCCCTCTTTGAAGAAACGAAGAGAAAGGCTTCTCCTGACAGTTGTATCTGTGAATTCATTTTATTTATTTTATTTACAGGACATATATGGCCGCCTATCTCAAAGAATGACCCTAGGCAGCTCACAAAAATCCTTAAAAACATGGTTAAAAACAAAAGTATCCTTCCACCCAGGCACCAGACCAAACATCCTTACAGCTCAACCCCCATCCTAGCCCAATGCTTGGGGGAAAAGCCAGGTCTTCACAGTCCTCCAAATTGGTCATTTGTGGGGGAGAAATCAATTAGATATACTTTTCAACAAAGTTGAAAAGGTCTTACTTTTTTAAAAAAATGCTGGACATTTCTGATGTAAGAAACTTTGAGCTCTAAGAAATGAAATAATCATAGTTCAGCTCAGGTATTTATTATATACTGCAGGATCAGAAGCTTCACAAGCAGCCGCATTCACTGTAGTGTAGCAGGAGTCTGGTATATTCACCCAGCATGTATACTGAGCTCTCAAACATCCAGATGGAGTCCTCTCCATGCAGAATCCCTATTCTGAGTGGGAGGGGATAGATTTTCAAGCTGCTTTCAGAGCATGGTCTTTTATTATAAAAAAGGCAATGGACCAAGTCCTTCACATGGACACAATCCCTCCCAAGTATTTGAAATGAACAGATGTACCAAACCAGACCAGATTCCATCTGTAAAACTAATCACTTGAAATAGAACCCCAAGAGTTATTCCAGTGATTCAGGATTCCCACATACTTCAGTTCATTGAGCTATTGGTTTTGCTGGATAAAAACAGAGGAAAAAAGTGATGTTTGGTGATGGTAGTTTGGGTAGTTTCTGCTCTTTCTGTTCTCTTGTGTGCCAAGAAAGTATTTTATTTCAATAACTATCAAGGTGTGTCATAATCTTTTTCCTTGGAGCAATAATGATGTTGTCAAGCATTTCAAGTCAGACCTGCCCAGAAGTTTGGGTGGAGAGATATTCTGTGTTATACAGCATCTTCAGTGCTCCCTTGTGAGGAAGTCAGAGGTTCCTCCAAAGCCTGGGTGGACGAACATCTGTGCAGTGTCTTTTTACAGGCATTGCCATTGGGGGGGAGGGAAAGGTATAGGCAGCTGGAGCATTATTGCCCCTTCCTTGGATGTAAGAGACTACAGATGAAATGGACTGGCTTCCTTACAGAACAGCTGCTGTGCTGTTTATTTTAATGGTAAGAAGGATTTTAAAAGCATTTTTAAACATTCCAAATATTCATTTTTAGCTAAGGATCTGTTGTGTGGAGGTGATTTTAGTGTTGTACTTTGCTTAAATTTGCCTGGTGATGCAGGCATTTCTTAAACTAATTATTGGCTATTCTTAAACGATGTGTTGAAAATCTGCTTTTATTCAATGTAAGATAAAGTTGGGGATAGAAAAGCTTTTGGCTGCAATCCTCTTCCTTACTACAGTATAAACCCCATTGAATTCAGGACTTATTTCTGAATATATAAGCATAGCAACACAGCATCACAGACAAACATCAGTTAGTCTAAATGGAATCATGATTTAGATTTTAGGATGAAGTAACAGTTTTAGCTTTAACATTATACAAATATCAATACATTTTCTTCTCTAGACTGAATGTGGACTTCAAAAGCATGTGCGTATAGAAGAATTAGTTAGCATGGTCCTCCATCATATTAATGCTTTTGGTTCTAAGGCTTACTTTCCCTAGGGAAAGGAAATAGAGTTGATGGTAAGACCTGACTGGTGCAGAATTCATCTCAATGCTCAAGCAGTCAAATACTGAGAAGCTGTAGAGAGGCTGAGGCTGTACATTCATCACTGGTATTCCCCTATTCATAATTTAATAGCTTTTCTGATATTCACAATTTTTACAATTAATTATAAGCTTTAGGAGTATAATACAACACTTGTTTGCTTCTTTGAGATCTCTCTCTCTCTCTCTCTCTCTCTATATATATATATATATATATATGAACAGCTTTTTTTTTTCTTTTGATGTTAAATTCTGTAACTCATTTCTACAACAAATGAAGCCAGCTCCATTTGCTGTTTTACTTCAGTAAAATTGAGCTCATCTGGGGAGACAACTGTCAAGCATTGGGAAAAAGCAACAAAAAAGTTTGGTACAACGTACAGGTCTCTTTAAATCTGGAGTGTTGTTTACACTTTGGAAATGGGATTAGGCTATTCACCTACCATGTGCTTTATTATCCATACTGCTATGATCAACTAGCATGCCAAGTGCAGCCTCAGTCAATTTTTACTGCAGCAGCAGCAGCAACAGCAGCAGTGTCTTTTAGCACACAATCCAGGTCCATTTTTAACAACTTCTTAGAAAGAGGTAGACCTTCAGGCCTCAATCTAAACTACTTGTAACTCATACCATGAGTCCAACAAGTTTTGGGCCTTGGGTATTTGCCAACAAGTTTCTTTTGGGGCCTTCTTAAGCTGGTCCCTATTTTTCAAAAGCAGAAGCTTATCAAAAGCAGAAGCTACAAATATTTCAAAGGAACTTTGGGGATTTCATAGGTGGAAGTAAAATATAGGTCTTTGTAATATCATAGAATCTTCCAGACCACAACATAAAATACATTAAAATCTATTTATGATCGTTTGTCCTTGGAAGGAAGGAATACACACTGAGAAATCCAAATGGTTAACAGCTTATATATATGGAAGATTTACCTATCAGCCTTATTCATGACAAATTATACTGTCTGTTTAGGAGGGAGATGATACAATATTTCTCTTCTCACTTGATCCAAATGTTTATTTCAAGGAACTGAATTATAAGGTTGGGTTGGGTTTAGAGTATATGTATGGACTTGTTTTAAGAAGGCAAAGTAGCACAATACTTTTGCCACCTGCCTAATGAAAATCAGTTTATTATTACCTTCTCTACTTCACTCAAACTGATTTGTAGTTGCAGCTAAACACCCTCTTTTTCTTTCCTAATTAAAATATGAGTTTGGATTACTTCTATATATAAATGTATATTTTAGCAAATTTTAGAGGTCTAAATAATTTTCTCCAAGTTTTTAGTCTTTCTTACTGTAATCACCATCTGTACCCAATTCACTTAAAGATTTGGAATATATAGGCTAGTCCACTATCCTCTAACTCAGTGTTTCTCAACCTCAACAACTTTAAGATGTGTGGACTTCAACTTCCAGAATTTCCCAGCCAGCATGCTGGCTGGGGAATTCTGGGAGTTGAAGTCTACACATCTTAAAGTTGTCAAGGCTGAGAAACACTGCTCTAACTTATTGCCCTACACTGCTGGCTAGAGTGATGGGAGTCCACTCATCTGGAGGGCATCAGATTAGGGAAGGTTCGTTTACTGCAAGTTAAAGCCCATCTGCAGGAAAACTTTTGATTTGTGGGTAGGATTTTTTTTTCCAGTAAAGATTAACGATCTTAAGAAAATGAATTATTTCAGCATAAACCTAAATACAGAACGGGTAGTAGCCTGTCACCAAAATGTTCAAATGTGGACCAAAAGCAGCATGCTTTGTGCTTGTGGTGAGATCACTGGTTTGTCACCTGATTCTTAAGCGTTTTAGGAATGCTTGCCTTTTTTTTTTCCAGCAACCCAAGAGAAATAGTGTCCACCAAAAATAATATGCTATTGACCCAAAGGGAAAACATTATGGATTTCAAAACGTGGACATTGGCTGCATCCATTAACTTGAAAAAATATTGTAGGGTTTTTTAAAACAGAAATTTAGAAAAGTCATAGAAAACATTAGACTGCCAAAAACTTCAGAAGGGACTCACATGAAAGTTTGGCTAGGTTTAGGTTCCTGGGAAATGCTCCAGAATCAAAGAATATATATAAATTTATATATATACTAAGTTGCTCCTAGCTGTTTTCCACAAATCCAACCTGAGTGGCTGATATGTAGATTAAGATTAGCAATTTTGCTGGCATATATGTTGTCCTTTGTATTGCAAGCAATGGAAGGCAAAGGGTTAGAAAAAAATAGGCCCGGTATGGAGAGATGCAAACATTTGTCAGTCTTCCATTAATAAATATTGTCTGCTGGGCTGCAACCTGCAAAGCATTAAACAAGACAGAGCCTGCTGTTGGGAATTTGGGGAGTTCATAGCCCCCAGAAGAGACATTTGAAAATTGTTGATACTGTGATTTTAGTCCACAGCCCATACTTGATTCATGCATATGTGTTATGTAAAATAAAGAACCCAAAATTCTTTTGCCAAATTTGCAAATTTCTATGCAAAGGAGACAAACTGTCTTTGCGTTCTTTGTGGCCCCAGCATAAAGAAACTGCAAAGTTCCTCCCAAGTGCTGTAGTGTGTAAGAAGCTCATAAATGCACATAAGGATAAGCATTCCCACTCATATTAAAATTCATGTTTAACCAGTTCAATGGGTCTCAGGTTAATAATTACAAGGGAGATGGAAATACATCTCCAGGTGTGCATGTAGATTAGGATACAGATATGCACAGAGCCCTGAATTCACTCGGAGAGCTCTTATCTTGGATCACATTCAATCAGTTTACGATCAAATCAGCAATATGACACAGTTATACTATCAAAATGTAGTTGCTGAATTTGCTTCTCAAAGCTTTCTGTTTAAAAACTTGAAACTATTTTTTAAAAAACCAAAAGGATTCTAGAATATGCAAATATATTTTAATGTTGATTTTAAAATAAACTTTAAAAAAGTAAAACCAATTGGCAGAGAACAAGTAACTGGATCTGAGCATAAATTCACATATGTACATATATACACGTTCTACTGATGTTGTAATCTTATTTAAAGGTAAATCCCTTCCCAGGGCAACCTCAATTTCTGGTGAATTTATGGACACATTCACACTGGGTCTTGGCCACAGTATTAGAAGTGTTTTGACACTGCCATCTTTCCAGTCTAGCCTACTGCCCTACTTTTCTTAGCTTCTTCCAGACTGATGTGATACAATCCTACTTATCTGGGAATAAAATTTAAGGGCCTTATTTCTAAGTAAATAAGGAAAAGACTGCAATGCAAGGTGAGGTTCTCTTCAGTGGGAATTCAAATATGTAATACTATTTATGCTTGAAGACATTCCTGCCAGGTACTTGGTGGCAGAATTATAGAACTCTGGAGATAATTTAATAAAAAAAGAACGATCTAATCTTGTACAGTGGGAGTTTTGGCTCAGGAATCAAATACCTAGCCCAAACTGCTGATACAACTGCATACTGCAATGACACAACAATGACTAAAAGCATAATGTGCTCGAATACCCAGCTTTGTTCACAGCAATACTCTGCTTATCTTCAAAGAGAGCAGACTCAACTCCTAGAATAAAAGCTCTGGGAAAGAGAACAGATCAAGAATTAAGGGCATGTTCAGTCATTTGGTTGCAAGTAGGTGGAGCAGGGAGTATTCCATAATTGCATATAATATTGCTTTGGCAAGAATCATGGTGAATTAATTCCTGTTTGCAGTTGGCTTTGAAGCTGAAGTTGTAAAGCAGCGTGCTAAAGTTAGGTAACTGAGGCCACTCTCATTTATAGCATTTTCATCTTGAACAAATGCTCATGATTTGGTCCCAACAATCATCTAAAAATGATATATTTATAACACAAAATGGTCAGAGCTGAAGATTAAAGGTACATATTCCCAAGCAAGTGTTTTTTAGACTTGCAGCCCAAATAAGAAAAGATAAAGAATGGGTTTTTAAACTTCAATAACTTCAGATGATTACTGCTAGCATTGAGGAATGAAATACAATTTACCTCCAGTTGTTGTTGTTTTTCCTGGTGTATCATGGACAATTAATCTTTGGTTTTGCTAATGTAAAAATGGTTTACATCTTCTCTGTTTAACCAGAAACAAGCATGTTCTGCCTAGCACAAGTCAAAACTGAGTTACAGTCAGACTTTCTGTTTGCAAAAGGATTAGGGGCATGAACCATTCCTTCTCAGTTCCAGGAATGGCCATCGGGGTCTCAAAAAAGGTAAGGCAGCAGTCAAAGCCCCTCCCTTTTTTTTCATGTGTTGCCACATGTAAAAAAGTGATGGAGCTTTGATGGCACAGTCACCTGCCATCTTGGCTTTTTTGGCGCCCCCTGCAATGCCGCAGCTCAGTTCTGCAATGAAAGGTGGCATCTGATAGCTGCAACATTCTTTTCTAAGGTTGGATTCATTTGCCCGGAACTGTCTGCTCTAGGTCGCAGAAGCTCTGTGACTATTAACATTTCCTACTAACGAGGCTACTAACTGAGATTCCAACTTTAACTTCATATACTGTATTAGATAAATCATTTAACTACTCTTGAGAATTTTGTCAAGTGGCTTATCATTTTGACTGTATATTCTTGTCAACTCTGTGCCATACTGTAGAAGTCACATGGAAATCACTAATTATACTCATGGGAGGTGAGTAACCCAAAGAAATATCTGTGTTAATTAGCTTTCCTTTTTTGAACTGTATGAAATGAAAATCTGCATGCACCTTGGACCTCTCATGTGCATTAACGATAGCTGGTTTCTTGAGAATTTCTTTCCGTTACTTCATGTTGCATGTCCTGCTATCTTTTGCAGTATTTGGCTGAGTAATTTATGCTGTTCTTGACAAAAGCATGAGCAATTTATTGTGCTGAATCTATTGTATAGCTATACACATTTCTCAGTTTTGCCATACATAAAATGCATATTTTATACCATTACCATTACAAATGAAAATATCAAATATTAAGTTCAATTTATCAAGCAACATTTATTAGAAGGTTTAGATTTATTAGAACAATTATTAGAAGTTCAATCACAGATTGCATCATATACTGTATGTTTTCAATCACTGCTCAGAAATTATGCTTTTTGGACTGCTAAAGTAAGGATCAAATCTCCATTTATCCAATAGAACAAAGAGAGAATTACACATGCTTCCTTGTAGTATGTGGAATATGAAGATACATATTACATACAGAGAGAAAGAATCACACATGCATTCACCTCCCAAGCTAGAAGTTCTCCAATAGCAAGAAGCAGTATTAATGCCTTTTAATTCAGGTATGACACCATCTTCTCTTTTCTTTAACAACAGATTATAGCTGAGAAGGACTAGTGTATCTGCTTGTCTCTTCTTAAGGGGGAGGGAACTCCCATACTTTTGCCTTCAGGTAAAGAGTTCCTTAATAAGAATCACGTAACAAACACAAAACACATCAACTGCAGCTGTGCTTCTCTTTTAATGAAGAGCACAGGCCATCATGAACTTCTCTTGAGCAAACAGTATTCAGATATATTGGAAGGGGCTTCACGAGCACTCTTGTGTTCTGATGCAGTTGCTATTTATTCTAATAAATAGTGCAAAAATTACTCAGGCTGTGTACTAAAATATTTCAATGCAAAAGTGAGGTTAAACTGGGTTACCTGGAATGTTTCATTCCCAAAGATAAATGTAGTTACTAATATCCACTGTCAAAGAGTTTTGTATCACTCTACACTTATATGAAAGAGCATGTGATAGACTTTCGTGAGTGAATAAATAGCAATCCTAACAAGATCCTCAGATAATTCTCTTACTCTCTTAAGGAAACCCATCAACAAATAACCTGTGGCCTATTTATGATGGCAGAGGTTTAGAATATGCTTTGATGTATACCAGACACAAGAGATATGCCCATTTGGCATCACAGCATTTGAAGCCCTGTTTATATGCCTCTTAATGATAGTATAGCAAGATCTTCATTCCATAATAGTTGCAGGGAAAAAAGTTGGACGTATCCTCTTATGTGTCATATAACAGGATATCTAGGACTGATTCCCCCCCCCCCCCCCTGCAGCTGATACGGAATGAAAATATGGTATGCTTGTCATCAAGAGGTTTGTAGGTAGGTCCTGAAGTACAACGTTCACCACCCACCACACCCTGAATTAAGCTCTGACAAATTCCCAGAGGAGTAGGCTTTGAGGAATCCAGCATAGGCTTAGCAATTGAGGTCAAATAGATATGAAATGCTCAGTCACAATACCCTTCCTGATCAAAGGAGAAGCCAGCATAATGCAGCTGAGGTGGGCCCAAATTGTTTTTTTCTCCCCCAAATCTTTTGGCGGAGAAATTGGTTGGATATATTCTCTGAATTTCTTCCAAGGAAGGAGAAATTCTCCAGTGATTTCTCAAGATCAGGATTCCCCTGTAAAAATGACATAAGCACTTCTACTTAAAAAGTCCAGTGGAAGAAGTCATCTCATGACATTCTTCCCTTGGATTTCATTGAAATGTAGGAAGCCAGAAAGACTGCAGTGTAGACAGAGGGAGAATTGTCCAGGGAAAGACACGATAACAGACACATACCTGCTTTCATGTATCATGGAAATAAACAAGTACACCAATGCTTCCTATTTGGATCTGTCCCAAATCCTCTTCTGCTTTGAAATAATTGATAAAGCAAATTGTCTTTCATTGAATTGAAAATTGCTGTGGGGAATGGGAAGCAGATTTTTCCTGCCTGCCACTGAATGCAACAAGCAGGCTGGAACTTGCTGTTTGTCCTCTCTAAGGGCAATGTCGTGCATCCACTATTTTCTCTCCTCAAACCTTCAGAAGCAATTGAAAGGCCACCCATGATCGCTTTTCCTGCTGCCCACTTGTTATGCTGAGAACAAGGAGGGACCATAACTATTCCAGCAACAAAAATCCCATCACCCCTGCAGGACCCAAAAGGAAAGAAAACAAAACAAAATAAAACAGCCTGGAACTTTGCATCCCAGCCCCTAAGTTCTTCAGGAAAGGGGAAAACCAGCAAAACTCTTGTCAGTTTCACCCCTGCTTGTTTAGTCTGAAATTCTGAGAGAAAAAACAAAGCCATCAAATTTTCCTTATAGGAGCTGGACCTCAAGAAGTGGGAAGAGGGGTAAGGCAAAGGTTCCCTCCAATGGGCAAAGGAAGGCGGAGCATTAAAAGAAAAAAAACCCCTTAGCTTGGCAGTAATTTTAATTATACTGCAGTTGAACCAGCAATAAGTAAGCTCAGCTATCCAATACTGCTGATCTCATGGGAACGCAGTTGCCAAAAGCGCTTTCAAACTGGTTCAGAACTCTTGTGCAGCAGTACCCGTCTCTCTCTGTAAAGAAGTGAAAGACCACTCAGTATGCACACATCTAAGTAAGCTTCCGGTTCTAGGAACCATTCATATTATTGAACTTAAAGTAGAAGTGCTCTGAAGTTAGGAACTTTCTTATGGGGAGCTGAGGCGAAGACATGAGCAGACATTGAAAAAAGCAAATGCTTCTTCAGTGCAAGCTACACCCTTCTGAACAAGGAGAACAGCTCTTCCTTTGTTCCTTCTTGTCCCACAAAACATGCCTGGATGTGAAAAGCTTTCTTCAGTGCTGCTGCATTCGAAAGCTGTTGTCTTTAGCCATTGCAAACTGCGAGTTCTTGCCATCACTTCAGGTAGTATGAGAGAGGCCTTTAAATCTAATCTTTGCTATCTGCTGAAAAAGAAACTGTTAATGACTAATGACTAAATAACTAAAATTGTGATTTTTGCAAACGGAAAACCCTAATTCAGGATTTAGAGTCTCCCTTTTTGGGGAGATGGGCAGTGATAGAAATTTGAAAAATAAATAAATAAATGTATGGGGTGGCAGAACTATACAGGGTTTGGGAATCTAAACAGTGCGCATGAATTTCTTCTTTCTATACATGCTGGACAAATGCCTATAACAAATAAACACACATACACACACACACACACACACTGAGTGGCTGGAAAGGGCTGGACTGAAAGACAGCGCTGAGACCACTGATCATAGCAGCACAAGAACAGGCACTAAGCACCAGATCCGTAGAAGCAGGGGTCTACCACACTAGACAGGACCCAAGGTGCAGAGAGGCCTCAGAGACAGTCCAACACATAGTGGCACGGTGTAAGTATGCAGGCAGGAACAGCATACACTGAACAGCACAACCAAGTAGCTGGCATTGTGTACAGGACCATCTGCACAGTGTATGGGCTAGACCCTCCCAAGCCCAGATGGGAGATTCCACAGAAGGTTGTGGAGGATGACAGGGCTAAGATCCTGTGGGACTTCCAGATCCAGACAGACAGGCAGGTCCTGGCCAATCAACTAGACATCGTGGTAGTAGACAAGGACCAGAAGATAGCAGTGGTGTTAGATGCTGTGTCAAGTGACAGCAACATCAGGAAGAAGGAGTATGAGAAGCTGGAGAAGTACCAGGGCAGGAAGGAAGAACTAGAGACGATGTGGAAAGTGAAGGCCAAAGTGGTCCCAGTGGTGGTAGGAGCACTTGGGGCTGTGACTCCTAAGCTGGGAGGATGGCTCCAACAGATCCCAGAAACAACATCAGAGCTCTCTGTCTAGAAGAGTGCAATGCTAGGAACAGCTAAGTTACTGCACAGAATCCTCAAACTCCCAGGCCTCTGGTAGAGGACCCAAGGTTGAGGAAGACGCATACCACCCACAGGGGTGAGAAGGGATTTTTTTTTAATCTTTGACAAAATGATTACTGATTACTAAGAGAGTTTGGGGATTTTTGGCTGTTGTCTATTCATTCTTATTGTCATCACATTTCCAATGAAGTTAAACTCTTCTGGAGTTATCAAGTACATGGCTCTTGATACAACAGGTTCAAGATCCAAGTCAGGTTCCTGTCCTGGAAAAAATACAATCTAAATTTTATTATAGGAGAAACCACAGCATAATGTTAAAAGAAATAGTTACATTCCATTTTTTCTTCCTGCTATTTCATTAATATTTCACAACTGCCAATTTAATTGAATTGGACAAAATATTCCAATTCTTTTTTAAAAATCATAAGCATAAGCAGATGTGTGTCTGTGTGTCTCTGTGTGTGTGTGTTTGTGTGTGTGTGTGTATACTCTGTGTGTGTGTGTGTATACTCTGTGTGTGTGTGTGTGTACATGTGTGTGTGTGTGTGTGTGTATAATCTGTTGCTTCAACTCAAGCAGACTTTGGACAGTGTACGGATATAAAATTTAAAACAGTTAAAATCATCCCTCTACGCTGTAGCCACTCTATTCATGTAAATGCTCAAATAACTATGCTGTCATTAAGCCAAAATAAATGTAATGTAACTTATATAAAAGAATTTTACTTGATTCTTGCATGCAATTCCTTTTTCTTTTTCTTTTTTTTTAAGCACCTTATTGTTTTGTGGAGAGCTAGTGTGGTATAGTGGTTAAATTGCTAGATTAGGAATAGAGAGATCCGGGTTCTGGTGCTCCCCGGCACAGAGACAGCTGGATGATCTTGGCCAACCATTCCCCCTCAGCATCAGGCTCTGCAGCAAGACAGCTGATAAGCTTGATTGTAAGAACTTGGTGAGCCTGGTACAAAACAAACAGGCTTTCAAACAACCTTATTGTTCTGTTGTGGAGTAACAGAATTGTCTGTGGAGGGGGTTTATATATATCTGCCCATTTTGCTTCTAAAGTTACTTCCTTTTTGCTTTTCTTGTTGTGCCAAAACATACTTAGTAAACTGTAGTGACGGAAGGTTTGGAGCACATCTACCTGCCCACGTTCATCTGAGAAGTTTGATCTGAATGTAAAGTCCAGGAGAAAGGCATGGCTGTCTTTCTACATACACACAGACCCAAATTGCTTTTTCTTTTATTTCCTTTAAAACATTTCTATACCGTTTGACAAGCTGTGCATCTGCAGACAACGTACAACCTTTAAATATGTTTTATATAATTTAAAATAAAGCATATAAGTAATACAAATATTAAAATATATAAAACAAACCAGCAGCCAGGAATATAGAACAGTACGTCACAAATCAGGATGAGTTCAGCCTTCACCTAAACTGAAATAAAGCACATATCTTATGCTTCTACATACACACTTGGATTCCTGGTGTTATGTGAAGAATTCTCTTGAAAATTTTCATATTTTGGGTGTGGCTTGTCATCCCAGAAGCCCTGAGACATAGAAAACAGCCATGTGCTCCTTTATATATGGAGTAAAATTATAACCAAATATTTACTGCAAAGGCATGACTGCAGTATTTGTTGAAAATAGGGTAGTATAGACCATATAACGTAACATCCCAAGAATCATAGATTTCATTTTTAAAGCAAGTGTCTAAACCAGCGTTTCTCAGCCTTAGCAACTTTAAGACGTGTGGACTTCAACTCCAGGAATTCTCCAGCCTGGTCTAAACCTTAGGTGTCACAATCATTTAGGAAAGGAGCATATGTTTCTACAAAAATGTACCGAACTTGTACACTTGCTCTTTTTCTTCTTTGTCTTTAAGACTTTACCCCACAAGGTAGGGATTTTTATCAGACACTTGAATTATTTGTGTAATGGAAGCTATCCATTTCTAATAGGCATAATTTCCTTGTGTTCTATCTAAAATCGCTCTCTGAGTGAGATGGGCAGTAACTAAATTTGATATATAAAATAAACAAAAATTTGAGTCATGTTCTCACTTCTACTTGAAATTTACTTATCTGGTGTGAATATCTGTTCCTACTAAAACTAAAAAACTACTAATCTAAAAGCTTTAATTAAAACCAAAATGGCAGCATTCCAGGTTTAGCCGTGTTTGTGTCTGTGCGTGTGTGTTCACACACGCACGAAAGAGAGCGAAACTAATCTGCTGCTATCCATTTTGAGTTTTAGGATTTTTTAAAGTGATTGATATTTTAAAATAAAAGCAAAATTCATTTTATAAACTTGGGGTTTTTTTTAATCATAGCTGAACATTTGTTGAAAGTAAGAATGGGATCCTCATGGTATTCCGAATGTTACAGAGCCAGCCCCAACCAGCATTACCAATAGTCAGGGATGAGTGGAAGAGGCAAGAGATGTGCTGATTTAAATAAAGGAACCACTGATTCAAAGGAAAAACAGAGGTTGGGTTGTGAGAAAAGAAATATACACAACTCTAATTTCTACACTATGGCCTTGTGGAACAGGATTCTTCTCCATGTATTTTATCTATCGAAAGATGTACAAATCAAAGTTAAGAAGAACATTACGCTTACTTTGTCCTTGTTTCCCTTTCAGGTGTCCCTGGATTTCAGCATCAGTACTTTTCATGTTGAGGTAACAATCATTTCAATTTGTTTGCTAGTATAGTATACAGTACACATCTAATTAAGACTTGCTAGAAAGTACTGTTTATTATAAATCAATATGTAAGACTCAGCCCTTCTTATTGCTTGAGCCTTTGCTAGCTGCAGGAAAAGCTGTTCCGACCATATGAACTTGATTTCACACATTCCTCCCCTGCCTCCTTCAGGATCCTGGCCTGGAGTCACCAGTCTTCCCAGTGACCCACAGCTGTCTTGAGACAGGGTGGCCCTCTTAATCAAATTCTCATATTAACAGAGAAACCATTCTGAGTTTATATTTCCTTTACAGTTTACAGCTTCCCATGACTACTCCATTCCCATTTAAACATCTGGGTATTTGGAAACATTCTGGGAAGTTAGGAGAACAGACAAGAAGTGAGAAGCTAGTTGAGCAAAAAGCAACAGATAATGTACAACTAGCCTGTTATATTTTAGATTTTAAACTTACTATTAGATACTTGTGACACTTGTGATGTCATTTATTTAGTCTAATAACATTAGCATGTTTTTTTTATTCAAGGTGAAAGAATGGAATGAAAACGGAATGGAGAGATGGAAATCCTATCGGAGGCAGAAACGGGAGTGGATTAAGTTTGCTGCTGCCTGTAGGGAAGGAGAAGATAATTCAAAAAGAAACCCAATTGCAAGAGTAAGTTCCAAGCATTTTATATAGATAAAATTCAACAGCTGTAAAAAGTTAAGCAAACAAGAGCAACATCTTAGCTAAGGGAATTTCCAGACCAGGTTTTATTATGCAATTGCTTTGTCTCATCGAGAGAGTTTTACCGTATGTGGAGTTCAAATACAGTATTTTCCATGTGTAAGTTTGCCATTTTCCCCACATCTTCTGTAGCTCTCTTTTCTTTCTACCCCCCTCTCCAAATGGAGGAAAAGATGCAATACTCAATCCTTTTTGGTTTGAAGTACTAGGAATATGTATATAAAAAGATTCTGCATATTGCCATAGCCGAAAAATTGACCTACATCTTCACATGCTAAACTGGTCAAGCTACAGTTAAGATTTCTCAAATATACGGTCTGATGTTATATCTTATGTTAACCAGGGGAACCATACTTATTTTATGCCAGATGAATATATTAATGTATGGGAGGAATATTAAGGAATTATTAATATGTGGTATTATGAATTGTTTTTCTTGTCTCCCTTTCTAACCCTTACAAGTATGCACTAAATTTTATTGCATCATTTATACTTACTGCAATTTTTTTAGATAGATAGATAGATACAGATACAGATACAGATATAGATATTTTCTGCCATAGATCCTGCTGGGCACAGAATTTGTTTTATTTACTAGATTTTAAAGTTAATAACAAATTGGTACTGTTAGCTGGACTCAACACTGGAATATGTATTATTACAATAATTAAGTGATGCTAAATCATACCACTCCCATGATTTTCATTAACTAAGCTTTCACATAAGAACTGAAATCAGAAAGATCTCTAAATCAGTGAGGAACAATCATTTAACACTTTCCTAGCAAACCTTCTTCTTCCAAGGATTCCACAATAAGAGATAATTACAATAGGTTGCCACTGAACTTTCTAACACTCCCCAGTCTATCCAGCTGAGGAGTTCTTAGCCCTTCTACTTAGGACTTCTCCCAGGTCTAAGAAAACAGAAAAGATGTTTTGGATTTTCCTGCCCAAGGGCCAGGGATATAGAACAAAATTTGTGACAATTCTTAAACACAAGAGCTAATTATGGAACCATGTAGTGGGGAAGGTTTTCATTTCTATATAAAACTAAAGAAACCAAAGACATGGTTATAAAAAAGGAGTTTATTGAGAAAAGGGACATATTGCAAAAACAAACGGAGGCAATAATCACACACACAGAATTCCAGATAAAATCAATACACTCAGCCTGGATGGGGAACAACAGGCTTCAGCCGAACCTTGGTAAGACAGAGTGGCTGTGGATTAATGGCTCCTCGGTAGTTGGGAAATTGTCATCTTTGGTTCTGGATGGGGTTGCACTGCCCCAGACAGACCCCAGCGCATAATTTGGGGGTCCTCCTGGACTCACGACTCCTGCTCAAAGAGCAGGTGGCAGTTGTGGCCAGGAGGGCCTTTGTTCAATTTCATGTTATGTGCCAGTTACGCCCTTTCCTGGACCGAGAAGCCCTTCAAATGGTCACTCATGCCGTGGTCATCTCCCATATAGACTACTGTAATGTGCTCTACATGGGGCTATCCTTGAAGAATAACTGGAAGCTACAACTGGTCCAGAACGTAGCCGCGCAGGCAATCTTAGGTGCCCCAAGTTCAGCACATGTAACACCTTTGGTACATGAGCTGCACTGGCTCCCAGTTTGCTTCCGGGTCCAATTCAAGGTGTTGGTTATGACCTTTAAAGCCCTACCTGGCATGGGTCCAGGTAACCTGAGGGACAGCCTCTTCCCCATCACATCAGCCCATCCCACCCGGTCATGCAGAGAGGACATGTTATGGACCCCATCTGTAAAAGAATTCCATCTGGTGGGGTCCAAGACGTGCCTTTTCTGCAGTAGCTCCTGCCCTCTGGAACATTACTCCCCCAGAGGTGAGACAGGCACCCTCTCTCCTGAACTTCCGTAAAAAACTAAAAACCTGGTTCTGTCATCATGCCTGGAGCAGGAAGGGGAACAGTCATTTGTGGGGATAGCTAGTGCCCTAGAAGGGCTCTTTACACTCACAGGCTGAGATACAACGTTTGGCCATCTGGATTTTACCATATTTTATATTTTTATTGTCTATTTATTTTATATTTATTGTATTTATAAGGACATAGAATTTTAAACTTTGTCTGGTTGTAAACCGCCCAGAGTCCCTCCTTTGGGGGGGAGATGGGCAGTGATAAAATTTGATTAATTAATTAATTAATAATTACACTAGTTACTTAGTAGCTTAATCAAGGAGGATTTCAGCACATGTTCATCACAGAGAAGAAAGTGGGAGAGAAATCATCTGGGCCTCCAGCCTGGAGTTTCATAGGCAAGACCTTATTCTTATTCTTCCTTCTTCTTTCCTGTGTGATCTTTCCTTAGCCCTACAGAACTGAAGAATAAGTGAAAGCCAGCCTCCTGGGGGAGACTGTTACTTTGCCCTATTGAGAACAGCACTCATTTTATGATGACCTGGGTCAACCCAGCAAATCAGAAATTTTATTTATTTCGTATGGCATAGCAAAATGCAGCACTGTTGCATAAATATCACAAAAACAATATATAAAAATGTATAAAATATAGGACATTGGCACAATAAATTATTTTAAAAACACACAATACAAATGATGAATAAAATGATGAATAAATTAAGTTATGTATGAGCAGTTACTAAAGTATATAAGTCTATGGCCAGATATCTAGATCATTTAGCCATTGGACAGCAGTACCCTCAAGATGATGTAGTTCTTGCACGGAGCCAGGAAACCTTCTGAGGGGATATTCCATCATGATGTGATGTAAAGTTTGCAGGACGTTCCCACAGTCACAGTTTTGGCTGTTGGACCTTACAAGGATTTCCCAGCAAGAAGCAGCAGCACGAACACTGAAAATAAAATCAGAAATTATTTAAATTAAAACCACCTCCTAATGAATTGCACCTCTCCAGGCCTCTCAAAATGGTGTCAGTTATCAGATGCCTTAGGGATACTACTGAGCCATACCAAAACTAGAAGTTTATCACATTATTTAAGGTTAAAAAAAGCAAAAGACTGAGATATTTTTGGTTTTGTTTCCTAATACAGATCCGATCAGATTGTGAAGAAACACAGCAAATTATATATAAAATAAGTGGAGTAGGCATTGATCAACATCCCGTGGGAGTATTTGTCATCAATCAGAAGACTGGTGAAATTAATATAACAAAAATAGTAGATCGAGAGGAGACTCCAATGTTTGTGGTAAATACTATTGGCAAAACAGATGTTCTTTATCTATTATTGTTTATGATTACAGTATCTAAATAATGATCACTCATCCTCCCATATACAAGGTGATTTCCTGAGACCCTTGACATTTTAAACATGTTTGTTAAGAATCAAAAACTATGCCTTCGCAGAAGCTGCTAACAACCTCTAAGACTTCCCTCTCCATGGAAACTTTAACCTTTTTAATGGGGTTCCACTTTTAGTTTTAGAACAGATTTGGGGCTACAAGTCTTTCTAGGGTGTTGGTGTTTTTTTAATATAAAATTTGGGTGCTTTTCTTGGGTGGTTGGCATACAGCTTTTTATTTATTTGCTTTTATTCTTATATTATTTATCATTATTATTGTTACATTTAATATTACTCTTAGCTACCTGCAATATGAGGAAAGTACAGATCATTTTGTAATTAGGTTAAAGATGACCTGAATTCTTGCAATATTGGATGAAGCTTCTTTAGCTCACTGTTGAAAGTATTTTGAATACTTTACAGTCCTTTTGAATGAGGCTTTTTTATTTTTTTATGTCTTAATCCAGATTCACTGTCATGCTATAAATGTTATGACTGGGAAATCAGTAGAAACACCTCTTGATCTTCGTGTCCGGGTTCTGGATATAAATGACAATCCACCAATATTTACACAACACATGTTCTCAGGGTCAATAGCAGAGAGCAGCATGGAGAGTAAGTACTTTGTAAATAAATGTGCCCATTACAGAATAGTGACCAATATGTATAGTTGTGTATCATTTTTTCATATTTCTAATTTCCTGAAAACATAGATTTGAATGTAGCACTATCTTTCTTGGGAGTAAGTCTAAATTTAACGGCACTTAGGAACATGCACAGGATTGTGTCATATATCCTATTTTTGTCAATAGAGAAATTAAGTTTGGGTTTAACACTCCCATATTGAACACACTGGCATTTGTGTCACTACTCATAAACATTTCACTTGGAAAACTGGAAAATGTGGTTTGTTTTCAGCTAAGCACAATATGCTATCTTGGTCAGTGAATAAACTACAGTTGATTTTGTAACAGTAAGTCACATTTTTCTACTGTGATGAGCAAATGGGTCTGTGTGGCCTGTTTATTGTTCCCTGGCTTATCCTTGTTCACATTTTGTATATCTCTCAATTCTCTGATTAATCCACAGTGGAGTACAGGATGTGGTCAGTTCTCCACCTGTCCAGCAAAAACCTCCAGGGCCTAACAGTGGTGGGTTATCTGCTACGGCAACTGCCACCATCACTGCAGCAAATTGAGATTATGTCAAAATAATCATATGTATGGAGATGTCAGGATGCACCCAGTGTCTGACATAGGCATGTAACTCACAGGTTTTGTATAATGACATCATGATACTTGTTTCATCATTTAGCTGCTCCCCGCCCCCGCTTGTGATCCCTATCACTTAGTATTGCTCTGTAGACAAAGACTTGGGCAAATAAAAATACAATATTTGTTCTGAGATAATTGAAATAATCTCAAGGTAAAGTATCATGAATAACCTAAGAACAGAATTAAAATGAAGCACTATATTACAATTAACTCAAACTGTTTGTTTAGATAGATTGCAAAATCTTTACTTTTTCATGGGGAACATCCTTGGTAGCAGATCGCTAGAAAATGATCCATGAACACCCATGAAAGTGCCTTCCCAGAAAAATGCATTCCTTTTTCTTCTTTGTGTTGTTGTTTATTCATTTAGTCACTTCTGACTCTTCGTGACTTCATGGACCAGCCCATGCCAGAACTTCCTGTCGGTCGTCAACACCCCCAGCTCCCCCAGGGACGAGTCCGTCACCTCTAGAATATCATCCATCCACCTTGCCCTTGGTCGGCCCCTCTTCCTTTTGCCCTCCACTCTCCCTAGCATCAGCATCTTCTCCAGGGTGTCCTGTCTTCTCATTACGTGGCCAAAGTTTTGCCTCTAATATAATTCCCTCAAGTGAGCAGTCTGGCTTTATTTCCTGGAGTATGGACTGGTTTGATCTTCTTGCAGTCCAAGGCACTCTCAGAATTTTCCTCCAACACCACAGTTCAAAAGCATCGATCTTCCTTCGCTCAGCCTTCCTTATGGTCCAGCTCTCGCAGCCATATGTTACTACTGGGAACACCATTGCTTTAACTATGCGGGCCTTTGTTGTCAGTGTGATGTCTCTGCTCTTAACTATTTTATCGAGATTTGTCATTGCTCTTCTCTCAAGGATTAAGCGCCTTCTGATTTCCTGACTGCAGTCAGCATCTGCAGTAATCTTCGCACCTAGAAATACAAAGTCTTTCACTGCTTCTACATTTTCTCCCACTATTTGCCAGTTATCAATCAAGCTGGTTTCTTCTTTGTAAGCAAACTAAATTAGAGATTTCATAAATGATGGTGCTCTATAATTTTAATATCTTAATATCTGCAGCTTTTGCTCCCTTTTGTCTTTCCATTCCTTCCAGCTACGTTTGTAATGAAAATAACTGCTACAGATGCTGATGAGCCAAATAATTTAAATTCCAAAATTGCCTACAAGATTGAAAGCCAGAATCCTGGAGGTCCATTACTGTTTATCTTGAACACAGAGAACGGAGAACTTCACATTGCAAAAGCTCTTGATAGAGAGGTAAAAACAAAACAGAGAAGAAAAACCTTTTGGAGGAAAATATTAGTTGTTGGGAAAATAGAATATTCTGTGGGCAGGATGTTGATAGAACTGGCATGGGATGGCGGATGGATGAATATGAGTTTCATCAGGGCCTCAATGTTGTTTATTGTTTTCAAATGGTCTTTTTTAGTGTTCTGTATTTTTGTTCTATTCACCACCCAGAATTCCTTCTGGTGGATGGACAGCTATATAAGTTTGTTAAATAAATGAATAAATACTTTCAAAATAAGTAAGGTTTCTGGAATCTCAATAACTGTTGCAAGCAAACAGTATGTAATGAAAATGACTAAGAAAAAAACATTCTTGCTCTTCTCAATCTCTCAGCAGCCTTCAATGGCATCAACCATGGTATCCTTCTGGACTGGCTCCAGGGTTGGGGTTGTGTGGCACTGTATTGTGCTGGTTCTCTTCCTTCCTCTGGGCTGGTTTCAGTCAGTGTTGATTGGGAGCAAGAGATCCAGCCCTTGGCCCCTACTCTGAGTTTCCACAGGTTTTGGTACTGTCTCCACTCCTGTTCAACATGTACATGAAGCCACTGGGTGAGGTCACCCATTCCTATGGGGTGAGGTATCATCACTATGCTGATGATATCTGGTTGTACATCTCTACTCCTGGCAAACTAAGTGATACTGATGATGTCCTGTCCTGGTGTCGGGAGGCTGTGGGGGTTTGGATAAGGAACAACAGGCTTCAGGTCAACCTTGGCAAGACTGAGTGACTTTGGGTTTTAGGGCCTTCAGGTTCTGGGAACTTACCATCTTTGGTGCTGGAGAGGGTTTCACTGGCCCAAACAGACCCTGTGCACAAACTGAGGGTCCTTCTGGATCCACGAGTCCTGCTCAATGAGCAGGTGGCAGTTGTGGCTAGGAAGGCCTTTGTGCAACTTCAGGTTCTGCACTAGTTGCATCCATTTGTGGATAAGGAGGCTCTTCTCTCAGTCACTCATGCCCTGGATACCTCCAGAATGGATTACTGTAATGCTCTACATGGGGCTGTCCTTGAAGATGATCTGGAAGCTACAGCTGGTGTAAAATGCAGCAGTGTGGGCAGTTATCTATGTTCCTTGATCAGTGCACTTTACACCTTTGCTCTACAACTTGCATTGGTTGCCAGTTTGCTTCCAGGTTCAATTCAAGATGCTGGTTTTGACCTTTAAAGCCCTACATGGCATGGGCCAGGTTATCTGAGGGACCGCCTCTCCATTACATCTACCCATCCCATCAGATCTGGCAGGAGAGACATATTACGGGTCCTGTCTACTAAGGAATGTCATCTGACGGGACCCAGGAGAAGAGCCTTTTCTGCCCCAGCACCCACCCTTTGGAACAGCCTTTCTCAACTTTTTGACCCTGGAGGAACCCTTGAAATATTTTTCAGGCCTTGCACATTCAGGCTCAAATATAAGCCAGCAGTTACAAAATTATTATATCCATATCATGTTTAGACCTGTATATATATATTAACAGTGTTTTTAAACTAAAAATAAAGAATGAAACTTACCTCTTTAATGTGAAGCTGTCTGAATTTGAAACAATATTTTAAATAAATCATGATCTCCCGAAGAACCCTTAGTGACCTCTCACAGAACCCTAGGTTTCCTCATTCCCTCTGAGGTTAGACTGGCCCTGACCTGCTGGCCTTTTGGAAACTTCTTAAGACATGATTTTCTCATCATGCCTGGGGATCTGCTGGTGGTGTGGAGCCTCTGAGTTGGTTATACTGCTAGTAATTGTATGCATTGTACTCTCCTGCAGATTATGTTTTATGGTCTTAATTTGTTTTTAATGTTTTTTATTTTAGTTAACTTTTTATTTTTTATTTTTGTGTTAGACTAACGTTCTTTATTATTTAACATTTAAAGCTCTGTCTTATACTAATGTTCCTTATTATTTATGTGATTTTTAAAGCATTTGTCATGTTATTCCCCCTTTCTTCTGTTTCTTCTTTCCCATATTTTCTTTAGGAACAAAGTCAATATACTCTGGTTGTGAAAGCCACAGACAGGAATGGAGGGCCATATGGAATATCATCAGAATGTTTATGTCAGGTTAAAGTTCAGGATGTAAATGATAATTTTCCTACTCTTTCACAAAGCTCGGTAAGCTTACTGATAGCCAGTGTGATCCATAATTAGTTTCTTTTCAGTTTGGTAATTCTTGGTTTTATAATTATTCTTCCACTCTCACTAACTGCTGTGCAGGATTAGTGGAAATCAACAGATCCATTTCCAGAAAAGGAGTAGTTTTAGATTCAGTGGACCCAAAGCCAATTCTTCCATATTCTACTTACACAATATCCTGTTTTCAGTCTTTCCCCCAGCTACCACTGAGGGAAAGACTTGAGTAAAATAGAGGCTTCCACCATTATTTCCTAACCATCTTGAGGACCAATATGATTTCCTAGCTCCTTTCGTTTCCAAAGGAGAGAAAATAATTTAAGAGCTCAATCCAATTTTTGCTGAAGGCAAAAATTTTATAATGCAGTATTGGCTATGGTATCAGAATTAACCTAGGTAAGCCGACAACTTCCTAGACCAAAGTCCGTGGCTTAAAAGTTTAGGACTTCTTCATGCATTAAATATTATAGGTATTTTTTAAAGAAGTGGCTAACATAAATCACATGAAAATAATTTTTGAAAGAATCGTAAATTATATAAAATATGGTCTGACTTCTAAAACAGACGGGACTGGCTACATCTCCTTGGTGGATCAACACCCAATGAAAATTGATGTTCATTGTTGGGTAACCATGTGTAAAATTATATTCTGATTTTTAAATCGTATGGCATAGCAGTTTGGTGTTCGTGCTGCTTTTTCTTGCTGGGAAATCCTTGTGAGGTCCAGCAGCCAGATGTGTAGACTATTTAGCCATGACAAGTCATGTTGCCCAGGGTGTACCATGAGGAGGCTAGTCTACATTGCACCGAGTTGGGCTGAGAGAGAGTGACTGGCCCAAGGTCACCCAGCCAGCTTTCATGCCTAAGGTGGGACTAGAACTCACAGACTCCTCGTTTCTAGCCCAGAACCTGATGAAAAAATACATAGGAAGAGAATCAGTGAAGCTGTCATGAATATATCTAGGGAGGTAGTGCTGTTTCCACATCTCTAAATGAACTTTTTTTATATAGTAAATTTTATTAAGATTCAAGAGAAGAATAAAAACTACAGAAAAACATAAACTACAAAGAAAGAAAGAAAAACTAAAAAAGCGTGGAAACACAAGAGAATTTTTTTTCAAATTTACAAAAAGATGTGGCTTCTGACTTTTAACAGCAAGGATATACAAAAATTTCCATAATCAATCTCTTACTTTATATTAAACCAAAACACCACATAATTTCTGTAAGTCATTCCACTTTAACACATAATAAAAATCACAATTACTCCTTCCCCTTATATTAAAATAAAGGAAAAAAGTTCATATAAACCTCCTAAACATCTTTCTCCCCTCCAAAGGACAACACCTATTTAATTCCCTTCCTACCACTATTCTATGCATTTCTCTCTACTATTATAAGAATCAAATTAAAAAGCACATAAGTTGTCTGCTATTATACTCAATAATACAGTTTTAATAATCCCAATCTTAATAAACCCAATAAACAAAGACAATTCAAAACAGTAATTCCATATCTTTAAAAGTGAATAACATCAAAGCCTTAAAGCAAACCAGATAAACATTCTTTAACCCTAATACAACAGTTTTAATAATTTTCATCTTAATAAACCCAAAAAACAAAGCCAATTTAAAACAGTAAATCCAAATCTTTAAAGGCAAATAGCATCCATCAAATCCTTAAAGCAAACCAGATGAACATTCTTCAACTCTTATCCCGCTTCAAAATAAACCAGAGCAGTTACATACCCCCACAGGGGTTTCTTCTTGAAAGAATCAAACAGCCCAACTGCCCCCCTCAAAGATTCCAGGTTCTTTTCATGGCATTCCACCAAGAGATCAATTTTACTTATGGCTTGCAGATCACTCTCTCTCTTAGATTTCTCCAACTCCACTATCCAATCTTCATCCAGCATCTTGATAAAAATCCCAATCTCAGTCTTCAAAAATACCTTTCTATCGCTCTTGAATTCCTCAATTTCATCCACCACATCCCCAACCTGATGGCACATTTTAGGTCTCATATTTTCCACAATGTCCTGGATATCTTGCATAAAAGCTTGATAGAAGTCAGAAGAAATCTGTTTAAAATCTTGGTGGAAGTCAGAAAGAATCTGTTTGAAATCCTCCATGCCTCATGCAGTAAATTATAACACCCCCTAGGAGCTTAACCAGCAAAAGTCAAAGATATGGAAGTGTTCCAAAGTGTGTTTACGTAAAGTGAAAGTGAGATAGCAGACAGTTCTCAAAGGAAAGTGAAAACAGAAAACTGAAGGTTCAAATCAGCCAATTCAATGTGTAGGAAAATGCTAATATCTTCAAATTTAATACAAAAATAATAACAGGAAGACAATTGTTTACTCTCAATCCTCCTTTATATTTGGAAGGAAAATGAAGTCCAAAACTTGAAAAAAAATTTTAAAAAGTAATTCCAAAAATAAAGTTAAGCATCAAGAGAACCAGCTCCTCCTCGCTGTATAAAGCCTCTCTTGGAGTACATATACTTTAAAAAAAATACAAATTGGTGATTTAGAAATGGGGTGGCAGTCTTAGTATCCCTTTAGGGCTGCAGTGCAGCTTGGAAAGTGATGAAGTCCCCACCTCCCAGCTGGTTCTTACCAGTCAAACATGAAATGCTGTTTGTGATCTTCTGGCTGCAAGCAGCCATCTGGAGGGCAGATGGGATAATTCCAGGTATTCTCCTTTATCCGGAGAATGTTTCTGGGCTTCAGAAAAACCTGCCTGAGCCCGAAAAAAGTTACCACATTGTCAGCTCTGACCCCTGAACCCACAGGCACAGCCGTTCAGTCCGCCATTCCCACAGGGAGCCAATAAATGAACTTTTTCACTAAAACAAATTATACAGATAACACAAAACTTACAGTAGAAGGCTAGATTCTTCTTCCTGACATTGTAGTTGTTTATTCGTAGGTAGTATTACTCTTAAAAACTGAAGAACATCAAAAAATGCTATTTATTTCTCCAAATATTGAAGTAGGACAGCCCATGGAGAATTTTAGCAATTCATCTGTTCTCTGTATGAACTAGTTAGGAATTACAATGTAATTTGGGAAGTTGTGCTGTCATCATGAGTGACAACATAGCTGCTGCCCAATAAAAGTAAAGAGAAAAATGAAGAGAGGAAATTACTGAATTCTATCAGTTATTCTTACAGTATGATGGATAAAAAGAAAAGCGAGCAGGTAGGAGCACTATAACCAGCTAAGGATGATCTTTGAGTTCATTACATTTATTCATTCTATTCTCTTGAAGACACATGCCAGGAATGGGGTCACACTGCTGTTTTGGGTCTACAGTGAATAGCCCTTGATGTATAAAGCTGTATGCTCTTAGAGGCTCATTCCATCCAATTTAGGCAGCATAAACAAATATCTAAAAGAAATTATATGTAAATTTTACAATAGCAAAGTGAAGCTCCATAGCCCAACACAGCATAAGCCCAACCCATCATATGTTTAAGGACATGCTTGAATTGTGTCTTACCCGATTACCTCTTACAGCAGGGCTCCCCAACCCCCAGGCCGCAGACCGGTATTGGTCTGTGGCCTGTTAGGAACCGGGCCACACAGCAGAAGGTGAGCAGTGGATGAGCGAGTGAATTTACAGCCTGAGTATTTACAGCCGCTCCCCATTGCTCTCATTACCATCTGAGCTCCGCCTCCTGTCAAAGAAAGCAAGCCCATTGGCTGCTATCTCCAAACAGCGCAAAGAAAAAAGAATAAAAGGTTGAGAAAAAGAGGAAGCGCTTGAATCATCCCAGAACCATCCCCACCTCCTGGTCCATGGAAAAATTGTCTTCCATGAAACTGGTCCCTAGTGCCCAAAAGGTTGGGAACTGCTGTTTTACAGTACAGCTGTCCTCAAGTGTATTCCCCAACGTTAAAAAATGTCTTCACTTCTACAGGTTAAAAACACTTCTCCTGTAGTTATCTTGTTTATCCGTGTGTTTTTGTGCATTACCCAATAAGTATTCATGAGGTACAACTACCCTGAATATCATAACCTTATCATACAAGAACAGTAGTGGATGCTTAGTATTTATAGCAAGTTTGAAATCAAAGTGACAATAGTACACAATTTTTTTTCAGGCTGATGGGAATCTAATACATGTCTTCATTGCCAGTTGTGATGTTCTTTCTCTTCTAGTTTTCAGTATCAATTCTAGAAAATTCACTGAGTCAGGAGCTGCTGAGGATACAAGTTTTTGATGCAGATCAAGAATTTACAGATAACTGGTTTGCAGAATTTTACTTTATCTCTGGAAATGAGAACCACAACTTTGAGATCACAATAGACAGAACAACTAATGAAGGTATCCTGAATGTGGTAAAGGTATGAATTTCAAATATTCTTTTACTATTGTTGAAACTCAAATTTTGATTCTGAGTGTGTGATAAATCAATCATCTCCCCTGGCATTTTGTTTATAAAGTAGTGCCCAGAAGAACACCTGGGTAAGGTTTTTTTTTTAAAACTGGAAAATCATCTAGCTCACTACTGCAGTCTTTCCCAAACTGTGTCATTGTATACCTTTCATTGTGAATCAACAAGGACTAAATTGGTTGTTAAATCCTCTTTTATGTGATACAAGCAGTGGATGTACTAGTAAGTGGGAAACTCCTTGGGAGACTGGGCGAAGAGACACTGCCAAGGCAATAGTCAGAAAAGAAACAGCATAGCTCGCAACTAGATAGTGAGTGGGGCAAAAGGCTCAGAAGAGACCCTTCCTAGTTTCTCAGGCTGCAAAGGAGACGGGGGGGGGGGGGCAGGGGGAGAATTGTACTTTCATACTTGCAAGATTCTGTCATGTAGCTTAACAGTAGATTTAGTTCATCTGGATATGATTCCATCTGATTTACCCGGTGAGGCCAACATCAATCTTGCAATCATCAAAATCTTTTGGTGAATATGATCATCTTTGTCGTCATCATCAAGCCAGCAAATGCTGCATTTTTAGTTTTAAACTATAAATTACTCTGTAATCTGGGTGGGGTTTCAATCACACAGTCATGCTTACCATCATGACTTTTTTGATCCCTTCCCAGAAGTCCCTGGTTTCATTATGCTTTGTATTTCAATAGTTCCTTTTATCAATGAAATGACTTCCAATAATGCCATGTGAGATAAAATAAGTACTGCTATCACTGGCTGTGCTGCTAGCTTTTTCATAGATAATCTGAAAATGAACTCAGCAATCAATATTGCGATATATAAGGACAGTGTCCTTGTATATTGCCTGAATTCTGTGGTATGGAGAACTCACAATCAAACACTGACCACCACTTAGATGACAGTCAATAGCTTTCCTTCTTATTTAAATGATCCTGCAGTTTTTAAATGTTTGTTCCCTTTCTAATAATTGCCAGGAAATATCTGTTGTACCTTATCAGGATGCAAATCTTTTTTGTCATACTTGCTTTGCCTCTGGCAAAGCCAATTCCCTTCTTGTTCTTTAATTCTGCATTCTGCGGATTGTTCAGTTTGTTTGAAGTAACTGTCCCCATTCTGGCAATTATGCAAGTTCTCAATTTTCCATTTACCCTTATTAAGTAGCAATTGTTGTATCTTCATGTTGTATCATCATCCTGAATCTTACCCTCGTACCTTTCTTGTTTATAATTTTTCTCATCCTCTCAGCCACAACTGAGATGTATGGCAGGTTTGCATACTGTTCATACTTTCTTTGCTCCAGTTACATCATTTCTGCTGTATCCATTATTTTGAAGGACACGGCACAGATGTTGAACTTCTTTTGGTTGAATATTTATTCTATTTATTTTATTTATTTATTTTTCTATCCCACCTTTATTATTTTTATAAATAACTCAAAGTGACAAACATACCTAATACTCCTTCCTCCTCCTATTTTCCCCATGACAACAACCCTGTGAGGTGAGTTGGGCTGAGAGAGAGTCACTGGCCCAAAGTCACCCAGCTGGCTTTCATGCCTAAGGTGGGACTAGAACTCTCAGTCTCCTGGTTTCTAGCCCGTTGCCTTAACCACTAGACCAAACTGGCTCTATTATTATCTAATATTGCTTTTTTTGTCTGGCCTGTTTATTAATGTGTTGTCAAATTTATTACTACTAATAATAATACTATGATAACTAACATTTATATGCCACATATTCTTCCAATGTTAGGCAGTCTACAACATCTAAAATTAAACACCCATAAAATCAGTATATCAAACCAATAAATAGAAACAGAAGTATTAACAATTATAAGTAAATCCGTAACTGCAATCACACAAGTCCAAATGAGCTCTTGACTAATTTCTTTCTTCATTTTCTGGAACATCATCAGGGTAGAGGTATACCTAACCTTTGGGGGCAAGCTGTTATGAATCCTGGTTGATGTATATAGAAAAAACCCATCATTTGTCTTTTGAAATATATGATTATTTGATAAGGTGTTTCTTTCTTGATCTTTACCAGAGTCCTTTCACATTTTTCTCTATATTTCAGGATGAAACATGTTCTGAATTTTATCACTAATTTATCCTATCCATTTGGGGATAATAGTAACTTCATATCCCTAATGGCGTGAATTTGTTTCCTGGTGATATTTGATTTCAGTGGTATTGATCTTTTTAATATTCAGTAGAATCTCCAATCTGACCTCCTCATTTGTTCTTAGAAGTTTTTGAATGCTTGGCTGTACATCAGAAATGATTTCTTCCTATTCTTGGCTGATCTGAGATGTTATTCTGCATGATTATAGACTATCTTCCATATATCTGGATGTAGTATTAAATTAAGAGACAGGTGAATTCTTTGTTCTGTGTGTGCATTTGTGGCATGTGCACATGCAACACATATAATGTACTCCTGAATGATGAATATATACAATATGTTTAGGGGATATTTTAATTCAAATGAAAAATTCATAATGCCATTTCTTTATTTTAGGAAATTGATTATGAACAATTTTCATTAATAAACCTTAATATTGGTGTGCGAAATGTCGCTCCTTTCCACTCTTCTGTGGTTCATCTTTATCGATCTCCTGCAACCCCAATTGCCGTACAAATAACTAATGTACTTGAGGGACCAGCATTTAGTCCAGCTTCACTGACGGTTACTGCATCTGAGAGCTTAACAAGTGAAACTATACTTACTTATAAGGTTGGGACATTCCAAGCCATTGATCAGGATACTGGAAAAGTTGCTACAAATATCCGGTAAGATAGCCTTTGGCCTGAAGCTTATGGATTCAGCCAGATCAAAGCAGTCTAATTGGAAGAAATAACCAGTTGCTTAGGATACCAAAAGTCAACCCCTTAAGCAGAGTTTTCTCTACTTCTTCCATTTTGTCTTCCATCAATGAATTACGCTTTTATATGGTTTTAAGTATGTATTTAGATCTTTTATTTCTGAAATCCAAAAAACTGGCTGTTCACCATAAATCAACCACAAGTACTATGTTCACTCAAGATTCTAAGCTAAATTGTGCCTGACTAGTGTGGGGCTCAATATGTCATGGCAAAATGTAGCCAGTGAGTCCAGAATTGGTATTCAGCCATTACCAGTGTTGCAGATATCTTGAGGCCTTGTTGCAAAAAACTTACATTAGAATCTTCCACATTTCCAAATATTACTTGCAATAGTGCAACGCTGAATGCTTCAGTGTGAGTATTCAGTGGGCTTATTAGCTGGTACTTTGACAGAGAGAAAACGGAATACATTTTATACCTCTGCTATTTTTAAAAAAATGTTTTCTACAGGTAGCACCCTGGGACTGCTAGGACTGCAACTGTCAGAAGTCTTCCTCTCATGTAAAAGTTACTGAGTCCAATTGGACAGTGCACACATGATGGAATGTGTCACTGAAGGGGGGTGATGTGGATTTCAGCACTGCTGCTGATTTTCAGGAAGGAGGGAGCACATTCTGAGGAGATAAGAGGACTCACAGTCTGGACAGCGTTGGTGGGAAAGTAAAGAAGTTCAGGGTGGCCCCGCCCTAGAGCCTCTTCGGTTATTTCCCCTTAGGTTAGTTAGGGTAACTTTAGTCTGGCAAGATTCTGTCTGTACAGTGAGAGCAAACAAAGAACTGGAGTGTGGAATACACTGACTCGTCCTTGTTCTTGGGCTGGTCCTGACATTACATTAGCAAAAGTCTGGTATCTGCCACTATTTTAGCATTTATAACTCACGCTAAGCATTTCTCTTGTTCAAAACACAGGTATGAGATGGGACGTGATCCTGCTGCCTGGTTTCAAATCAATCCCCGAACTGCTGTCATTACTTTTAAGAAATCTATCGATCGAGAATCAATTTATGTAGTCAATGGGGTATACACAGCAGAGGTACTTGCTGTTACTGTAGGTAAGAACATGGATTTTGTTTTAATATTCATTATTGCTCATAAGAAGTTGAAATCTATAGCTAACACATGCTTAGAAATATTGAATTATTCCAGATTTTTATAGCCCTAGCTGTTTTGACCAAGTGGGAAAGTGCCCTATGTAAGTTTTAAATAGAAGAAAAAAGTAAATATTTCCTCTAAACATCTGGAACAGAGATTTTGCTGGTTGTTTTAAATCTCTATATCAGTGTTTCTCAAACTTGGCAACTTTAAGATGTGTGGACTTCAACTCCCAGAATTCCCGAGCCAGCCATGAAACGGTATTGTCTAACAGTATGCTGCTCAGCTGCATAGGGACACAAACAAAATTGAGTTGGGAGAACCACCACCACTTCTGGCCACACCTTTCAACTTTATCAGTGCTTTGCTGTATACTTAGAGAGCTGACAGACTCTGGATTCTGCTCTTATATGCTTTTAGTGTTATCCTCAGATTTTATAACTGAAGGAGAATCTTTTAAATTATCCTTCATTCTGAAAGATACATGTAAAATTACTTGTGCCATTCTGCCATTCAGCCATTAAAAGCTGTCCCTTTCTTTCCCATCATTTCCTAGTCTGCTCAAATTAATTTTCCCAGATGTTCCTTGGGATCCTATTTATGTACTGAGTTTATTGTACTTGTGCAACATAAATTATTGTGTGATGACATTTACCTAATTCCCTTATGGGTATTTTTTACTGCAGACAGCCCTTACACAACAGCCACTGGTACTATTGTGCTTACTATTCAAGATGTCAATGATAACTGTCCTGTTGTGACTGAGGAGATCAGGAGAGTTTGTATGGACAATCCAACAGTGGTGATCACAGCTAAAGATCTGGATAGTTCTCCATATGGACCACCCTTTACATTTAGCATAGTGGCTCAGCCTGAAGGCAGCTCATGGAGTATCAGAATAGTAAATGGTGAGTGAAATTACATGTTCAGGATTTTCCCATCTTAATAAATATGTTCTTCTTCCCAACCCTCCCCTTCACACCTGTTCTTGCTGGGGAGCATCCAACATTCTTCTCACATGTGGAATATGTGCATCCCACAGTTGCACACACGAATCCATTGGTGGTAGCCTCGGCTTTTTAAAGAGGTCTTGAGGTCAAATGTTCATTTCAGACAGCTGCACGACACCTCCCTCCCTTTCTTCTTCTTGAATCTTTTGTCAAGCTAGATTTCCTCCATTCATTATAGGCAATAAGACAATAAATAGGACCATACAAGGAAACCCAAAATAATGAAATAGCTCTGGGGATTATATTTTAACTGGTATGTTTTATTGACTTTAATTATTGATCTATCTGAATTTCAAGGGTTAATCCATCAATCATATACAAATCCCAGCACTGCCTGGCACTGGCATCAATTATTCCTAGTCTCACTCATTCTTAGAGGAGGAGGAAACATAGTCAACAATCTGAAAATAAGGAGAAAAAAATAATTTGTGTCAATTAGTGTCAGCCCTTCAAGGTAAACCAGACTAGGAAACCAAAGTCATGCAAGCCAATACTACATTTATTATCAGGTTATGGTAACAGAATCTTGCAAGTCTGAATGCACTTCCTCCCTGCCCTCCCTTTATCTTCATGAAAATTAGGGAGGGTTTTGTCTAAGGTTCTTGCTCAGATTACAGTTTTGGCCTGGACTCATATTTCTTTTATCTGACAATTATCTTCATAGCAGCTCTTCCTCCTGCTCCTCAAAGTTTTTCCTTCTGCCCATTACAAATAGAAAACTGAGACCTTGCTTTGGCAAAGGCCCTATGCAATGGTTCAAGATAATGTAACTCATATTTAATGTAAGTGCCCCTTTTGTAACTCTGAATAATTAAATTATTAAATTGTAAAGTAATTGCTAGGAAGTCTCTGTTCTTCCCCTCTCTCTCTCTCTCACACACACACACACACACACACACCATGTCCTTGATCAACATAATGATTGCAGTGCTGAGTACTTTCTCTTCTTTCTCCACCAAAACCACTTTTTTCAATTGCGAAGTATTTCTGATACAGCAATACAGCTACAATGGACTGAAGATGTTTGTGTGTGTTTGAATTTTATTTTTTGAAGCATGCTCAGCACATGCCGGTAATTTAGGGTTAATTCAAGCTTTATCCCAAAGCCTAAGAATTGTCCAAAGAGTAACACATAATGTATATGTGGTTTTGGGTAAACTAAATTTTGTGAGGTCACACAATTCTATTTTTTCAGCTTTTTTTTTTTGACAATTCTATTATTCTAGCTCCTAAAACTCCAATAATTATGGGGAAAACTTCTGCTGCATTATTCCATAATCTCTGTATTTCAACTGTTATTGTTGTTATAAAACAGAACAGACCCCAGTAGTGAAATTCAACATTATACATGTTCCCCTTCCTCCGATTAGTCCCCTGAGAGATCCTTCAGATAGAGCTTAGAAGAGCGTGAGTGCTGTGATAGAATGTCAGGTTCAATTCTGAAAAGATACCTTAGTCCTAGAAAAGTAGAAAGCATGAGAAAGAAACTCAAAACAACTCTGCCTTGATTGTTCTATGTATAAGTTGAAGTAGAGAGGAGCTTTGATGGACTTTTAAGATTCTGTTACAATACCCTAACTACATTAGGTACATTCCAGGACTTCTAGAAACTCCTGCTTCCTGACCTTACCTACCCTGCAAGGCTGACAAAGGGAGAGGAGGAAGGGGAAAACGTATAATGTTGAAGACCATCTTTGTGATCATTCCAGATAGGAATGGAGATGAATAAATGATAGATAGATAGATAGATAGATAGATAGATAGATAGATAGATAGTCATGCCTACCCTGCTAAAGACATTTTTCCTTGAATTTTTATAGACAAATACACAATAACTATTTAGGAGAATGAACTATTTTAATTATAGAGATTCTAAAGCAGAGTTCTTAATATAATGCTTTCCCTTATTTCTCCCTCCAGATACTTCTGCAGCTCTGTTTGCTAACACTATAGAGTTCATAATTTATGAAGTCCAAGTCAAAGTGACTGACAACAGTGGCAGAAGCTGTCAAAGGCCACTGGTAGTTCCTCTGCAAGCCTGTCATTGTGATCATAATAGAATGTGTGTCAATATGGCCACTAGAAGAGTCAAAGTTATAATTGTTGGTTGGGGAGGAACGGGTACTGGAGGAATGGTCGGTGGAGGAACAGGTGGTGGAGGAATAGGTGGTGGAGGAACAGGTAGTGGAGGGGCAGGTGGTGGAGGAATAGGTGGTGGAGGAACAGGTAGTGGAGGAACAGGTGGAGGAACAGGTGGCACTGGCTGGGGAACAGGTGACACTAGCTGGGGTGGAGGTGGAGGTGAAGGTGGTAAAGGTGAAGGTGGAGGTGGTATTGACACTGGTGCTGGAGGTGGTGGTGGTACAGGTGGTACTGATGACACGCATGTCCATGGTGGCATTGGTGGACATAGTATTGACCTAGGAGGACCACGGCAACAAAGTGGAGAAACTTCTCTTAGTGCTGCTGCCATTGGCCTGATGTTTCTCGGAGGATTAATATTTGTGTGTAAGTATTCTATAAGGGTAGATTTATTCCTAGTTTTTTTTTTTAAAAAATGTTTCGTACATAATAAAACCTTTGGCCTCTTCTATACAACATTTTGCTGCAGCATATAATGGTTCTATAAAATATGCCTTTTGATTCCATTCAGGAGGAATAATCAAAAACAATTGTTTACACCCTTAAAACTTTGACTGGTAGGGTAGGCTGACAACACTAGAATGTTGCTGTGAACCTGGTCTTAACCTCTCCATGCAAAAAGAAAAACAACCCTCAGTCAAAAAGTGTTCTGCTCACAAATGCCCATCTTTGGAACCTTGAGATGCATCAACTGCTGAATGGAAATGCACATGCTGATAATACGTTTCAAAAGTCTTCAAGTCTTAACACTATTATCCTGAAAAATGTTTGTTCATTTAAGAATGTGATTGTGACGGCTAGACAACAGATATAAAATGATTAAAACATTGCACTGTAGGAATTAAAGTGTAAGAAGTATGTGCCTAGCACCAAAAAGCAGCAATGTAGATGCCTGGTGTGCCTCTCCGGGAAAAGCATCCTTTTCAAAGCTTGGGGGAGCACAGCTGAGAAAACTGCCCAAACATCTACTCAGGCAACTCAGCCTGTAAGGGCAACTGGAGCAAGAGCCTCCAGAAATGGTTATAGGGCTTCAGCAGAAATAACAGACTAGAAATAGACTATAGTCTCAGGTTATTGTGTTTCCATTTATATACAGGCCAAATATTCAGTCTACTAATGAAAACTACATTACTTTTTCTTTTGTTTGGTTTATCAGTGGTACCAATTCTGATGTCACAGAGCGATTGTTGTGGTTATCTTGGCTCTGGACATGCTGGTGGAGTGGGAGCTGGATTTGAGCCTGTGCCTGAATGCACAGAAGGAGCTATCCATTCCTGGGGAATTGAAGGAGCACAGCCTGAAGACCGGGTTAGTTCATCACTGAAACACACACAGGCACAAGCATATTCCCGTGTATCTACATGCAGATTCATACTATTCCAGCATCTACCAACTGGTGCCCCCCTCCCCACAGATGCATTAGGCCAAGTCCCCCAAATCCCCAACCACCAAGACCAAGGGCTAGCAGTTGACTACAGAAAATCTTTACCCCTTCCTAGACTAGGAAGCCTCCTTGCCACTCTCCATAAGTGGTACGCTTTCATTTTTTTTCATGACCTAGGAGGCCAATCTGCACCCTGTTAAGAAAGAAGAGGGGAGACTTCCCACTTCCCATTGCTTTATCACTGACATGCACTCAGAAAGGACAGGTGAATAGGCAGAATCAGCAAGGAGGAGGACCAGAAAGGATTATTAGTGATGAACCTGCTACTTGGGTCTGAACCTCAGAAGGTATCCTGCTATCCCAGCCACAGGAAAATTGCCCTCAAGTGTCAGCTGCACTAGATAGACCAGAGCAGGAAATCAACCCCACAAGAAGGCTAACACTACTTTTATTGAGATCAGTATAATAACAGAATCTTATTAATAACAACAGAATCTCAAGTCTGATTGTGCTGTACCTCTTCCTCCTTCTTATAGTTCTGACTAAGCTGCTTCCAAATGTTATCTCATTCTGGACTTTAAAAATGTTTAGCCTCTTTTGCCTTAGGCAACAGATCCTGCATATATCTGTCAACATCATCTTCTGTACTCTTTACATCAAATCAAGCCCCACACATGGTCACTGTGTAAACATAACCATTCAGCGTTTTTCGACAACTTCACAGTAGTGATTTGTTGTTGCCTTATTCCAGTTTGGTTTTGCCCCAGTGGTCTCCCATCCAAGTACTAATCAGGTCCAAACCCCAATAGCTTCAAAGCCAAGCCAAGATCACTTATATGTTGACACCAAACTGGAATGATCCATTGGCAGTACTGCACACAGGGAAATAGAGTCTATAATCAAACTAAGGCATACAGCACATGCACACAAATTTAAGGTCTTGTTTGTACCATTCCGACTAACTATTATTTTCCATTACACTTGCAGTTCTCCTAATCAGAGTAAAATAATCTCTATCTTAAATTTATGTTTCTTATTAAAAAGTATATTTTAATAAATTAGGTTGGGCTTTCTTTCCAGGATGTTTCAAATATCTGTGCACCAGTAACTGCTGCAAGTAAAGGGGAGTTTGCAGACTCTTCAGGTAAACAAAGTAAAATTTAACTGGCAAAATATGGTAGTTGATGGGGATAGAAATGGCAGTAAAGTGGAGGATGAATTTATCCTTACTCTTCTACATGTAATTCTTATTATTTATGGAAATAGAATCACTTTGTGGGTCCATGTGAATTTCACATCTATATACTAAAATTCTCATGTCTGATTGTTTGTAACCTTCAGTTGGGCAAAATGGTACATCGTAGGGCACAATTTTTGAACCAAGTTACCTCAAGTGGACTAACTTACAGAATGCATCCAACATCCAGGACCCATTACTCCTGTGGGATTGAAATTTGGCAAAGTTGTGTCCACTTCAGCACTGCTGCATTGCCACACTCACGTGATCATAATTTCCAACACTCCCTGCCAGCTTCCCACAAGGAAAGTAAATAGGAAAGTCATTCCCATTCCCACTGCTTTTTTGCTCTTGGCCATTCTGTTTCTCTATTTAGGTAAGGAAATATCTCTGAAATGATGATCCAGTGGGTCATAGATTGTCTAATAGCTAACAAAATTGTTATACAAAGAGCATCTACATAGGAGCAGAGTGCTTGTTATACCACTTAGACTGTAATATTCACAGAATGTTCTTTGAAACTATCATGTATCATCATCACCAATACTATAATTATTATCATCATCATCATCATCATCATCACTGTTTTATTATGATTCTCCTCCTTTCTCTGTGGCTGATCTCAATTGGAATTGACAGGGAGAGATCTCGCCCACAGCCCCTCACTTGTTGGGTGCCACAGGGCTTGACACTTTCTCCCTTTCTGTTCACGAAAATGCGGGGTAAGGTCATCTGCCATTTTGCGGTCAGGTATCATCAATATGCAGATGATGCCCAGTTGTATATCTTGACACCTGGCTGGCCGAGTGAGTGACCCAGTGTCTGGAGGCTATGTGGGTCTGGATGGGGAGGAACAGACTCAGGCTCAATCCTGGCAAGACTGAGTAGCTGTGTTTATTTGCACCCCCACTGATTTTCCATGGGATTGCACTTCCCCATTTGAGATGTGTGCAATTTAGGGGTCCTCTTGGACCCCCAGCTCCTGCTCAAAGAGCAGGTAGAAGCTGTGGTCAAGAGATCCTTTACACAGGTACACCTAGTGTGCCAGTTGTACCCTTTTCTAGGTTGGGAACCCCTTCAGACAGTCACTCATGTCCTAGTCACCTTAAATTTGATTACTGTAATGCACTCTGCTTGGGGCTGTCCTTGAAGACCATCCAGAAGTTACAGCCAGTCCAGAATGTGGCAGCACAGGCAATGATGGTGATATCATGTTATGTGTGCATCACCTTGCTGCTTTGCAAGCTGCACTGGTTACTAGTAGGCTTTGGTGTACAATTCAAGGTGCTAGTTATCACCTTTACAGCCCTTCAAGGCACAGGGCCTGGCTACCTGAGAAACTGCCTATCGCCAGTTATTTCTTCCTGTGTGGTTGGGGCCAGCAGGGTGGGTACACTCTGGGTCCCCTCAATTAAACAATATCATCTTGCAGGACCCAGGAATTGTGCCTACTCTGTTTCAATTCCTGCCCTCTGGAATAATCTCCCCCCAGAGAGTTGTGTGGCTACCACCCTTATGTTGTTCAGGAAACTACTGAAGAGCTAGTTATTCTCCCAGGTCTTGGGGACAGGTTGATTATACAGCCCCTTTTTGTCCTTTTGTTTTGCTTTGAATAAATTAACTTAAATAAATGAATTATCATCGTCATCAGAAATCTACACAACTAAATATGGTGATGGAGGAATAGTGAGTTCAGGAGTTGAAGAAACAACAGGACTTGGAGCAGTAAAAGGCTATGGAACTACATTTGGTTATGGGACAACTACAGGCTATGGGACAACAGGACGGAGAGAGACATTTGGAGGAATAAAAGAATACCGAGAAAGTGGTGTGAATATGGCTTTCCTAGACAGCTACTTCTCTGAGGTAAACCATTTCCTTTTTTTCCATAAGTCACCCCTAACATTGACCAAGGACCTTCTCCTAGGCCGCCGCCGCCACTGCCACCACCTCCTCACTCTATAAACACACACAAAAGATGTTAATCTTTATACAGTATCTGCCAAAATATGGAGAATGGTGATAAGTAATATCAGTAAGATATTACAGTAACAATATTTACTTAGGGTTCTGTTCAGATTTATGGCCACAAGCCTAAACTGTATTATGCAAAGTAATGGTGATGGTGCAAGTGTCCACAAGTTGCAGTATTTGACTTTCCTTGATGCAAAATTGGGCTGCCTCTACACAGTATTAAGGGCAAATTACCCATGTTAAGAAATGGGGCTGTGCAGCACTTTGGATTCAGTTTGAAGCAGCTACTTCAGAGTATGCAGGGTATGCCCTACTTTTTCCAAGGATCCCTGAGCAGCTGCAGAGGGCAGAGGTGGGATCCCATAAAGGATGCAGCAGCTACACAGCCCTTTTATATAGGAGCAGCCATTCCTAAGGGAGCTATGTAAAAGATGAAAATATCACACTTTGTGACATAAAATAGAGGAAAAATTCTTATGCTTGTCTTGTCAGAAGGAATTTGTCTGAATAAATCTAAGTGGCCCTTCCAGTTTTCCAACTGATATCCAAGATAATCACCCTGCTTTTGAGCAGTTGTTTTCTTAGAGAACATTTTGATACTCCTCCTCATGTTAATGATGAGAACGCTAATTCTGTCTTGTTTATTCATTTTTAGAAAGCATTTGCCTATGCTGATGAAGATGAAGGCAGACCAGCAAATGACTGTCTCCTAATATATGATCATGAGGGTATAGGCACTCCTGTTGGTTCCATTGGCTGTTGCAGTTTTATTGGGGATGATCTGGATGATTCCTATCTGGATACGCTGGGTCCTAAGTTTAAGACCTTGGCAGAGATCTGCTTGGGAATAGAGATTGAGCCCTTCCCAGATGCCACTATGCCTCTGCCCCACCCTGATATTGAGGTAAATCTGCCACCACCTGGAACCACGATTGTTGTTAACACATCTTCATCTATGCCTCAACCTACTGCTGTTGGCGGTACAACGGTTGTTACAGAAAATACCTACACAACTACTTCTAATGTACAGCCTCCAAGGCCAATACCTGATCCTATGCTCCATGGTAATGTAGTTGTGACAGAAACATATACTTCAGGACCAACAGTGAAACCCCCCCCAATTAATGTTGATTCTCTGGGTGGATCAAACGTTGTGGTCAGAGAAAGAGTGCTTGCTCCTGCCACAGTCACTGGTTTGCATGGCATGATAGCTATCCCCGAGCTACCAGATGGGTCAAATGTTGTGGTCACAGAAAGGGTAATTGCTCCTAATTCAAGGTTACCTGCTTCTTTGAGCATTCCCAATCTGGCAGAGGGGTCAAATGTAGTTGTGACCGAAAGAGTGATTCGACCTGCTGGCAGCTTGCATGGCAACGTGACCATCCCTTCTGACCTACCAAGTGCACGTAACGTGGTTGTAACAGAAAGAGTTTTGTCTGGAGCAGGAGTGAGTGGTGGCGCTGGGAGTCTAAGTAGTGCTCCTAATCCACTGTTGGCTTCTGATAATCTTCTTAGTCAGACAATCGGATCTGCTTCCCCTGGTACAACTCGAAGAAGGGTAACAAAATACAGCACTATACAGTATTCTAATCAATAAAGACCACTTGCAGCTACATGTTCTTGCAAAACTCCCCCCTTTTTTTAGATTTGCTGCTAAATAATGTTTTTATTATTTATAGATAGCAAATCAAAAATCAAAGAAAAATAATAATTCCATCAACTAGGCATAGCTTAGTTTCATCTTAAAGCAGTTAGTCAGCACAAGCAACTATACAAAAAAGTGCCATCAGAAAAACATGACATATATTAATTCTGCATGTCTGAATAAGACCCTGTGTGAATTACAAGGAATCAATAAGGCAGTCCTTAAGAATGACAATATTCTGCTGTAGCAGTAGAAATTTATAGGATGTTATCAGATTTAAGCAGCATATTGTGTATTGTGAAAGTATTTGTGAGTGGACATGGTGCTTCATTTAAATTTCCATTTCAATCATTAAGTTCTTTTGATCAAGTGTCTGACTACAAAGTCTTCCTATCCACAGAGACTACCCTATTCATGAATCTGTTAGCTCTTTCAGATGTCTTAAATTATGCAAACACATTATATTGTTCTTGACCAGCTTTCTATTCCACACTGAATTTGGACAGAAAAGAAATGCATAAATATAGCAAAAACAAAACAGCCCACTTCCTCTGATTATGCCGAGATAAAGGTGCTATATGTCTTTAAAAGGAAATTTGAATACCAAAATATTTTTCTCTCAACAAAATAAATAAGATCTCTAAATGTTTAAACCACAAATGCTGAACTATTAAAATATAGAAAGTAGAGACCTCATTGGTCAGAATCCAAAAAGCTATTTTAGGCATAGAATTGACAGGAAAGTGGTACAAATTTTGACCTACAGTATTCATTTTTCAGTAGCAAATCACAATGCCTTATTGCAACTCATTCTCTCTATTGATCATGAAAATAAAAAACATTTATGTTGATTCCATTCTCAAATAAAAGACTAGAGATGATTTTCCATTAGTTTTTAAATTAATTTAACTTCCTGCTGTTTGAGAGCAAAAGCTCCTAACCGTGTTTGGCATGAAGAAGTAACAACACAGTTTTTTGGAATCTGACCTCCATGTTTTAGTTATGTACCATATGTAAACTAAAAGTAGCTCCAATATAGATAATACAGTACACTCTAATGTAAATAACAGTTGTTAAACACAGGGAATTTTTCCCCACCAGCTTATGGTAATCTATCCTCTTTACCTTTTATGTACACCACTAGTGTTGGTAGAGAATTCTATAGAAAAGTAAGGATATGGGTTTTTATGTCTGTTCCCAGTGTTTAATTTCCTTCCCAATTTAACATGCATGTTGACCACCCCAAAAATACTAAATAAGATGTAAATACAAGAGGAACTTCTAATACATCCAGCAACTTTATCTAGTATCCACTCTTGATTTTTCTATTGCAGAAAGCCTCCCCTTCAGCTGTTTTTCCTACATTTATAAACATGACAACAGAACTGTAGGTTTAATTTGTCATTATCTGTCCAAAGCAACTAAAAACATTGCAAAATATTCAAAAATGTACATATTTAAACTGTAATACTTTCCCCAAATAATCCTGGAAATCATGGTTTAAAATATGAGACATCTTTCACTTACTTCCCCTAATTACTAATCTGATTATTATACCCTGTAATTATTTAATGAGATATTTACTATTATGTAATTTAATGACACACCCATTTTGTTATAGGCAGAAATCACCCCAGTTACTACTGTATTTTTGCACAGTTCAAGTATGGAAAGTTTTATGCCTATAGAAAATCAACACCTGTCTTTTAATTAAAATCTCTATTTGGTTCTTTTGCTCACCAGCATGCATGTGACTCCCACGTGTGTAGAAAAGGGACAGTGCTGGTATTGCAATGCTGCAACACTGTTCCTGTTATCTGACTCCCTTGCTCCCCCATGAACATTGCTGCTTGAGCTTGATTTGGTTATTGTAATACAGGCTAAAACCAATGTTATTAAGCAATAATTTGAATCCCTCTGTTAAAGGGAGCACCATTTAACTGTACCCATGAGAATATCTTGAACAGTTTAAAGAACAGCTGCAACACTGAAAAAAGAAAATTGTATTATTTGACCTTCTAAGCTAAAATCCATGGCAAATGTTTCCCCACAGGAGGAATCACGAATGGCTTTTTTCCAAATATATTTTGTATTTACATTTTATAATAGGCATTAGCATATGCCTATAAAAAGTTATACTTCTTAAAACATGTATAATGTTCTAAAATGTTATGATTTATCATAATGTTACAAGGCTGTATTTGCAGTCACTTTTTTATTCTTTTTATTCTTATGAAAGCAAATTTTATGTCTGAATTCATGTCATGGGATGCAAGTAACTCCAATTAAAACATTTTTTTGAATGAACATCTTTTTAGGTAGTAATTGTCTTTAACTGCACTGACTCTTTTCAAATGTAATGCTGAAAAAATATAGGCTTTTTCGCTTACCAACCAGAAACAAGTCTTGTCATTCATGTCACGATGTCTTAAACCTTTCTAAGTATAAGCTCCCATTGCTGGTTTTGGGTGTGATTGCTTTTCAGAAAGAATGTTTTCTTTGGGAGTGAAATATCAGAGCTGTGGGATTACAATAAATTGGCACACAAGCTTAAATTTGAAGATGTAACATAATATTAATAAAATGTCTGGGCAAATTCTCTTACTCTTTTAATGTTTATTTACTGTTGAACATCATGTAGAGTTCCTTGGGTTGAAATCTGAAGGGCATAAGAGAGAATAAAGTTGCCTTTACTCACTCTTCATACCAACCACTTGCCAGTTAGCCTGATCTAGTTCAATGGCATTTTTAAAAAATATGCTTTTGAATCATACTGACCTTGTTTTTCCATTAACAATTAAGCAAAGGATCTTAATTCCTTTGCTTTTTTCCAAATAGTGTTGCGTAAGTATTTCTTAAACAAAACCAACAATACAATGGGTTGAAAAGTCCTCCTAACTACAGGTGGATTGCAATTGCAAGCATGTACTACCTGAAGGAGCACAGGTTGCCTAGAAGGAAGCATCTGCCATCAATCTCTAGCAGCGATGAATAAGGAAGACTGGTGAGCATTTCAGTGTGAAATGTCAAGCTTTTATCTCACATACATGCTACAATAAGCTAAGTGATTCAATCCCAAATGTGGGGTAATGCTCTTTCTTTATAACTCTCAACCTTTCTTGCTTCAATGATACCGCACCATAGCAGCTGGGTAGGGTGTGGCTATTTATGTAACTCACAACTGAGCTAACAACATTTCAGAATCATTCTTATACAGTGAAAGCCAGGTGAAACCTTCCATAAATATTCTGTGTCCAGCACTGGTCCAGTCACTCAGCAGAATAAAAGGAGGTATCTCAGATATTCAAGGACATACAACAGCATCAGACTGCCAGTCTGATCAGCTTCCTTAGGTAGAATGGAATGGATGCCCTCTTGCTTCACCTTGCACAGCAATCTTATCTATGTATTCCATACGTAAAGAAAGTTGGGATCCCATCCACCGATCCCACTTTCTTTCACTACATAACTGCCACAGTTGCCAATGAGTATGTGTATATATAACCCAGTATTTATGGTCTCTAAGATGCAATCCATAATTTTCCAGAATATTTTGGAATGCTATGTACACTGTCTTGAGCACATTAGAAGAAAGGCAGGATATAAATGTAACAAATAATAAATTCATGCATTTGGAAAATATGCATTGAGATATAATATAAACATGCAGTCCTATGAAACTGAGGTGATCTTTAACACATAGAACCAGGATTTCCTGGGATAACAATAGCCCAGCTTTGTTGTACATACTCTTAATAGGGGTCCTCTGGGCTTAGGGAGATGAATACCCAGGTAGGGATCATGTTTTTTGCAGACATTTCACCCCTATTCCAGTGAAGCTTCCTCAGAAGTGGGGATTACTTTGCAGCAGTTATAGTTTGTATGGAATTTGAATAGAGGCTTCTGGGAAAGGAATCAACTGGCTGGTGATTGAAAATAGTGCCAGCTGTATTATACAACAGCTGGAAAACTTTGCCCTTCCTAAGATCTAACCCCAAACGCAAATCAGTTATGTCAATTACATATTTTTCATCCTAAAAGAAGGCCAAATAGAAAGCATTTTTCAGACACCTAATTCCACATGCCCAGACATCATATTCACCATTCAGATGGAGAAAACTAACATTCATTTTTAGACATCTTTATCATTAAACTAAATGATGCCAAACTGCAAACTCGAGTTTACAGAAAACCCACCCAGAGACTGAATCTTAAACTTTCACAGCAACCAAAGCACAACATATAAGAGCAGCTGCATAAGAACCCTCATCAACAGAGCAAAAACACATTGCAGCTTACCAGCACTCATAAAAGCAGGAGCCGACTACCTCCACAGCATATACAGTAAGAACAAATCTCACCCCCAACAATTCATCAAAAAATGCACCAGGAAACAAAACAGAGAACTAAAAGACATTCCAAGCATCGCCACAACAACACTCCCATAAATAAGAAATATATAAGAACACACCAGATTATTTGAGCCACCAAGCATCGTGGCCCACAAACCACTGAAAAACTGTATAAGCCAAAGACTACAATCCCATCATGAAATGCCAACATCACATACAGGATCAACTGTCTGGGTTGCAGCCAGCACTACATAGGACAGACAGGACACCAATTACACCAAAGAATCAAAGAATACATACCTGCAACAAAGATCCAAGATCAGATGTACCTAAAGCTACCCACATCCTCAGAATGAACCACACATTTGGCTAGGAACATATAGAAAGTATTGACCAGGCAAATGGCAGAAGAGCCAGAGAATTCCTGGAATTCTGGCACTCAAATAAAGGGGTCATCAACAAATCGATGGAAGTAGATTCAATCTACCAGCCAGTCAAGCACCTAATTCAAACCATACACAAAAGACTAATATGAAGGATTAGTCAAAATAAAGCTAGTACCATACCCAATCACCAAGCAACTGATACTTCCCAGGAAGCCTCCAATCACCAACCAATCCCGCAAAAAAAAAAAAAATGACTTCAACATTGAACTCTACTACTTCAGTATTGGTCTCTTTAACCCAGAGAACCCCTACTAAAAGTATGTACTGAGAATCAGGTGTACTGTGAGGCCTACCTTTATCTTTGCTAAAAGCTACTTACAGTTTCCAGCTATAATTTCCAGTAAAGAAAAGTAATGAGTTCAATGACACACCGAGGAATTGGGAAATAATTATAATACGATGAAACTGTTTTACATATTGTGGTGGATTTCGGCAATTCCGCTGGTTCTCAGGAAGAAGGGAGCACATTCCAAGAAGGTGGAAGAGATGAGATACAGTCCAGGAAGTGATGGTGGGAAAACTAAGAGGCTCAGAATAGCCCCACACTAGAGCTCTCCCAGCGGAATGATAAGCAGTCTTCCAGTACCTGAAGAGCTGCCACAGAGAAGAAGGTGTCAATTTGTTTTCTATAGCACCTTAGGGTAGGACAGGAAAGAAGGGTGGAAGCTCATCAGAGGGAGATCCAACCTGGAAATAAGGAGGAATTCCCCAACAGTGAGAACTATTAAGCAGTGGAACAGCTTGCCTACCGGAGTTGTGGGTGCTCCATTGCTGGAGATTTTCAAGAAAAGATTGGACAACCATTTGTCCAAGATGGTATGAGGATTCCTGCCTTGGGCACGGGGTTGAACTAGAAGACCTCCAAGGTCCCTTCCTACTCTATGATTCTATGAAAGCCTTTCCCTGGGGCTCTCTAAATTTGCTGGACTCTTCTCCAGCTTTAGATGAGAATTGAGGCCCAACCCAACTGGAAGATACTCAAGCTGGAGTAGGTTGGCTAGCAATTTATCATACACATGTAGAATTCACGTATTATACGCGTCCATAATATTATAGATACACATAATGAAGCATCACCAGTCTTACTATCAGTATTTTACATATGCTTTATATTTGCATTATTTACATTAAATAATTTGCATATAGTCACATTAACAAGCTTTCAACTTTTATACAGGATCAGGCAATGTAAGCTTCATCATGCAAGGCCTGAATCACATTTCTGTGGCATCCCAAACCCATCCCCACCCCTCTAGAAAACTGTGCCACCAAACTTCAGGAGTCAATAGCTTAATTTTAGTGTCTCTCTTCAGTATTAGACAAAAAGGTGTGGAGGAGTGAGCAGTATATAATTCTGTGTATTTTAGGGTGCTTTTCTTTCCAACTTTGTTTTGTTATTGAGTGATCAGACTTTTTTCGCTATGCACTATCTAAAAGCCAACCCTAGTTTATTTTTACCTTTTAAATTGTGGACTTTGCCTTTCAATATTTCCTCCAGAGGCTCCATATGGGTCAAAAACTTTAGCCCTGCCCTCCCGAGTGACATTATTTATCACAGTGGCAACCTATATGGCCTTTAAAGGCAAATATCTATAGCCCTGCTCCCCAAAATGTTGTTTCTCCATGCTTTATTGTTATAATACAGCCAGTCAATCATGGTATGACTTTCAGTGTTTTGTAGAGAAAATAAAGACACGTACATGTGCTCTCAGGACTCAAAGCAGCCCTCAAAACAGTGCAAGCAGAGTTAAACCCATTTAAGTGTAGTTAAAAGAAGAACAAGATAAAACAGCCAAAACTTGATCAGCTGGGAAGGTAGAACTTTTCAAAATATACTTGATTAGAACTTTATACCAAAGTAATCCCTGATTTGAAACTGAACAGAATCAAATATTAAATGACTCAGTCAAGGCAGAGCCTTCCAAAACTCCATGTGAATGAGTTAATTGTATATACATGCCTGCGCATGATTAATGTGTTTTCTTTGGCTTAGTCAATTCAACATGGGAGTGAATGAAGTCTGAGAAAGTTTCACAGATAAGAACTGCTTCTTCAGAATTCAGCCATATGACACAACCATCATGTCTCTAGTTGAGAGGCAAGAGAAGGTGGAAAATTAGACTTGATCACTGCGCAAAAGATTGCCTCAGATTTTATCACTGATTCATTTGGAGTGAAGGGACATAGATCTGTTTTAAAAATTATTTTAAAAATAAATTTTAGATTTTTAAAAAGCATCAACAAACAGAGTCACTTGTTGAGATGGGTGGCTATAGAAATCAAATAAATAAATAAACTTAAAAAGAACAAAAACAAGCACACAAATGAAATGCAGAAGCAATCCTGGTGTTATATATGCTCATTTGACATAGTTTCAAGGATGAGATTCAGGGGGAGAAATAAAATGGTATGTATAGATCAGGGGAGAGGGGGACAATTCTCTCCTTAGGATCCTTTGAGCCTACTGACTACTCCTGGAGTTGACAAAGCCATGGTTTGGGCTTAGTTTTGGGATGTTATTGGAGGGTTTTAAGGAAAAAAAAGAGTGCCATAAGCATAAACGTCATCCCTGAAACCTACAAATTGGACCAATTTTTTTTCACATAGGGGAATTTATGGGATCAGATGATGTTTCCTTAAAGTTCCCTTGAACTTCTACAAATCCAAGAAGTGGGCTGAAATGTTGGCTTCATTCACATTTAATAGCCAATGTGGTTAAGAACTTGACTAAGATTGGGGAAATGAGGTTTAAGTCTACTTTAAGCCATGGAAGCCCACTGGGTGACTGACTGGACCAGTCAGTTTTTTTCAGACCAATATACCCCACAGAGGTGTTACAGGGGGAAAAATGGAGGATAGAGTTCCACATGCACTGTCAAGAGCCCCTGGCCATTATCAAATAAATCAATAAGCTTTAACAACACCAGCAATATTATATACATCCTTAGTTACCAGGAACTGAGTTTGACTTGCAAGACTTATGATCGTGATATATGTAGGTATGCACATAAGTATAATATTACATGTACAAAGAGCAGGCCAGTGACCTGTTTGTATTTCCCATGTCTACAAATCCTGCCTAGGTTACTAGGATGATATTGGCACTTGCCATCCACAGATAGCAGCTGGAGCTCCATCAAGGCCTATCAATGAAATATGACTTGCCCCGCTCCCCCCATTGTTAAAATAGTGTTTCACTCCATCTCCCCAAGAACACTGGGTAGCCTGATCTAGCTGCCATTTTAATTTCCTACAACACCTCTGATATAGATTCATTCATGTTCATGTTACTAAGCAGTGTTCTGTGATGGAAGATAGTGTTCCCCAGAGGCCATTTGATCAGCTCCCCCCTTCACATCACACTTAGAAGCCCTAGTCCCAATACCCTACAAGATTCTACTCTCTTCATTAACATTCCAACACCAGCTGGTTCTTCTGAATCTTTTTCACCATCCATGGTCTGAGTCATAGTGAGGGAAAAGGCAGGGACAGAAGTTGGATACTGACCTGGGAGTAGGTATTTAGAAGCACAGTATCCATAATTACAACGAATTTATGAATTCTTACATTTCTAATCGCAAGAACTAGCACCACAGCTCTCTCTTGCCCTAATATATAAAATATCTTGTCTAAAAACCAGGACTCCACTACACCCTTAAAAAGAATACGCGTTGGAAATATCTTAACAAGTTTAAGCAAGTCCTGTTAAAATAAATTATTGCCTGGCAGGTTACAGCTTGCTTCTGGCTTTTCTATATATTTTTATATTTTTAAAAAATATAAAAGTTTTTAAGGATGGATGCTGGAAAAAAAAACTTAGTACAATTTTTCAGAATAGATTATTATTTTATATATATACATACACGCAGAGAGAGAGAGAGAGAACATTAAGACAAGCACAAGCTGTAACAAAATGTAAAAACTTCAGCATCACTACTGAGAAGCAGTGCCTCACTTCAGGGTTCTAAACAGCCAAACACAGTTTGCACAATCATAGTCACAATTGGCTGGCTTTGCACAAAATTCCAAGCTTAAATCCACCCACAAAATCCCAAATTTACAAAATTAGTCTGTGGTTTACAAATCCAAATGTCAAAGGTCAAAAAACCCATTACACCATTATGATTTGCATGGCATTGACTTAATGTAGTACATGACCTCAGCTTTCTACACCTAGGTAAACTAGAATTACGATACAACTCCAAATAACTTCTAGATGGCAACAGAGTTCACATTCTTTGTATCCCCTTGCTGCCATTACGGTCAGATGGATTTTTTGCACCTGATATTATAGCCCTTTATGACTTAGTGTAGTATGTAAACTCTAAGGTTTCTTGCCCAACATTTAATTTTACTCATCCAGCAGGTATTCAACAGTCTTTAAGAATCAAGGTTCTTGTTCTTTTGCCCACCAAAAAGTGTTTGCCCATCAGTGAGTTCTGCACATCACTTGATTACATCTGCGCATGGACCAAGGCCGTAATTGTAACAAGGATATCGTCAAATGCATTCTACATGATATATCTGTGCAATATTCATGTAACTGAGTTGATTAATAAAAGTTAGCAGAATCTTCCTGTACAAATTTATTTGCCATCAGTATAATGGTCAATATATCTTTGAATGTACTCTTTAGTTTGTACAACAGACAAAAGCTTTTTGGACATGAGATTTTATCACCAGCGCCAGATAAAAAAGGAACAAAAGCCCTAGTCTGGGATGCATTTTTTAAAACTGCATTTTTGTAACCCTCTCCCTTGTTTTCAGTAGATCTATTTTGATCATGTTTTCAGTTGTTTGTTCTTACAACCAGAGCTGTTATAAATGACAAAACATGCCTTGAATGAATTTAAGATCTATTGGGAATACAGGATTGTGCTGAAACTAGGAAGGGATTAACCTTGCTCAATAGGCCGAAAAGCTTTCTTACAGAAATTGGGCTGAGTTTCAGGGAAAAACCATAACTAAGCAAAGAAAATACCATTCAGCAAAGAAAGGTGTACTATCAACAGATAAAAGGGCAATTAAGGAAGGAAAACTTTAAGAGCAGCAGGCAGTGTGTGAAAAGGGAGCCATTTTTAACATTTTTCCCTTAACTCACAACTCATCCAAGGGAGTTTATTAACAGCAAATTCAAAGCAGCAATGAGCTAAACGCAGAGTCCTTACAGTTTGCCACGAAGAAATTGCTTAACAACCGTCCAGCGTCATCCTGTCACTGCCGAAAGTGCACCTCTTTTGACCCGCAAAGTATTTTAATCCAGCCCTGAATTTATGACAGCCACAAACTTAAATGGAATGTTTAAAGGATTATAAGTAAACTAATCATCCATGCTCAAATGCAGTGTATCGACCCACTACAGGCAATCAAAGCAATTTGGCCATCACTCGCAGGTTTTAACATTTTCAAGACTCAACCGGTACTACAGACGATAGTTAGTTCACCAAGACAACGTCTATAACCTGAAAAAGCAGCTGCCGTGCTGTAAATATCCATTACAATTCCCATTTCTCTCCCCCCTCCCCTTCCCGGTTTGCATGAAACTGCTTGGGTTTAGGACTGGGGGGCTGCAGCGCGCTGCTTGCCTGGGCAGGCACCCCCCGGGCGCTACGTCGTTTTCGGTGGGATCGAATGAAAACGGAGAGAGGCGAGTGGGAGAGTATCTTTATTGCAATCGAACAAACCTCCACAAAGCAGTAAGACGGCTCAAAATTCCCTATCAAGCTGGAAGTCAATGCGATTGTGGCCAGGGAAGGCAGGCGACCAGGAATTCCGCCTGAACAAGAGTAAAGCGGTATCAAGCGACTTGGAGAGAGGAAAAGAGGGAGAGGTCGGCCGCCGCAGGACAGCCCTAGGCCGCGCTGGAGGCAAAAGGATCTCAGGTTGCACTGAAGCGCGCAAGAGCAGCCTCGCACCTTAAACTCAGAAAAGCAAGGAGTGCCCTTGCGCAAAGGCAGCCTTTCATCTGAAAGGGCAAAAGGCAACAGCTACCCCTCCACCGCCCCTGGCGGGTCCGGCGGAGTATGACTCAAGGGGCGGGCAGGGCTCCCGCACCCACCTGGCGCGCCTTGCCAGGCCGATATTCTCCGCCCTTCGGCTGTTCCTCTTCCTCCCCGCGCCGCCGGTAGTCAGCAGCCAGCCCTGTTTTTGTTACTCCCCACCAACAAGAAAGGGGTTGGCTTCAGCAGTCACCAACAGCCCAGGCGCTCGAAGCGAAGTCCCAATTTCCCTTCCGGAGAGTTGAGCGGAAAGGGCTGCTCCTGCTGCTGATCCGCAGTTCAGGACGCGAAGTCGAGGGAGAGACACGGGGGCTGTACCATGGCTGGATACCTCGGCGTGGCAGGGCCCAGCCTGTGGCTACTCTGGGTGAGTTTGGAAGCCCACCTCTTGCTGCCTGGCAGTCAGCTCGTTCTGGCTCTTGGGAAGGGGAGCTGCCCGAGATGGGTGCCAAGGAAAGAAAAGGAGCGATAGGGAGACCCAAATTTTCGAAACGGAACCGCAGGAACGGACGAGCTCTGCGCTGGAGGCGAATCACTGGCTGAATGGGGCGCCGGAGCAGCTGCTCCTCGTTCACCCGGACTGCCGCGCCACGCCCTGGGAATCCGGCGCCGGAACCTCGGGAGCTTTACCCGAGATGCTAACCGCGCTCATCGCTTATCTCAATGTGCAAGGTGGAAAATGCCTTTCGTGGAGGGGAAACTCGTGGGAAGATCTGGAGGTGTTGGTATTGCGAGAAACATGTTTAAGTTGCCATTTTATATATGCGCTTTCTTGGAAGCAACTGGTTTTAAGCTCGGCTGGGTTGTTCAGTCGTTGGTTTGCAAGGGAAACCTGGAAAGTTTGGAGTGTTTTAGAAGCTTTGCTTTCATTTTAACAAGAAGGCGGGTCTTAATTTCAGAAGTTCTAGCCAGGTTGTTCCAGGCTCTGGGGAGGGCAAGAAAGATTGGCCATCAGATTTCCAGTTGTTGAATCCCCTTTTAGAATTCCCACTTCTCCAAAAGCTGTCAGGCTGCCTTGGGCCCTCTAGATGGCTTGGGAAAAGAATTCCCAGAATCCCCAGCTGGCCTGGCTGTTGGGAGTAATGTATACCCCAAGAGACTAGACTGGCCTGTGGTAAGCAACCTCTTGCTTGGTCCAGTGGGAAACGGTCATCTGCAAGCAACTAGTCACATCTAAGGGGGGGAAAAGAATAAATTAAAAGAAAAAAAACCATGCAAAGTATGCCAAGGAGTAATGGGGTGGTAGGTGTGTTTTTTTTAAAAAAATCCTTAATTGTGTCCAATTCTCTCAGAGACTGGACAAGTCCCTGCAGTTTTCTTGGCAAGGTTTTTCAGGAGTGGTTTGCCACTGCCTCCTTCCTAGGGCTGAGAGAGAGTGACTGGCCCAAAGTCACCCAGCTGCCTTTTGTGCCTAAGATGGGGCTAGAATTCATGGCCTCCTGGTTTCTAGCCCAGTGCCTTAACCACTGCACCAAACTGGCTCTTAGAATGTGACAATTGGAACTGAATAATAATAATACATTAATAATAATTAAGGGGAGGGGAGGATATATGTGTGGATATATGTGATAGGAAGGGCAGGATATATGTGTGTTGTATTTAAAAGCAGGCTTAATCCTCCACTTCATAGGGAACAGCTGATTCTTTTATTCCCCCTCAGCTTCTGAAGGTTTCTAGCCACCCACTGGGGAAAATAGGATGCTGATCTGGCAGGGCTATTATTGTGATTAAAAGAGTTATGCATGGGATGGCAGCCAATAAAACCTGTTAAAGTAATAATTTTATAGGGTTGCTAGGCAGTTGTAAAGGTAATTGGTGAGGATACTTCCCATGATAATGATGTGCAAGCAAGTTCATTGCTGTTATCTGCAGTTGTAACATTCCCATCCCCATGGAAACAGACATAACACTTCATTTATACAATTGACTTGAAATTGACAAGTAGAATTCCCCCATCTTTAAAACAGCAAGGTTTTCTAAACAAGTATTATGCTTCTTTCAGTTTTGTTTTGATCCCGTTGAGATTTTGGACTTCAGCTTCTAGAACTTCAGCCTTCATGCCCAGCATATTGGGGAAAGATTAGCTTAGACTAACATCCTTTGATTTTCTCCTTCCTCCCCATACTTTTGCCTTTTTAAGAGTCTAATTTGACAAGTTCATACATATCAAAGGTGCACCCAGATTTCTCCTGAAATCCTTAAAATGATTCTGGAAATGATAGGGTTTGTTGTGAACAACTTCATATTGCAAACACTGTTTCTTAAATTATCCTCTGAGATATATTGGCTGGAATTGATTTGAGCTTGGCCTCTTTTGAGCTTTCCCTAAAACCCTTTCTGGATATAAGGCTTCAGCCCTGAGGCTCGAAGTGATAGTAAAGATGTTTCCAACATTTTCGTGGCCATTTTAAATTTTGAAAAGTGTCCAGGGCGCTAAAAATAACTGCTGTTGGAAAAGGCAAAATGATGTGGCAAATCACCAAATACTGACCCCCCCCTCCTTTTTTTCTTTTTCCCTTTGACTTTCTCTGTGCTGCTGTTGCAGCCAGGAATGATAAAAAGAAAAAAGTTGGGGTTGATCAAGGAAAGCAATTGTGGGCATTTTTTTCCTCATGGGTACTGCACTGGAGATCCCTGAAGAGAAATTTGATCAGTCATTTTCATTTCTTTCTCCTCCCTGGATTTTTATACCCTTGTAAAGAAAATCTGCAATTAAAAAGTTTATGAAACTCACAGTAGTTAAAAAATAATAATTTTATATTAAGCTTCTATTGCAGACATTTAAACAGTGTTTAATTTCTAAAATGTGAAGTTCCAGAGCTGAAAAGTGAACACTTTAAATATAAAGACCAGAATTTGACCAAAGGAAAATGTCCTATTGTTCTAGACCCTCAAGTAGATTTTCAGTTCATGGTGGTTAGCTCACTGAAAGCATCCAATCTTGTATCCATCTAATTTAGGAGGAATTCCTACTGAGGTTTTCTTGTGAATATTTATATATACCTTGGCTGCTGGTTCTGGGTTTTTTTTTCCACTATTGCTTGTGTTTTTAACCGTTGTTAGCTGCCCAAGTCACCATGATGAAATGGGCAGCCGTATAAATGAAATAAAAAAATAGAATTGCATTGTTTGTGGGCAAAACAAGCAAATTTTATGCTACAGGTTAACAGGATTACAAATAAAATTCTATTTTATGTTTTCAGAGAATCCAAAAAAAAAATTTAGAAAAAGGCAATTGGATACCATCTTTATGAGGAGAGACTCAGTGTATTAAAAAAAAAGACTGAGATGGATCAAACAGTAGAGTGACTACCTAATTTGATATCCTCCAAGACAGTCCACAATATTCTTAGTATGCTAGCAGAGCCATACCAAGAATAATGGGATATAATTCAATACAGTGAATGGAGCAGATCAAGGAAGCTAATAATAATTAAACTTGTATGCTGTCCAACTCTCAATAACTCTGGTAGTATATAAAATCATGTACATTGTGGAGAAAGATTGCTTTTTACCACTACTACCCTTCCTCCTCACATTACTAGAATTTTCACTCTTTCCATTAAACTGGCTGGTAGTAAATTCAGGAGAGACAGAAAGGAATGCTTTTCTACACAACGTGGAATTTTTGGAATGCACTACTATGGGGTATAGTGTCAGCTATTCCCTTAAATGGAATTTAAAGTGAATCAGTTAAACTCATGGAGAATCAGTTCTACCAGGGGATATTAGCCATGACAGCTAAATAAAATACCTAGGTTCAGAGAGAGAATATATCTGAAGGCTATCTGATGGGGAACAACAACATTGGTGAACTAACTTGAGGCATCTGGCTAGCCACCTTCAGAAAGTAGATGTTAGACCAGATGGATGCTATGTTCCTGGAAGCCTTTCAAAGTCTTGAGATGCACCTGACTAGAGTCCTATTCAGGTATTTTCAGTCTGACTTAAGCACAAATGAGTGAAGAGGTAGAGTGAGCATCCTGCATGTTCTCTTCCATCTTGGTTTTGCTGCCCTTTCCAATTTAGGGTGAACATTTAAAATGGGGAGTCTGTGAAGTATTCTGGATAATGTTGAAATCCAGACTCAACATTGCACAGGGAGCTTTCTATATACAGAAGAGGCTTCTTGCTTCAAAAGTTCATCTTGAAATGAAAAGAGCTGTGAAAATGGTGACAGAGGGATAGAACCATCATGCTAGTTCTTGCTGCCTGCCTTGTATGCTGTGATAAGAAAAGTTAACACCTGTAGAGGGTTTTTACTTAAAAGTTAAACTATATGTTACTTGGTTTTAGCTTTTTTGTTGCTGAAAATCTTTCCTCCTTACAAGCTGCTTTTAACCTTGTTGAAAAAAAATAGAGCTATCTTTATATTTGTTCTAAAAGTGTAAAAAAAGAAAAAAAGAGAATGAGTAGGATTTTAATGGGAAAATGGCAAACTGTAAGTGTTAAGCCTCATTGTTTCTCCAGCACAAAACTCAATTGCCTTTAAGATGTGCTCGCTCACTCAAGCATTTTCCTCATTCCTGAATAGGTAGAGAGGCTAGTAGAAAACTTTTTTAAGATTAGCCAATTCTTGTACATTTCTTGCTCATCAACAGCTTTCATTTCTAGAACGTCTCAGGCCTTGAGGCCTGTTTTGCACAAGAACAATTAAAAACAAACCTCATTGCCTAGTTGCTGTGTTTCAACACCCAGTATAATGAAGGAACTCTTGATTGGAAATTTTGAAATGTTTTAAATCCTTGTTTGCATGCTAGAAATTATGGAAACAGAAACAGAAGTCTAGATTTTCCCTTCCTCTGTTCAAAAGGTTGCTGGTTTGGGATGTTGTCATGCCAGCCTTGTTAGATCTGAGAATGATTAATTTTGTTTCATAGAAATAACTTTTTTCTATTATACTTCTGGAGGAATGGAACTCCACCTTAATCTGATATGTTTCTTCCTCTCCTGCTTGAACTCCAGTTTTTTCTTCTATATACTAAAGTTTACCACTGCATATGAATAAGCAAGGCATGTTTTGTCCTTGTCTTGCAAACCGTGTCGTCAGAACCAACATGAAGAGAAAAAGCCAAATGGTGTGAGAACTGGGGAATTTTAGATTGAAGATGCAAATGTATGATTATTTTTTTAGACTCATTTTCCCTCCCCTAAATTATTTTTGTTTGCTTTTCTGTATTCTGCTTCCCATCTTCAGATTGACAGTGGCCATCTTGTTGGTTCTGTTAAATAATGTGTGTATTTGCCATAGCCAGTTTACAGACCAATCTACTTGCTTATTCTCTCTGACTTAAATAGGACTTATTTCCAAAAAAGCATACAGAGGAATGCAGCTTAAGCAATTCTTCAGACTCAGAACTACAGGAATAATTATCTAGAATTATAGAGGTGTGCTACTGCATTTTCTGTCTCAGGGAAAGCTTGGAGGTGTTTTGAATCTTTTAGTGGTAATGACATAGGGTTTGATCCTGAAATAATGCTTATGGAAGTAAAACTGCCCATTGTAAAGAAGTCCTACCATGTATTCAGACTTAACTGCAAACACCAGTTAATTTCCTGCAATGCTCTGTCACTTAGGAACTCTGGTTAAACAAGTTCTACCAGTCTCAGAAGCCTACCAGATTATTTCTATTTTGCCTGCATTTTGTCACAGAGGATAATAGAGGATGAGTATCTGCGCTGGGCAGCCTCCACTGTCCATTGGAAGCTGTTCTTGGAGATGAACTCTAGAAAAGGCATGGATAAAGGCAGTCTTCATGCAGACACATGTAGAGAGATTATGAACAGCGCTAGAAACCCTAAACACACTTACCTGGGAATATAAGTAAACTGAAGGAGAAAATAGCTGAGGATCTCAAGGTCTTTATCCATCCCACTATACCTGAGGGAAACTGGGCTAATATATCTCCCTGCCATTTCAGCAGCATATGCATGCTGCTTGAAAGTAAGAACCATTGAATTCAAGGGCCTTACCACAGAGTTACCATGCATAGGTTTATGGATCATTGGCCTGGATGTAAGGAATGCCTAAGACTAAATAAAAGACTCGGACTCTAAATCAAGTTTAAGCTCTGGCTTTTATTTAGAATAGAATGCACACCAGTAAAAAGCTGAGAGTGAGGGAAGTGCGCCAAAAGTTGAATTAAATAGTCTCGCGCCAAACAGCGCTCCACCCCACGAGTTCCATGGAGTGACAGGTCATCAAGACTTGATAGGTGAGAGGTCGTCCAGCCCCCTTCGCCCCGGGCATCGCCCTGGTTATCTTCCTGCAAGGTAATGGTCCATTACCGCGCGATTAGACCTCGATATTCCTCAAAAGCCCGGACGCGCCCTTCCGAACCTCGCCCTGATCATTTCTTTAACAATGGTGTCAATGGTCGATTACTGGGCGATGAGACCTTGTTGTTCAATAGATCTCACAAACCCATTACCTTCTTTGTCCAGTTTATCGCCCACACCTCTCCAGTCATTGACATGCATCCGCGCTTTGTCATGCGAGCCGTTACGATGTTGCAAACATCGCAATGGCGATCATGACATACCGCCCCCCTGAAGAAAATCAAGCTGAGGGCTTGGAGGGATATGCAACATGGAAGTTGTGGACTAGTTTGGGGGCCTGAATGTCGTGGGCAGCGACCCACTTGGGGTGGGGAAAGTGTTTCCAGCGTACTAAGTATTGGAGAGAGCCACGAAGCTTGCAGGAGTCGAGGACCTCCTTGACTTCGAAGTGCTGCTGTCCGTCAATCATGATGGGTGGAGGAGGGGGAGTGCGTGGATGCCACCAGGAGGGGTCACTGGCCAGCTTGAGTAAGCTGCAGTGGAACACAGGGTGCAGCTGCTTCAAATTATGAGGTAGATCCAAACGCACCGTGACCGGGTTCGCAACTTGTGTAACCTGAAAGGGGCCAATAAATTTGGGGGCCAGTTTCTTGGAAGGCTGAGGTGACTTGATAAATTTAGTGGAGAGATAAACCAGGTCCCCTACTCAAAAAGGTGGCTGTTGGCGCCTGTGCTTGTCAGCCTGAAGTTTGTATGAGGTCTGTGCCTCATTAAGAGCATCCTTAATGATGGGCCAGGAGTCTGCGAGTTTAGAACCCCAATCACAGGCCGTCACTACCAGAGACGGCTGTGGGAGCTCGGGAATGGGGACGAAGTCCCGACCCGATACCACCCTGAAGGGGGTTTGTCCCGTGCTTTGATGCACAGCGTTATTGTATGCAACCTCTGCGAAAGGAAGCAAATCCACTCAGTCGTCCTGGTGGTAGTTGATGTAGGAGCGGAGGAATTGTTCAAGGGTGGCATTGAGGATCTCAGTAGATCCGTCAGTCTGGGGATGCCAGGAGGTTGATGATGCTTGCTCTGTGCCAATTAATTTCAAAAAAGCCCGCCAAAACCGTGAGGTAAATTGTGTGCCCCTACCGGTCACCAAGCGAGAGGGGCAGCCGTGAAGGCGGTACACATGCACCAAAAAGAGCTTCGCCAGCTGTTGTGCCAATGGGATAGAGGCACAGGGGACAAAATGAGCTTGTTTGGAAAAGTAGTCTTTGACTACCCAAATGACTGTTTTCTTCTGACTGGGCGGTAAATCCACGATGAAATCCATAGAGATTTCATCCCAAGGGCGTAAAGGGTTAGCCACGGGCTGCAGCAGCCCCTGGGGTTTACCGGACGGTCGCTTAGACGTTGCACAAACAGGGCAGGATGCCACATACGTTTTGACATCCTTCCTCAGCGAGGGCCACCAAAATTGGCGTCGGGTCAAGTGGAGGGATTTGAGGAACCCGAAATGACCAGCCTGTTTGCTGTCATGAGACCGGCTGAGGATAGTTGATTGTTGCGAGTCAGGGACGTATAAACGTCCCTCCACCCAGGTGAGGTCTTGTTCCATGGAAACCTTGTCAGGGTTAGCAAGGAGCCAGGGATCAGACTTTAATGCGCGGGCAAAATCTGCATGCAACCCACCCAGCAGCTGTGGTTGCCCGCGGCCTGGAGCGGGCTGCGCTGGAGTCGTTCGCAGGGGGGAGGCTGTTCCAGAGCGCGGCTCCGGATGACAGCGGCCAAACCCAATTGAGACTCAGAGAGCACAGTCCCCACGACGTCGGAGACAGGCTCCGCGTCCTGGGGCAGACGCGAAAGTGCATCTGCCAAAAAATTCTTCTTCCCTGGAATAAACTTCAGCTGAAAGTTAAAACGGCTGAAAAATTGAGCCCAGCGAATCTGCTTAGGGCTGAGGCGCCTGGGCGTGCGGAGCGCCTCGAGGTTGCGGTGGTCTGTCCAGACCTCAAAAGGGCAAGTCGCCCCTTCTAAAAGGTGACGCCAAGCCTCCAGTGCCGCTTTCACTGCAAATGCCTCTTTCCCCAGACATGCCAGTGCCTTTCTGTCTCGGAAAATTTCCGGGAGAGATAGGCACAGGGCTTCAAGAGTCCGGCAGAATCCTTTTGTAATAGGATAGCCCCAGTTGAAAAATCAGAGGCATCAGCCTGAACGACAAAAGGCCGTTTGGGGTCGGGATGGGATAAAATTGGGTCCGCTGTAAAGAGAGCTTTCAACCGTTCGAAAGCAGCCTGACAGGGAGTCCAATTGAGCACGGACCCTGGGTTTTTTTACCTTGCGCGTCTCCCCGACGCCTTTGGTCCACAACAAATCAGTCAAGGGCAGGGCAATCTCCGCGAACCCTTTTGCGAAGGATCTGTAGAAATTTGCGAATCCCAGGGAACTTTGGAGCTGGCACCGGGTGCGCGGGCGCTCCCAGCTCAAAACAGCCTGAACCTTTGCAGGATCCATTTCGATGCCCTTATCTGAAATCCTGTAGCCTAAGTAATCCAGGCACGACTTGTGGAATTCACACTTGGAAAGCTTAGCATAAAGTTTAGCATGCCGGAGCTTGGTGAGAACCTGTCTTACCAATCTTTCGTGTTCTCTCTCAGTTTTGGAGTATATCAGGACATCGTCCAGATAAACCAGTACTCCTTTAAACAAATGGTCATGCAGAACCTCATTAATTAGTTGCATGAAAACCCCCAGGGCCCCTGCAAGACCAAAAGGCAGTACCTTATACTGGAAGGAGCCCAAGGGACAGTTAAAAGCTGTTTTCCATTCGTCCCCCTCCCTGATGCGAATGCGGTAATACGCCTCGCAGAGGTCAAGTTTGGAAAAAACCTTTCCAGTCGACAAGTGTGCCAACATATCTTTGACGAGGGGGAGGGGGTACTTGTTTGACAAGGAGGCTGAATTTAACCCGCGATAGTCTGTACACAGTCTTAGGGTACCGTCCTTCTTCTCGCGGAACAGAACGGGCACTCCAACTGGCGAGTTTGCCGGTTCGATGAAGCCCCGAGCGAGGTTTTTATTGAGGAAGTCCCGCAACGCCGCCAATTCCTTTTGTGTCATTGGGTAGATTTTTGGCTTAGGCAATGGGACATGAGGGAGCAGTTCAATGGCACAGTCCGTCTTGCGATGGGGGGGTAACTGGTCCGCCTCGTCCTCCCCGAAGACGTCAGTGAAGTCTGCATATTGTTCTGGCAACCCCTCCATGGGGGTAGCACGAACTTGAGGGTCGACAATCTCAGCCCTCCCTACAGTCAAAGTGAGGGATTTCCCCTTAGCAGGTGCCTGGTAGAACCCATCCTCAAACGTTATCGTACGGGTTCTCCAGTTAATGTAGGGATTGTGGCAAGTTAGCCAGGGGATTCCCAGAACCACTATAGGCTTGCCTACCGGGGTGACCACGAATTCTATGGTTTCCCTGTCCGTGCCTATTTGTAGGGTAACATTCCCTGTACCCTGGGTGGCCACCACCCCCCTCCCCGCCATGGAACCATCGAGTTGCTGGAAGATCAGCGGTTTCGGGAGAGGGAAACGGTAAATTTAGTGCAGCGACTAGGTTGGGGTGGATCAGGCATCTGGAACACCTGGAGTCCACCAAAGCCCCGACTTCAATGGTCTTGGAGCAGTAGCTCAGTTCAATTTTTACAGCCAGGATGGGGCAGTCCGCACTCACCCTGGTGGTATCGTGCCCATTCTCCATCACCTGCCCAGCGGCGCTGTTTAGGACAGGTGGAAGGCGTTTTCCGCCGGCTGCTCTGGGGCAGCCAACCCGTCCCCCGTGAGGTAGACGTCCTCTTCTTCGTCCGGGGTCGCTAGTGCCCCTGTCAGCCGTTGGGGAGGGTTGGGTGCTTTCTGTGGAGCCTTCTGCGTCGGTCTAGGTGGGCGATCCGCCGTCCTAGTCTTGTGGCATTCTGCCGCACGGTGACCTGCCTTACCATACTTGATGCATTGCCCACGGGCAAAGTGACGTTGTCTTTCGGTGTCCCATGTCGGGCCCAACTGTGGCACTGGTCCTTTCCCGCTGGAAGGAAGCCTGTCTCTCTTAGCCGCCAGCATGAAGGTGCGCTGAGCGTGTTCAGCCTTCCCGGCAAGACAGATCCAGTCATGCAGTGAGTCCGGATCATCCCTGTACAGCGCCCATTGTAACACCTCTCGATTGAGGCCATCCTTAAACATATCAATCAGGGTGGCCTCTGACCATTCAGGGACCTTCCCTGCCAAGACCTTAAATTCTAGGGCGTAATCTGCGACCGATTTCTGCCCCTGATTAAGTTCTTTCAGAGCGCCTTTAGCCCTTTCCTTCGCCAGGGGGTCTTCACAGTACTGCTTCAAAGTGGTCAGGAAGGTGTGGAAGGTAGCCAGGGCTGGGGCTCCAGACTCTGACATTCATATGTACCAATCCGCGGCTCTGCCCTTAAGTTCTGTGGCAATAGCCGAGATTTTGGCCCCTTCCGATGCAAAACAATGTCCGTATAGCTGGATGTAGTTTGTTGCATTAGTTAAAAAGAATGACAGGTTCGTGGGATCGCCATCAAATTTTACTGGAAAGTCTTTAGCGATCCCACCAACTGGAGAAACCCCAACCTGTGAGTGAGTAGGGGTGACCCCCACCGGAGTAAAGCCACGGGGCCTTGGGAAAAAGTCCCGCACCTGGCCCCTTCCTTTCGGGGCCGGCAATAGGGTGGGTGGGATGCCAAGACCCCTCCTTGCACCCTGCGCAGCAGCACTCTTCGTGAGCTCACTCACCACAGTTGACATGGATCACAGCATGTGTTCTAATGACTGCACCTTGGACTCCAGAGCCCTGATCCTGTCCGTTGTGACGGGATCATCCATCCTCAGTGCTGTCGGTTGTTGCCCGATCGTCAGTCCTGCGAATTCCCTCTTGGGCGTCTGGGGGTATTGGAGTCTCCAAATGGTGTGGGGTGTCCCCGGCCAGGGGTCCACTACGCCGTCCCACCCGAAGTGTTGTTGACTCACAACTCCCTCTTCCATCGGGACCCTCCACTCCGGGCTGGGGCTCCAGGCTCCAAACTGGGGTGTGGTGTGGGTAGGGAGGGGGCTCGTGTCCCATCTCGGGAGCGTCGATTCCAGAAGGTGTCTGGTCGCCTCCCCCACTCGCGTTGAGTCCTTCGCGTCTCCGCTCTGAAGCACCGACTCCAAGATCATCCCCGGTTCAGTCATCTCTAGCTGCTTCTCTCGCAAGAAAAATTTCCTGGTAGAGACTAGCGAGGTTCGTTCTTAAATGACTCTCAACTTTATGTAAGGAATGCCGAAGACTAAATAAAAGACTCAGACTCTAAATCAAGTTTAAGCTCTGGCTTTTATTTAGAATAGAATGCACATCAGTAAAAAGCTGAGAGTGAGGGAAGTGCGCCAAAAGTTGAATTAAATAGTCTCGCGCCAAACAGCGCTCCACCCCCCACTCCCCAGGTGTGCCCCACGAGTTCCGCGGAGTGACAGGTCATCAAGACTTGATAGGTGAGAGGTCGTCCAGCCCCCTTCGCCCTGGGCATCGCCCTGGTTATCTTCCTGCGAGGTAATGGTCCATTACCAGGCGATTAGACCTCGATATTCCTCAAAAGCCCGGACGCACCCTCCGAACCTCACCCCGATCATTTCTTTAACAATGGTGTCAATGGTCGATTACTGGGCGATGAGACCTTGTTGTTCAATAGATCTCCCAAACCCATTACCTTCTTTGTCCGGTTTATCGCCCACACCTCTCCAGTCATTGACATGCATCCACGCTTTGTCATGCGAGCCATTACGATGTCGCAAACATCGCAACGGCGATCATGACACTGGATTTCTGGATCACTGTTTTCTCTGTGTAAGTGTGTTTGTGGACTTACATATGAGAGAATATTTTTTGGAAAAGAAAATGGTTTGTGTATATAAGATGGGGCATCAGTTTTCAGAATAGGCTGTATATTTCTTACAGGAAATTAATTTTAATCATTAATTAATTGAATCAAGTTAAATTTTTGTCCTACTGTTTTTGCATAACTTATGGCCAGTGAATATATTCACATAGATACACCAATACAATTGGACCACATGTGTTTTGTTTGGAAGAAAAAATTTCCATGATTTGCTTCAGTAGGAGTTGCCAACATTAATGGATAAGGCAAGGGAAGTTGGGCAGTGTACAGAATTTGTGTGTTTCTTTTTATAAACACTTTTCTGTTTAGCTTTCTTTGCAGGGAAGCTATCTTAAATTCATGGTCATCTTCCTTAAGTTTAATTATGGTAATATATGTTTTGTCTTGATGGTATTGGAATTCTCCCTAAGCTCCAAAGGAATTATGGCTATTTCTATTCATTATAATTTTAATCATGTTCATAACCGTGCTATAAAGCATATTGTATTTGGGTGTGGAGCTCCTTTCATTATGTTTGTTCATCTGCGGAATTGCTTGATTTTTTTTTCTTTTTACAGTCAGCCAGGGTTCTTTTTTAATTGTATCTGCATACAGTATGTTGCTTTTCCATTTTATTAGTAAGCCACCCAAAATGGTTAAGGAGTTGGGTGGCCTCTAAATTTGGGTAAATATTTGGGAGGCAGAATTCTGAATGACCACTAGATAACAGCAGATACAGAAAGCTGAATATTTACTGCTATTCTTTGGTAACCTGGAGTTTTGCAGGTCTACATTTTAGACAATTGTCCTCAACCTGATGGTTTCTGAGCGATGAAAACTGAGTTCTCACACATTTGGAGAACACTATACTAAAGAAGATTAGTTTAGGAGATATTTGTGATGAGTCAGTTGACTGAGTTCAGTAAGGTCTATGACTTCTGTGCATTGCAGAAGCAATTAGATCAGCCTTTTCCGGTCAGGTGCGTTCTAGAAATATTGCGTGTTCAATCCCAACAGACATAGTCTGCATGCCCAAAGGAATTTTAGTTGCATCACCAATTGTATGGAGTTCATTGAGTTCAGTGACAGATTGGTACATGTTTCAATGCAAGTATATACTTCAGCTTCAGAACTGAATATAACCAGGATGTATATAACAAGGGAAAAGTGCATTCTTATCTCTGTTTTCCCAGAAATGGGAGCATCAAATCTGCACACATCAGGATTCAATCATGGTAGACAAAGCTATTCTCATAGGAGATTGGAACTATCATTACTTACAACACACACAATTGTTGTTTCTGCTCTACTGATCCAATATCAAAATCTGGACTTGGTGTAATCAACACAGAGCTCATGATAATAAATCTTGTGTTTTTAGGAAACTGGAATGCTAATAATCCCCAAAGCACAGCAGTGACCAGAAAAATCCTCTTGAGTGGAAACTCTGGAAATGGTGAAACTGAAGTTCTATAAGTCCAAAGGACACAAACTGGGTGGATCAAGTGTCATTTTGAGGGTCCCACATTTTAAAATGTTTTGTTTCTTCTATATTCTGGAGAACAGCTAATATTTAATTACAATAAGGAAAGCTGTTCAGGAAGAAAAAGTGTTAGATGGTATGACTAGTAGGAAAGCACATTTAAATATTTTTAACTAGCCCCATATCATTACCCGAGGCCATACAATAAGTGAAATTCATTTAATCCTGCCAAGACCTTTGGGTAAAGCTTAATAACACAAACAATCATCTGCATCCTCATTGGAAAGGTTACTCATGAAAACTATGCAGATGCTTCTTTTAGACTGTGTACAGTGTTATGCTGTTCAGGTGTTACACCTGAATAGGACACAGCATCTTATTCAAGTGGTGCACAAGTGTTTATGCTGGTCATGCCTCTGGTATTCCCAGTGGACTAACCCCGTCTTTTCCAGACGTTTCCAAATTGGAAAGATCTGATTGGTTGATTGAGTGCCATCAAGTTGTTTTCAAGTTCTAGCAACCACATAGATAGTTCAGGGATCTTTCATGGAGAAAATCTATCACATACAGGATTATCACATACAGTATAGGGTTATCTCGTATAGGACATATCATCACGTATCAGATTTAGGGATTATCTGTATGTGTCCAACTGAACATGAGTAGAATCTGTGCAGGGTTCCCACCTCAATGGAAACCTCTAATAATGCTTAACTGAATGCACATCAAAGCCTCCAAGTAGAAGGACCTGGAGCATTGGGAGAATAAGTTCTTATATACACTGTTGTTTCTTATTTGACTGGAAAGCCTAAATAGTGCATACAATTTCTTAGCTTTCTAAAGTATTTTTCCATAGTATCTGCCTGGCTAATTCGATCTGGCAGGGTTGGTGCGCTCCGGGTTCCTTCAATTAAGCAATGCCATCTATCAGGACAATGCCATCTATCTTCTCTGTCGCAGCACCTGTCCTCTGAAATGAGGCCCCCTCCCCGCTGAGTTCAAATTGGCCCCCACCCTACTGGTGTTTTGAAGGGGGCTAAGATCTGGCTCTTGGCCCAGTCTTCTGATGGGCATGACTGAAGCCTCCTTAGGTCGTTTTCTTTTGCTTCCACCCGGTTTGTTGTTCTACCATCTCTACCCTTTTTTTCCCCTTGTTTTTCTTGTCATGTTTTCATATTTTAAACCATTTGTAAGCCGCCCAAAATTGTTGGGAGTCGGACAGCATATATATTTAATTAAAAATAATGTATAATAGGTCAGACTTCAGTTTTGGTAATCTGGACTCGAAGCAATCCAGTGAACAAGTCACTAGAGTTCTGATTGGTAATATTGATTAGAAGGAAGATGAAGGTTAAAACCCAATTCCAATGAGAACTTTACAGTTACAATACGCAAGCTGGGCAATCATACAAGTTGTTTAAATAAATAGGCAATTTATGGTAGCAAAACTCTGGTATGTTTTCCAGTGCTCTGAATGATGAAAGTGGCTGGATGCTTCCTTTTTTGCACAGGTGGGGCAATATGCATCTGTTAATTGTTTTTGTAACTGCTCCTCCTTCTCCCCACTCTGCTCCAAACAAAATCCAAAGAAAGATTACTTTATTGGATTATTTTGGATTATTTTAGAATTCAAGATGGCTTGAACCATGGTTTGGATTTGTAATTTGATGATATGTAATGAGTCATGCTATCTTAAATAGCATACTGAGAATACAGTGAACGACAGTGGTTTAATACTAGCAGTGTTGACTCAAAAATAAATGTTGATCAGTTTCATCAACTTTGTTTAGCAGGCCTCTTTATTCCAAATGCAAGAATGACCAGAGTAAAAGACACAAACTATACTTTGTATAGAGTTCCGTGACTCTTTCATCCAAAGATAGATAGATAGATGACTCTTCAAAACTACTTGAGCATGTTGTGTTTTTGTGAAAAAGTGGTAAGGAGAAACTATATTAACCCCTATACCTCTGTAAGCAAGTAATACCAGCTGGGGGCATGTAGGATATTGGAGGATACATGTGAGGGAGTGTAGCTTTCTTCATGCAATAATCTTGATACTGCTGTTTATGCAAGTATTAATGGGGACGCCATCTTCCGAAAGCCAATAGCAGCTTCAGAGACAGGACAAAAAGAGTGATAGATTAGTATGTATAACTGATACTTATTGGCTCTATCCCTGAAGTTGTTCACTTTAAAACTCACAGAGAAATATATGTCTATTGTGTCTATTAAGTATTGTAAAACTGTAAAAACAAAGGAAAAGAATTTGGGTGCCAGATAGTCTGAACTTTCTAGAGACAGGGAGCTGTGATGTCTGAAGGAGAATTTGATATTTAACTACTGGCCTATGTTCCAATATATTTTAAATGGTGGGCATTATCAGGGAAAACAGTTTCAGGTGACAGGGTATGGCCAGTCTATTTTGTTTCTGTGTTCAGCAACTGAATAAATATTGATTTTAATACTGAGTCCTGTGTTGGATAGCATGAGATAACTTGCTTGCTCTGGAGCAGTGTTTCTCAACCTTAGCAATTTTAAGATGTATGAGCTTCAACTCCCAGAATTCCCCAGCCAGCAATTCTGGGAGTTTAAGTCCACACATCTTAAAGTTGGTAAGGTTGAGAGACACTGCTATAGAGCTTTAGATCCCAGGTCTAGTTAACGGGTTTCAAAACATGAGAGACCGCTGTGAGGAAAGGAGTCCAGAATGTTCTTTGTACGTATAACAGCTGTGTTGTGACAGCACTTCGTGTCACTACGAAGTTTAATGAAGAAACTTCAGTTTATACCTGCATCCTTCTGACAGGCATGGATCAGGTAACTGTCATACCAGGATATGACTGGCTTTGACATAGGAAAGAAAATGCATTTATCACTCAAACCAAAGACATCCATCCCAGGACAGAAACCTTCCATATACTAGAAGGAACTTTTTCTTTAATATTGCAGATATTGGCAAACAAGAATGCATTTGGGTTTCAAATTGAGAAACCACATGCCTTTATAAATTGTGAATAGAGGACAGCAATGTGTTAAGGAAACTAAGGTATTTTTGAGAACTTCTCATCACTTGAAAGACAATAATTTACTGTGGATATATTAAGGGCAGGGTTGCTTTTAGTTTCCTTAGCACATTGCTGTCCTCTATTCACAATCTAAAGAAGCCTATATAAGGTGGATTTGTCAGAGGGAAAAAACCACAGTATGTATATATGTAAAAAAAAAAAGCTTAGCTGCACTGAAAATTTTAACTAAAAAGCAGATTAAGCCAAATTGGTTTTTAAAATGTACACTGAGTATACACCACACTGACATTTCTGGATCATCTTCTGTTAATAAAATCTTAATGTGTTTAGCTGACTTACAGCACTAACATGGGCAGCTCGAGTGCTGAAGGGTCCTTGACTACACCTGGCAAGCCACTACTTTAAAAAGTGGCACATAGTTGGCTATATATTCTTACATACTGAAATGTAATTAATCAATTCCAAGGTTTATTGCAAAAGAAAGTGGCATTCCCACATCCCTGGAACATGTTTGAAAAGTTATCTTTGCTCTCTTCTGTGAGTGCTTGCCTAAAATGCAGAACTAACAAAATTGACCTATTAATGCTGATTTAACTATTTTCAGATTTCATTTGTATTCACTTGTATGAAATTTCACAGCTTACTTCCATTTTATGACCATATTAAATGTGGAAATCTAATGTTTTGGTTTTAAATAAGGCAATATTTAAATATACATCCATTTCATCATTTTTTCGAAAAATAGTTTAGATGTATTTAATATTGTCTGGGTGGAATAATATGCACTACTGTAACTGAGTTTCACTGATGCCAAAATATTGCACGGTGTTAACTTTTTTAGTGGTTTATATTGGGAGGGCTAGTTTTATTTTTAATGGCTATATCTGTTTGTTGCAGAGTTATATAATCTTTGGAAATGGACTTCATATAGAGGTAAGAAACTACTAATTTTCAGGGTATTTTCAGTGAATATATATCATTGTAGCATAATGTATGGGAAGGATTATAGTTTCTTGAGATTAGCCTTTCCCAAACTGGAAAGATTATCTTATATCTAAGATAATTCTGAGAATTAAAGTCCCAACATAACTGAATGGTGCCTGGTTGGAGAAAGGTTAGATTACTAGGAAGGTTTTTAAAGGTTTAGTGAAAGTGTTCTACTAAGTAATTTATTTCTAAAGCTTGTATAGCGAATATGTCCTAAGATTCCACATGTGGTATATAGCAAATAATGTAATTACTTTAAAGACCATAGAGGACAACGGTAATTATTACAACATACCTATTGGCAAGTCATGAACATTGCACAGAATCAGCAAGTAGTTTTTCTTCCTATAAGTGCTTATGATTTCTCAGAACATGCATACTTTATTAGAAATAATGTGGTCAGTCCTTACAATACAAATGTTGTGTTGTTGCTTATATTGAAACATGCCATGTGTTTTCTGTCATGAATCCCATGAGGGTATTTATATGAAAAATAAGAATGTGCATTTAAAATAGCAGACTTCCTGAGTTTGGTTTGACAGTAAGAAAATTTGCAATACTGCAAATGAAACTTGATTTCCTCACAGATTCTTGGCGGAAGGTATGACCAAGTATTCCATCAGGACAGCCTAATCAGGCAAAAGCGAGAATGGATTGTCCCATCTGCCAAGATCTGGGAAGAGCGTGACAATTCCCAGAAGAATCCAATTGCTAAAGTAAGTCAGGCTTGGAAACAAATATATCTTTGGCTTTGCCCTTAATAGCCTTCTGAACTTGGGCTGGAGTTGCAATTCTATCAAACATGGAAGGTGCCAGATTGAGTAAGATGACCATATAATATCAGTTAGGTTATTACTGGAAAAAAATTAAAATGGCAACCATGTTACTTAGTACAGCTAAATTATAATGTAGTGACCTTGTTAAAAGGATTCCATGTTTGCCTTTTTCTCCCCTCCCAGACAAAATTGAGGATAAGATAAAAGTGTTCTACCTGCCTCTATGAAAGTTATTTCAGAATCAGAAATTTTATTGTAGTCAGCCAGATCCTGTGTAGTAGACCACAGGAGAACATCAGTACATAGACAAATTTATAATATTCTGCTTCATTTGAGATTCTCTGTTCTGGTTCACATGCAAGAAAGAGATCCCATGAAAGTCTTTCCTTTTGCCACTTAGTTTTGTGGGGAGCCTTTTCTACATATAGTAGTCCATATGTTGGAGGGTGAGCTGTGGCTTTTGTTTCCTGATTAGGTTCTACTTAATTTTGTTTTAAATTTCTGCATACCTCTTAAAGTATTGTCTACTTTAAGTTTATAAAGGCTGGTTCATACAAACACTTAACTTGGTTCCTGAATTAAGCCATTTTTTGGATTTGTGCAGTTCATTGATCCAATAACTAAATAGGCCACATCCAGAGCAAGGCAAACCTCTTCTTCCAGAAGATTTATATCCAAGAAATTTCTGGACCAACCTTGAAACAGATAGATTGGAATGGTCCAGAGGAAAAACAAAATGTACTAGAGTTTCCCATAGTGTTATACATTGTCCCCAGAACAAAAGGTTTTGTACTTCTTTACTTAACTTCTAGGAAAACTGAAATACAGTAGTGTAAATAGTCATCTTTTTAAAAAAAAATTAAAACATATTTGTATTAAGTTTCAGAGACAAACTCGGTAAATGTTGTTTCTCTTCTCCTATTCCGTATAGATACGGTCTGACAAAGAAGTTGAACCAGGAGTAATTATTACTTACACCATTTCTGGCCAAGGAGTCACAGAACCACCATATCATTTGTTTGTGATTAATGGGAAAACTGGAGAACTGAACATAACTGGAATAGTTGATCGGGAACAAACCCCAATGTTACATGTAAGTGGATGAAATTCTGTCTCTCTTTAATGTATAGATTCATGTCAGTTGTCAGCTCCTGATGTTTACTATATTTACAGCAATTGATTTTTCTTAACCTGCTTATGGAAAAGAGTGAGCAGTATAATTCAATGATATGGTTATTTTTGTTTTCCTGTTTATCATTAATGAAATTAACCATGTGGACTATGTGTTAATATTATTTCAGCTGAAGGGCTATGCACTGAATCAAAAAGGTGAATATCTGGAAAGGCCGCTGGATCTGCTGATTAGAGTTCTGGATATAAATGACAATGAGCCAGTGTTTTCACAGGCAGTTTTTATGGGTTCTGTTGAAGAACTGTGTAATGTAGGTAAGTCCTAGACTTTTATTTACATTTTCATTCTGGCTCAGCATTCATACTCTTTCCTCTGTACAGTTATTTTGACTCCCTTCCTTCCTATAGCCTATGTGTCCTTGTCACAAATGAGCATTTCACTGATTTCAGCATCCAGAATTATAGTATTGCGACAGAGTAGAAATATCACACACTTATTTTATAGTATTGTTGGGGTGGGGCATTTAGAAAACATAACTGAATAGCTGAGAAGCAGTGCTTGACTGGCACAAAAATATGAGGCCCAGTACCCCAAAAAGTCCTGTTTTCAGTTTTATTATACTTTCTGAAGAGTATGATAGTAGGGAACAGAGAATACACATGTGCCTTACTCCTTAACCTTGAGCTCCTTACTATATAGTAATTAAAAAGGCAAAATCTCATAGACTATAAAATAGAGCATAACAAACCAAGGATAGGGGCTGAGCTAAGTCTCTGCTTAGGATAAATGTTTCATGGTGATGCCTTTATCAGGACCTTCTCTCTTACTGGGTTGACAAAAATATAGCTTCCCTTTCCATTTATCTAATGTATCTATTCTGCCTCTGATGCCACTGAATGTTTGTTTGGGTTTATACATTCTGCTTTTCATTTAGGAGCTTGAGATGGCATACATTGCACCAATAGCTTTTTAGTATTCAGAGGCTGAGATTACATTAGATGAGTTTTCTCCCACGTGCCTTCAGGAATGGTTTGCCCATGGTGTTAAAAGCAGGGCAGTTGCAATGGTCAGGAAGGAAATGTGCACTGTTGGCCATTGCTATCTGTTAAGAATATACACTTGTAAAACCTATTCTTCTTAGGTACTCTTGTGCTGAAGATAAATGCAACTGATGCAGATGAGCCCAATACACTCAACTCCAAAATTGCTTTTAAAATTATTTCACAAGAACCTAGTAATCCTCCTGCATTTATAATTAACCAAGCAACAGGCGAAGTTCAGACCGCAATATTCCAGCTTGACAGAGAGGTATTTTTTCTCTCTTAATATTCTTTTAATCGTTTCTTATTTATCTAGTTTCTTGTTTACTTAGTAGAAGTGTGATATATACTGTTAATATCTTGTGCAAAATACTGGCTTGGATCCAGGGTAATTGAACTAAAGGGTTCCTTCCATTTATGGAAGATACTGAAATGTCATGGAGATTCCTTGATGAAATAAGAGGAGGAGACTGATCTTCACCAATTTCCCTTCATCTCTGTGTCACTTCTCCTCCTAGCCTGGAACATCTTCCAGTTCCATGTAATAGTCTTTCAGGAGGTTGGGTGTGCTGCTGGTAGAAGTCACAATTGCCTTCTTGGTCATTTCCTGTAAGCTAAATGTCACTCACTATTTCTTTGGATCCAGCCCAGAGAATCCTTAAGATTTTAGTCCTAATTGTGATTTTTTTTAAAAAAAAGAATTATATTGTCTTTCTTTTTACCTTCAGTTTACAAATAAATAATTAAAAGATGTAGAAACTGTTAATAAGCAGATCCAACATTTTAATATTTTAAAATAATAACAGTTCACAATAACAGTGGCAAGCAGTTAACTATAGTAAAACATAATCATTAATAAAAGCTCAGTTGGATACAATTCACTTAGCCAAATTTAAAGAGGACTTGTTTGATATTTATGTAGTGATTCAGATCCATTTGATCTTCAAACCTCAACTTTGAAGCTCAGCATGTATACTTGAAATGGGGGGTTCTTCCCCATGAGACCTGCAGTGTATTTTGGCTGGATTTCTAGACTACTAGGTGGCTTAAAGCAATAGTTTGTTAATCATTGGTATATGAACTTAATAATAAATAAAATGTATGTTAATGACATATATGCACAAACACATACACACAATCTAATATTTGAGTATTTTTCCAAAACCTTGTTTCACTTTGGCTAGACCTGAGCTCATACAAATTCACTGAACTTTTATGAAATATTTATACGTAGTGGAGGTGCTGTCTTTTTATGGTAAGACTTGTATTGTCGCTCTCCTGCAAAGCCACAATATGATTGTGAACCTTTTTGATTTGGAGGATTAGAAAGAGAAAATATCCTTGTCTTCTGGGGAGGACCACAATGTGTAAATGGCTTATACCTTTGCAAGTTGTTTCTATGGCCTTCTGCTTTCCTGTCTTCTGCTTTCCACTACTTCAGAATACTTTGCTTACTTCCACTCCCAGGCACCATGGTTCCCTCTGTTTGTGCCTTCAGGCAGCAAAAAGGAAGTGTTAAGTTTCTGCACTTACTGTAAATTTCTGCACTCTCCAAGAGTGATAAATATGTGGCCTCCAAATGTGGCCAGAAGGTACAGATACTGATAGTTGTAGTTCATCAATCTCTGGTATTGAGATGGTATTGAGTCTCCACACTCTCTTTAAGGTTCCCCAGGTTATGGCACCACAATTATCTTTCAGCTAGAAGGGGTGGCATTAAACCTTTCACTTAGACACTGCTTTTGTATATCCTAACGTTCATACTATTTGACTGCTCTGCAGGTGCACAGTAAGTATTCCTTGGTTGTGGAAGCAAGAGACTTTGGTGGCGATTCAAATGGGCATGGTCAAGAGACCACTGTACAGATCAAGATTCTGGATGTTAATGACAATATCCCCGTCCTTGAAAAGGCTGTGGTGAGTAAAAAGTGTGTCTGCTATTATGTGGACAGTTTCTTTCGATTATGATCAGAAAGGTGTGTTATTTTAAAGGGCTTTTTTATTTACAGTATGAAGGAAGTGTAAAGGAAAATATAGCTAATGTGGAGATCATGCGCCTGAAAGTCTTTGATCAAGATGAACAATTTACTGATAACTGGCTGGCAAACTTCATGGTTGTGTCTGGCAATGAAGGAGGCTATTTCCATATAGAAACAGATTCACAAACCAACGAAGGAATTCTTACTCTGATTAAGGTTAGTGGATGTGGAAAGGCAGTGTGCTTGCTCCATTGAACTCAGTCCAGTGATGGTACCTAGCAAAAGAAGAGCAACAATGAGAGCATATAGCACAATGGCAAGCTGATCTGATCTGAATGAGCATTCTGCACAGACTGCTATAATCTCATTTTAACTACATCTCTGTGCTATGTTCCATTGTGATGAGATTTTATAGTATGGTAGGATGCTTTGCACATACTGTAGAGCGGTTGTGTTCTGCATGCCCACCTACAACACATACCCACAAACAGCATCCATATAGTTCAGATTCTCATACTTCATAATAATTTAGACAGCTCATTTTCTATTCCACAAATTACATTACAACTCTTGCTTTATCTTAAAACTGTGGGATAATATAGCATCAGTTTTTTTATATAACTATAGTCAAGCTAAGCCATTTAAAAAGAGGTTGGGAACTGTTTTGGCCCCTGTTGTCATAGACTTATGTATGCCTGACGTCAAGGGTGGATAGAGGCTCCTAACTCAGTTGCCTGATGTATCTGTTTTTCAATATAGGATCTACTGCATATGCTCTGTTCTCTTCTGTGCCTGGATCTCAGTCTGATACAATGACATGAAAACTCAAAGAGTCTTTTCTGCTCTTCTTTATATTGACAGGACTCTTGTAGATTTCCAAGTGTATTTTATGTCAAATAATATTGAGGTTACAATAGTAAACCTCCACCAAGATCCAGAAGGATATGCAAGTGGGTTAATTGCAATTACATTCTAAGTTATGACTTTTTTCATTCTCTCTGCAGGAAATAAATTATGAAGAATTGCAGACACTTGACCTGAAGATAGTTGTTTCTAACAAAGCAGCATATCACAAATCAATTATTAGTCAAGGTTACCAAGCAAAACCAGTTCCTATTAGAATTAAAGTGGAAAATGTGAGGGAAGGCCCCATATTTAAGCCCAAAACGTTAGTGATTAAAACAAGTGAAACAATGAAAATAAACCAGCTTATTGGAAGCTTTCAAGCTTATGATGAAGACACTGGAAAAATAGCAGAACACATCACGTAAGAGTTATTTATTTATAAATAAACATGTATGCCACTCAACTCCCAATGACTTGGGTGGCTCACAACAATCAAAACAAAGAATTACAATAAAACCAATTAAAAGGAAGAAAAAAATATAAAAGATGGTAAGAATGACAGACCAGATAGAAGCAACACAAACTCCATCGCCAAAGGCCTGGTTGAAGACCCAGGTCTTCACATTCTTCTAAACAATAGAAGAATGGGGACCATCTGGATCCCAGCAGGAACCTGATTCCAGAGGGCAGGTGCTGCTACAGAGAAGGCACGTTTCTGGGATCCTGATCAATGACATTGTTTAATTGAAGTATTATCAAGTAACCCAGTGACAATCAACTGATTCCATATGAAGATAAGACACAGGGGAGCTGTGCTGGATCAGACCAAAAGCTTGCTTAGTTCAGCTTTTAGTTCTTGCATGGCTTATAAGATGCCTCCAGGAAACTCACAAGCAAGACACGAGTACAGTAACGGCCCTCCTGCTTACATTCCAGAGCAATGTATTGAGTGGCATAATGCATCAGATACCAGAAGTACTGAATGGTGATCACAGTACATAGCCATTGATAGCCTTATCCTCCATAAACCTCTCTAATCCTATCTTGATGAATAACTGCATTGTATGATCTCCCACCATTCAGCTTCATTGATAATTACTGGGTTTTAGTTATTGGAGAAGGAGAAAATTCTGTCCCTATGGGCCTTCAATATACTAAACATAATTTCACCACTATCACGGTCCATCCTTGTTCATCCTTTTCTTTTAAGTTGAAAAGAGGTGCAATTTATGCCTTATGCTTCCCAGTGGGTTTTTTTTTGTTTGTTTTAAATATATTTGCAGTGGCAGCTTGGATAATAAATGTGCAGTATCAATATGATACAGGTATATGATGGCTCTCCACTAATGGCATACTGGAAAATTTAATGTTCACATGTCATGTTAAAGTGTGGTTTTACCCATTGTTTGTTGAGCAAACTAGAGTTAGTGCAAAAGAACAAAGCAGAAATGGCTTGTTGGGCCAACTTCTGGTTGGTTTCCCCTTTTAGCTGTTCTTGCCATGTACCTCTGGATTGGTTAGAAATTTGAATAATACCAACTAGAAATACACCAAGAAACTACAATCAAACTCTTCATTTATGCATCACACTTAAGGCATGATTTTAATCAGGAAACTCATAGCAAATACTAGTGTTGGTATGTGAATGTACTGCCATGTTTTCATATCAAACAGAAACAAACCAGGTCATTATGGCTTAGTGCAGTTTGTGAACCCAGTCAATGTGTAAGCAAAATAAATGGCATGAATTCACTTTTTTATTGTACAAACCCAAAATGTCATCTTTGGAGATAACTACAGTAGCTTTTTAAAAAATGTGTGATTTTCTTCAGAAAGCGATTCCTGTGTTACCTTTTTCTGCATTTTTCTGTGTGGGTGTTTTGGCTTTTTTTAAAAAAAGTATGAAGTGACCCTGAGATGTTGGAGGAAAAATGGAAAAACAAATGGAAAACAAAATTGCCATATTCTGGAACAAACAGCCCCATGTATTTACTTTATGAAATGTTTATGGCACAGAATGTTAAATCTTTTTTAGAAAGTCATCACCATGAAGGTATTAAGTGGCCTTTCACTCAGCTGGAATTACGGTATATACACTGTAACTTTTCTAGATTCTGCTGGCAGGTTTAAAAGCAAATTAGTGCATACTACTGATCGTTTGTTTATTAGGCTGTGGGGGCAGTGCCCGATTCTTTTGGTCAAAACTTTTTGAAATACCTGGGAAAATCATCCAACAGTTTTTCTCAGTGAGCCTTGCAGTTGGTTCAATGTCCATATTTCATAAGGCATATAAATTGATTTAACATACAAAATTGATTCAGTTCCAATTAGCTAAGGTAAAAAAACCATGGAGAAGTACATTTCATCTTTCATTGGGTCAGTGGAGTTTGAGTGTGTGGCAAATTGCTCTGTCTGATAACACAGTAACTCTGAAAACCCCAAAAGAAAGGATAAATGTATTGAAATTTGATTGTTGTTTATTAACTATAAATAGAAATATGTGTAGATGTTTAAAAAGTTTGTGTGTCTCCTCAGAAATATATAGTTAAGTAGGTTGGTAAAATGAGTACCCAGCTTGCTGGGGAAGGTGATGACTGGGGAAGGCAATGGCAAACCACCCTGCTGTATAGTCTGCCAAGAAAATGTCATGAAAGCGGCATCCTCCCAAAGGGTCAGACATGACTCGGTGCTTGCACAGGGGACCTTTCGTGCCTCATGTATGTTTACTCTTAAGTTTGTATGCTTCTTTTCACATATATTTAAAATTTACACAGGTATGCCAAAGGTACTGATATTGCAAACTGGTTGACAGTAAATTCTAAAACAGCTGAAATCAGACTGCTTAAAGTCCCAGACTATGAATCACTGTATGTCGTCAATGGTACTTACACTGTAACAATTTTGGCCATAACTACTGGTAAGTAGTGAATATTTTATTTGTTGTACCCTATAATTGTTGTTAATTGTCAAGAGTTGTAAGGTCTGGTGGGATACACATTTAATAAATAATTAAGCAATGTTCTTCCCATTATTCATGCCAAATTCACATTGGTTAATTTTTTTTAAATCCTACAACCCACCAAAATTGCCTGCAATATATAGTTAGAAAGCAAGTAGGAGACGAAACATTTTAATAATCTGTAGTACCCTACCTTTCTCTTTTCTCTTTTCTCTTTTTTGGGTGGTTCAAAACATATAAGGCTTTGGAAAAATGCCAGCAAATGGCATAGAGAAAGCATGAACAAAACTGAATTTTCCTACTCTGAAGAAATTGGTGTTGGTCTTAATTTTATCAAACCACAGCCAAACTAGTAGTCTCGGATTGTGTTTCAGTGAACTGGTAGGATTGAGATTACACAACATTTAATGATCTTGTCATGCGAACCCAGAATCTTTGTCTTTTTTGCATCAAGATTAGGCTCCAGTAACCCAGAACAGATTAGTTTTGAGTAATTTACCTTAACCTGGCTACCTTATGCTCAAAATCAGGAGAGAGCTTTAATGTAGGGTAATTTTCTTTTCCAGCTACCTGCAGAGAGATCAGTGTCTAGGGTGGTTTTTAGAATGCAACTTCTCTAAGCTTTCGATTTCTTTGATTTTCTTTGCCTTGGTGAATGTGCAGATTGCTAAATAGGTGCAGAAAGTAGTTGAGAAAATAAATCTAACTCTCTGCTTCATCTATGCTGGCTCTGACTCCATTTTTCTTAAACTGCACCCCCAACCCCCATGGTAGCCATCCAGATTCCACAAAAGAGACAAGGATGCTGGCAGAATAACTGCTGCCTTTATAACCAAGGCAGACTTGGATTCCATTGATCATCGGTCTCTGCATTACCAGGTGAATCCATTCCCTGAGGACAACAGCAGACTGGTTCTGTCACATCATGCACAATCAGAATATTTCACAACATTCTGCTTACTAGAGAGCCAAGATCACTTTTCCCCCTTGAGTAAATCCATAATGCGATCATACACCTTTCGTGTTGTGTGGAATTCTGGTGTGTCATTATGCTAAATGAATGTAGGAGCAGAGAGTTTAGTAAAACAGTTGCATTGTACAGTGAGAGCTAATAATCTAAAACTGACCATAGTGTAATCTGAGGCTCTGAATTTTTGAATAGTTGTCTCATTAACTATGATGAGTGTGGAATAACACTATAGCAGTGATCCAAAACATTTTCATGAGTATGAATTGTATTTTATATTCTTCCCAACTATGTAAACTTCTCATAATTCAAACACTGGGCTCACATTTAAAATCTTGTACATGCTTAGAGAAGCAAACAGGTTTCTAATTGATCAGCAGTTTGTATAAAAATAGATGTGCCTTCTGTGCTTTACAGACTACCCTCCAAAAACAGCTACAGGTACCATTGTTATTCAGGTTGAAGACACAAATGATCACTGCCCAATTCTTGTGACTCCAACAACAACTCTCTGTACTGATGCAAAGTATATTAATATCAGTGCTGAGGATCAAGATGGACATCCAAATGGTGGCCCTTTCACTTTCATGGTCATTGATGAACCTGGAAGAATGTCAGACAAATGGAGAATTGGCCAGATAGATGGTAAGTCAGTAAGAGTCAGTACCACATTTTATAGAGATTTGAGTGGCTCTGAAGCTACAGGATTTATGAGAGCATAACCTTGTGGCTTGGTTCTTGTATCATGCCAAGCAGTCATGTGGTTGGATTGGTTTTAGCTGAGATGCATGAACCCAGTTATTGTAATTTGTAAATCCCATGAAGGATGGGTAAATTGGCATAGCATAAGCTAATCTATGGCAGACATTCTATTAATAGATGGTAGTTTGCTGCCTACCTGCTTTTATAGCTTGTTCCTGGAGATGAGAGAGAGAGCACTGGTGGAATTCTAGCTTAGTAAAGAGCTATCTGACTAATTGTGACCAGTTAGTTTAATATTAACCAATGCTGTTTTAAGTAACTGTAGCAAACTGAATTTTGTCTTACTGGGAAAAGGGGCTAAAACATCTTATGCTGAACAATTGAGACTGAGATTTGTCCAGTGATAAGCTGCTGCTGCTTTTTGGTCTGGTGCACACATTGTATTAACCCTGAATATGGTTGGTTTGGTTTTAACTCAAGACAATTTATATGAACTAGCCACTGTGATTTATAAACCACCATTTATGATTTAGCATATTGTTTGAATTTAGCCATGTACTATATGGTTTGTTCAGTAAGCCATGGTTAAATGCCCTGTGTGAATCCATCTTTTGTTTTGACCTTGATAGCCAGATCTTATACTGGAGAGCAGCAGATTTGCATCTCTACATTTGTATCTTTTCCTCTAAAAAATATTCCTGATTTCCTTTCTGCTCCGAAGAACTGGTGGTCAAAGTCAGGGGAGAAATATTAGTGGTGCTGCTTCATTGTAGATTAGACTAGATTCAGTTATTTCATTCAGATATAATCCTTCCAGGCGGAGGGATTGTTTCTGGTATATCTGAATGAAATGGGGCAACATGTTTAGCGCCAGTTGTAAAATAAAATGGAAGTAGGTTTAGGAGGGCATCCCAAAGCCTGCAAGCTCCACAGCTAGGAAATCTTTTCTTCTCATGATTGACTGAATTACCTTGAATGGATTGAACTTCCACAAATACATTGTGGATGTGGGATTAGAGTAATATTTCGATCATCCAGAGAATTGTAGCTTTGTACACAATGTGCAGTTTTTCAAAACATTGTGCAATAGTTACAGAATCTAGAAATGTATAGTTGTCTGCTAATAAGAATTAGATTAGATTCACTTACTGTATTCACTCCTCCTCTTTTGGGGAGATGGGCGGTAACAAAATTTGAATAATAAAAATAAGAATGCTTTTTTTTTAAAGCAACTTCTCCTAACTTGGGTATGCTTTAGAAGTACAGATCAGCTCCCAGAATTCCTATCAATGACCATTCAGGCTGAGGAATCCTGGGAGTTGAAGTCTGCAAGGTTGGGGATGACCGCTGTAGATAACAGGATGGTAACCCCAAAGGTAGCAAGACTTCTGGTTTTATTCATTTCTATTACATTGCTGAACTCTACTGTTGTTTTTTTTCTTCCCTACAAAGGGACTAGAGCCCAGCTTCTACCCCAGGATGTGACACCTGGCATATACAAAATTCCTGTTTTAGTGAAAGATAACCAAGGTTTCAGCTGTCCTGACCAACAAGTTCTGGAGGTGCACGTTTGTGATTGCAAGGGTGACGGTGGTTGCAAAGAAGCAATTGTTAGCTCCTCTGTTTTTCTGGGACCTGCTGCAGTTGCACTGATGATCTTGGCATTTTTGCTGCTACTCCGTAAGCTTTTAATGTTATTCCATAATGTCTAGAGTCATGATTAGCACTAAACAAGTCTCTGACCCAAAGGCCCCTTCATTTGAGAGCTTGCAAATCTTTCACTTCATTTAAAAAAGGAAGACTGTAGACTTCCATAATTAATTCCTACTGTAATAAATAGGAGTTAAGAAACGCACCTTTTTATTTTGTTGTATATAATGTGGGATGGAACATTACAAAAGGCATACAAATGTTAAGGTGTTATTGTTTTTTTTCTTTTTGTTTCTGACTATTTAGGAGCTGGTGTTTCACTTTGATTCTTGCTCAAGTTGTTCTGGGCTTTCTTCTTAAGAAAGCCATATTGGCAGCTAAGAAACTTCCAAACTTGGAGTAACAAGGGCAGGACAGAGTGTGTGTATATGTATGTGTATATACACTCAGTCCTGACCTTATCTTGGTACTCCTGCATATACACATGTATACGTATATACATATTTGCTTGCTTTTTTAAAAAGTTAGTGTTTCAAGGTGCTAGTTTTTACACCTAGCAACAAATTCTGTATTGATATCTAACCATTCTGGAATGTATACAAACCTGAATATATGAAAGCACTTAAAAGCAAGCAAGATGAAAAGGCGAGAGGTTTCTTTCTGCTGATAGTGCTTGATGCTCTGTTCTTCTCATTGGAATGTTAAAAACTGTTGAGCTATTAGAAAACAAAGATCAGGGCTGAGCAGGAAAAGTGCCTGTTTATCATCATATAAGTTGCTCATCTCTCCTGGAATTTTTTAATAATTTTGTTCTGATTGTGGAATGTTTGTTTGAGATGGATCAGATTGCACATGCAGATGCACTCAAGGTTTTTTCCCCTGGCATGTGATCTTTGGTTGCTCACTGCTGTGCTGTGTTCCTTCGCAGTCGTACCTCTCTTACTGCTGGCTTGTGGCTTTGGATCAGGTGGTGGGAAAGGCTTTGTAGCCATACCTGATAACAGTGAAGAAATGTTGCGTAACTGGAATAGTGAAGGAGCAGCACCTGAAGACAAGGTATATTGCATTTTGCCTTTTCTTTCTCTTACTTTGGTTTCCCATTTCTTAAAATGTGCAGAGGCTGCTTGAGAAAACAAGCTGCTTTAAATAAGGCAAACTTGTCTTAAAAGGATATGCTAAAACGGACTGGCAAAATTAAAAGGACTAATATATGTAGGGCAGTGTTTTTCAAACTTGCCAGCTTTAAGAGGTGTGGACTTCAATTCTCAGAATTCCCAGCCAGTATCTTAAAGTTGCAAAGTTTGAAAAACACTGATCTAGAGCACTGATCTAGAGCAAAATCCTGAGAGTGCCTTGGACTGCAAGAAGATCAAACCAGTCCATCCTCCAGGAAATAAAGCCAGACTGCTCACTTGAGGGAATGATATTAAAGGCAAAACTGAAATACTTTGGCCACATAATGAGAAGACAGGACACCCTGGAGAAGATGTTGATGCTAGGGAGAGTGGAAGGCAAAAGGGAGAGGGGCCAACCAAGGGCAAGGTGGATGGATGATATTCTAGAGGTGACGGACTCGTCCCTGGGGGAGCTGGGGGTGTTGACGACCGACAGGAAGCTCTGGCGTGGGCTGGTCCATGAAGTCACGAAGAGTCGGGAGCGACTAAATGAATAAATTAAAAAAAAGAGCAATGTCAAGTTACCAGGCCTGCAGTAATAAATGCAGTGACTTAGTAAGCCCCATTTAAAGCACTGGATTTAGGTTGCAGCCATAATCATATTTACTGGGAATTCAAGTCAAAACAGCTTTACTGCTAAATCCTAATGTTATAAGAAGGTCCTGTTGGTTTCAGATAAACACCAGCAGGGTGTGAGAAAATGATTCTCATTTTTTTTCTGAAGTACCTTTAAAAAGCTGTGCTTCTCCAACTTTGTTTCCACCTGCTCTTCTCCAAGCAATGTGCTTCTAGGAGGGGCTTGAGAGGAACACAGAAGTAGCCACAATGTAGAACCCTGTATTTCCTTAGGTGTATTATAAACCTTTCCTTTTTCTCTGAGTAAGAAGTACCAGACCAGGCCAAGACCAAATTCACGTAGCAACCTAGCAAAGCCATTCCCTTCATGGTTTCAGTGTTGCTCCTTCCAGGCTCAGATTTGCTTTTTAATTGTTGCCTTTGACGTTAGGCAATCCTGAACCTCCTTACTTCCTCTGGTTTGGAAAAGAACCTGGGAAGTGGGGCAGCCATCGCAGGTGCAGGAGCAGCAGCTGGAGCAGCAGCAGCAGCAGGGAGCGGCTTTTCCTCTGCAGTCAAGGAGCAGCATGTCAGCAGCAACACGATCACGAGATGGCAGAGAGAAGAGCAAGAAGCTCTTCTTTCCAGTGCAGCGTTTGGAGGTGCCGCAGCAGGGGCGGGCTTGACTGCAGGCAGGACAGTACTGATGGGAGCTGGCAGAACCCTGGCCATGGGAAGTGGCACCATCAGGAATGAAGAATTCTTACGGGATTACTTCAGTGAGGTAAGAGTCTACTTTCTGAATTCATTCCATAGATCAACATCTTCTACCTTTCGATGATATATATTGACCTAGGTGTTTATTAATCTTGTTGGATTTATCATGGTTGGGTATATGTTATTGCAGGGAAGGGCATCTTTTTCCCAATTGGGGGAACTGTAGCTTATTCCTTGGACAGGCCAGCAGGCTTCATTAAGAAATCTCCTGTTGGTGACACAGGGATAGGACAGGGGGGTGGAGGGAGAGAATGGGGCTGAAAACATTCAGCCTGGCTTTGCATGCTTTTGAGGAAGTGGAGCAGGGGGATAATTAGGGCTAGAAGGGCCTTTCCTTTTTTTGCCAAGCATTTTCCCATTGTAGTTTAACTATTTTGCTGCATAATTTTTGCACACGCTGGAGGACATTTTCATGGATTTTCAAGAGGGTTACAGTTCTTCATATTTCAATGATATCAGACAAATCCTCTGCTTCCATCCCCTTTGCCTCATTTCCTTTTTAAAACTATAACTTTAGTTGCAACTGCCGCTGTCAGTATTTCTCCTAAAGGCATATCAGTTGTCCACGATTTCTCCTGTATTGCCACGTTTCAAATAGTGCTCTGCCCCTGATGTAGCATGATTCCAGACTATGCTCTGGAAAGATGCTTTCCAGTAGTCTCTGGAAAGTTGCTATTCCAGAATGTAATCAGGAAGCAGGGCAAGCTATTAGGAAGAGATCCAACCACACTTTTAAAGAGAAAAGAAGAAAGGATTGGGGCAAAATGCCATTGATCCTTGTTGAATTGTTAAAAAGATGTCAGTAGAGCTTGCCCCCTTATTCCTGGAAATAAGGAAAATGTTCTTTCCCAAATCAGTAAACTTCTGCTGTGTTTAAGCACCATCCAAAGTTTAAAATTAAACCGGTGAACTTTCTTTTTAATTTTATGCATAAACTTTTTTTTTGTAATAACTTTATTAAAGTTTTAATAAAAAAGATAAAAACGAACAAACTAATATTTAAGGTGAAAAAAAGAAAGAAGAGTAAAGAAAGAAGAAAGAAATATAAAGAAATAACTTCTGATTTTCTTTTACAACAGCTGTAGGTACAAAATTAAACTGAACTCTTACTCTATGGTTACAACATAACTTTCATTTTTTCTATCATCTACTATTTTTTCTAATCATCAAACCCATATATCGTAATTTCATTTTTTTCTGTTTCATGCAAAAGGTCCAAAAGGGGTTTCCAATCAGCATTAAACTTAATAATTGTCTTTTCTCTAATCAAGGGCTGTCAGTTTAGCCATCTTGGCAAGCTCCATCATCTTCCCTATCCACTCTTCCATTGTGGGTAATGTCAAATCTTTCCACCATTCTGCCTATAGAAGTCTCACTGCTGTTATCATATATAAAAACAAAAGTTCCATGAGTGTTTTCCAACTTTTTGTCAATCAGTCCCAGAAGAAATATATCTGGCTTCAGTTGTATATTAATCTTTAAAACCTTCTGAATTAATGTCTGGGTCCAATTTTTTTTTCTTTTTTATGTGCCCACCAAGCATGGTAAAAAGTGCCCTCTAATTCAGATTTCCAACATAAATTCGAAGTACCTTTATATATTTTACACTGTTTTTTCCCCTGACAAATACCAACGACACATCATTTTATAAAAATTATCTTTGAGATTGTAACGTAATATAAATTTCAGTCCTTTCATCCACATATTCTCACATTGTTCCATTTGTATGTTATAACCAAAAATTTTAGCCCATCTTATCATACATTCTTTCACTTGTTCTTCTGTTTCAAATTTCAATAAAAGTGTATACGTTTTAGCAATAACATGTTCATCATTTGTACATAATTCTGTTTCAATTCAGAGTTCCCATATTCAAAACCAAAGGTCCTTTTATCTACTTCAGATCTTTCTAATAATCATACATGGGAAAACCGTTGAAACATATATCCTTCTAATGTCAAATCTTCTCTTTTTTTTAATTCAAGATTTTATTCATTAAAAATTTCTACAAAAGAAATTCTACAAGACATATATACAAAAAGATTTTTCAACAAAACAAATTAACAAAAAAATCAACATACATTTCTACACATCTTGCTATAATGTCTTATGATTTTAACTTTCCTTTTTCCTAAGGAAAATAGGTGTGTCAACATATACAAATCATATAAATAAGAGGTTTCCGACTAAACTAGCTAAAGATATATATTAAAACCCCTAATGTTATTCCCAGTAATTTTGAACTCTTATTTTACTATTTATTTCAAAATATGCGCTTCTTTACAATACAAAACCCAATATCATTGCTTCAGTTTCATCAACTGCATGCAGGTAATCAAAAATTGGTTGCCACATTTCCTTAAATTTCAAAATATTATCTTTCATTATACATGTTAATTTTGCCATTTGTGCTAATTTGATGAGTTTTACTATCCATTCTTCCATTGTTGGAATAGTTTCCCTTTTCCAATACTAATCTGGCCTCTGTGATCATGTAAAGCATCAAATTACTATATTGTTGATCGCCATCAAAGAGACCTAATAAAAAAAATTCTGTTTTTTTTCCCCATCTTTTTCTTAAAAATTTTCTGAAATGTATCATGAATCTGTGCCCAAATTTTTTTTGCTTTGCTACAAGTCCACCACATAGGATAGAATGTTCCTTCCATTTGCTGAGATTTCCAACATGTATCTGAAGTGTTAGTATACATTCTTGCTAGTTTTTGTGGTGTCAAGTACCATCTAAACATCATCTTATAAAAATTTTCCTTTAAATTATAACAATGAAAACTTTAAATCCTTAGTCCACATTTTTTCCCATTTTTCTAATGGAATGTCATAACCAATATTTCTTGTCCAATTAATCATGCATGTTCATTTTCTTGATTTGTTTGTGACAAGATTTTATACATTTTTGTAATAATATGATCATTATTTAAATATAATTGTTTTTCAAATTCTGATTCTTCTTTTTTAAATTTATAGTTCTTTTTATCTAATTTGAATTGTTCATTTAATTGGAGGCAAGTAAACCAATTACACATGTGGCCTTCATTTTGTAGTTCTTCCCGAGATTTTAAAATAGGCAGACCACTTTGATCGAATTTCAATAGATCTTTATATCTTAACCATTTAGTCTGGTCCCCTAGACTTTCCCTTCTTGATAGGGCTTCTAATGGTGATACCCAATTTGGTATATTTGGAAGTAATCTTTTTTTGTATTTGTCCCAGGTCTTAAGTAACGTTTTTCTAATAATGTGATTATTTAAATTCTTTGTTCAATTTTACTTTTTCATAGCAGATATAAGCATGCCAACCAAATTTAATTTTGTGTCCTTCTAACTGTAAAAGTTTTTGATCTGCCAATATTAACTAGCCTTTGATCCATAGAAAACAACAAGCTTCCAGATATAACTTAAGATCAGGTAATTCCAGGCCTCCCTTCTCTTTGGCATCTTGCAATTAATTCTTGGTTTTTTTCCCTGCCATAGAAATTTCAAAAATGTCTTTTTGCCATAACTTAAAAGTTTTTTCATTTATCAAAATTGGAATTGTTTGGAACAGAAATAACATCTTTGGTAATATATTCATTATAATTGCAGATATTCTTCCTAAAAGAGATAATTATAACTTACTCCACCTCTCTAAATCTAATTTAATCTCAGACCACATTTTCTCATAGTTGTTGTGGAATAATGCATTATTATTAGCTGAAAGTATTATTCCCAAGTATCTAATTTTCTTTTCTATTGTAAAGCCAGTTTTTTCTTTTTAAAATTTCTTGTTTTGGGGTCATATTTTTACTCAATATTTTAGTTTTTTGGTTATTAATTTTAAATCCTGCTACCTCTCCAAATTCTGTTATTTTTTTCAATAAATAGTCTGTTGAATCTAATGGGCTTTGTAAAGTAAACACTAAGTCATCTGCAAATGCTTTCAATTTAAATACTTGTTTTTAATTTTTATCCCTTTTATTCGTTTATCAAATCTTATCTCTCTAATAAGAACTTCTAAGACAAGAATGAATAATAAAGGTGACAATGGACATCCCTGTCTCGTTCCCTTTTCTATTTTACAATTATCTGTTACTTCTTTGTTTACTATTATTCTAGCTTTTTGTGATGAATAAATTGCTTTGATCCCCGTCGTAAAGTCTTTTCCAAACTCCATTTTCTCCAATACCTTGATCATAAATCTCCAATTTAAATTATCAAAGGCCTTTTCAGCATCCAAAAATATTAAGGCTATTTGGGTTTCATTATGATGATGTGCATATTCCAAAATATCTATCACTGTTCTTGTGTTGTCTTTTATTTGTCTTTTTGGTAGAAGGGCTTCTCTGCCTTTTGGCTAAGATCAAATGTATCTGTTCTTACCAGTTTAATGTCAAATCTTCTCTTGATTTCATTTTGAGTTCTCCCTGGAAGGATTCCCAGATGTCACCATAAGTTAACCGTTTATGTTTAGTTATCATTTTTTATGCATACACAATTAACAAAACAATCTTTAATCATAAAAACAAAAAATTAAACTAAAAATACAAATGGAGGAAGAAAAGAAAGAAGAAAAATCTACCTTATATATTTATTTATTTATCTAATTTATCCCCGCCCATCTCCTCCCATTGGGGGACTCTGGGCGGTTTACAACAATCTATTAAAAACCAATATATATTTACCAATAGTCACTGGTTTACTAGTGAACTCACTACTATAATAGTACAGAATATTATTGTAGAATATTACAAAATCACACATATTGCTGCATCCTTTGATTAGTAGAAAATATTGCCTTTCCCAAAATAGATCACAAATTTCTGGACTTCTGGGGAAGAGATGGCAAACTAAAAACTTTTAGCAGAGCTGACAACCAGTAACTGGCTCTTCATAATTCCTCTCTGGACAAAGAGAGGACTTGAGATTGCCCACAAGTGCTCCAGACAGTTGCTGCTTGCAAGGAGACAGCAAGACAGCAGTCTCCAGGAAGTTTAGAGCTCTGGGAGATGAGGGAATAGCCATCTTGTTCAAACCACAGTCGGCACCTTTAAGGACACTGGGTTCGCATACTTCCTCTTCGTTTTCTAATCACTTTTAGAAATTGCTTGTTAACTGCTTTTCACTTATTAGGAACCTTTGGATCGACAAGATTTCAAGCTATAGAAATCAATCAATAAAATAAATAAATAAATAAAAGATTTACAGCGGTGGGTGAGTTTCCTTCAATCCTTAGCAAAAGAAGTTTTTAATACAACTTTAAGGACTTAAAAAAAATTTTTTTTTGAATAAACAGTCTCAAAGGGTGATCAGAACATTGATTTTGGAAAGTTACAGATGAACTAATGGTCCAGATGAATTTGAAATAAGACTTTGAAGGTTGGACAATAGAGGGAACCAGAAGGAACTAAAGATTACAATTAAAGGAGAAGAACGCTTAAATTCAATTTACTAATACAGAATGAAGCAAAATATTTTAAAGTTGGACATATTGAAGAATATTTTTGAACAGTGGACCCAGAAGTTAATTTTAAGAGTATCTGCCTCTATAGATAGACTATGTTTAAAAGATGTTATGGAAGAGGAACAAGTTTTACCTGACAAGATTGAGGCTGATCTGAAAGTGTACTTAAAAATGTCAGGTTACAAGAATGATATGGAAAAAGATGCTGTACTGGTTATACAAAAGCTGCTGCCTGATGTCTTAATAATTAAAAGGAATATACAAATAACAAACCAAGAGAGTGACCTGGATAATTTTCCTATATTGGATTTACAAAAGAGGCTTGTTAAAGCTTTGAAGAATTTTGTGAGAAGGGACAAAGAAAAAATGAAAAGAAATCAAGTTCTAGGACATTATTTGAAGGGACTAAAGATCAAGATTGTTAAAAGTAAAAGGAGGGAATATAAAGTTGATTTATTTGATCAAGGTTAAAATAGATACATTGTAATCTCTGGTAACCCTTAATGGACTTTCACTGATCAGGACTGAAATGACAAAGCTTTAAGGATTTGTTTAGAGATAAGAGATGGGATATGGGTAGAAGAGATCATTTGTTGTATTTTAAGAGAAGGTGATAAGTTACTAAAATTGTTTATACTTGTGATGAAGGGGGAAGTCATTTCTTTATATGTATATTTTTTCTTTACTATATTCTTATTTTTTTTTCTGCACCTTTTTAATTTTTTTTAGTTTGTATTCATTTTTACCTTTGCAACTTTAATTTTTAATAAAATTACTGTAAAAAAACAAATTAGATCATACACTTCTGGCAACCATTCCCTGACACCTGGTATAGTATCATATTTCCAATTTCTAAATTTGATTCTTTTAGTCACTCCTCATGCTTGATACAGCCATAATTCCTTATAAGTCAAATTCTAAAGCTTTGGTATATAGTTCAACATTACATTAATGTTTTTAACATTTAAAGGTTTTCCCATAAATCTGCTTATATACATTAATACACTATCCCAAAAAGCTGCCCAAAAAAATCACATGACCATATCATATGGGCCAGTGGATCTTCAGTTTTTTTTTTACGTTTTGTTCTGATACCATCTTGCCTTAGTAGATGAGGTTAAAATTCCCCAGTCCAGTAATTAATTTTCTGTAACAGTTAACTAAGTAGTTCTGAGAGGGCTCAAGATGGGGGTGAAGTTTTTGCTGTCCTTCATTGTTGGAAGCTAAGAGATGTTCATCTGAGGTGTCCTGCATGTGAATGTGGCCTTCCCATTGAACCATCCTCCATGACTTGCTCCAGTTTCTTTAAATAGTTTGTGATTGACCACTTTTTGATACTTTTGAATTCAGTTAGCAGATCAACACAAAAAACATTCACAGATCCATGGTTTTCTCAGTCTCCTTATGCTGACCAGCACTGGGTAAATACAGAGACGAGATAGAGTTCTGTAGGCATGGGAATCCCACTCTTTTTTCTACTCTCTCCCCAGCCTCTTCTGGTTGTTAGTTCTTCAGGTTTCCTACAACTGCCACTCTAATTCTCACTCCATGCTCCTTCCAAGTACTTTTTCCTGCTTATCCTACCCATCCTGTACTTGGTACTCTATCACTGACCTTTCTAACCAGGGCAGGTCAGGGTTGCAACCCAAACGTTTGAAGAAAATCAGGCTGGAGAAGCCTCTCAAAGCAGCCTCTCCCCTCTCCCCACCTCCTCCAAAAAATATTAACAACTGTTTATCATAGTTACTAGCAATACTTTTTGAATCATATATAAATAAAGGTGACTTATTTATTTATGTTGTTTGTTTATTATATTTTTAATCCATCAAATTGTAAATGTTCTTGATGTGAATTACATAGAAAAATAAAAAGAGAATAAGAATGCACTGTAATTCAACCCTAAAGCCACCTCCGCCCCCAAAACTAACATATTCTCTGCCATTAATACATCTAAAAGTTTTCATGGGAAAAAAAAGAGAAAGTTTATGAGGCAACTATACAAGGGGCTAAAACTGACCCTTTTAAATCTACTGTCCTGGAAATCTGCTACCAAAATATGAATTGGGGGGTCCTTGCTCTTTTTGTCCAAGTAGAATGGCTCTGGGTTGGAGTGTTCTGCATACGAATGTCAGTGGCTTTGTAGTTTGGAAGTATTACGTAACTCTGATGTATGAACTAATCTGATCTAGAGGCTTTAGTTAAAGAAAATTACAACTTCTGAAATGTGAGTGCTCATTATTCTTGTTTTTCCACATTTTAGAAAGCTGATACTTTTGCTGATGCGGATGAAGTGCAGCTTGCCAAAGATTGCCTACTCATTTACTCACAGGAAGAAGAACATGATTCCCCTCATGGTTCAGTTGGCTGTTGTAGCTTTATTGAAGGCGACTTTGATGAACATCTCCTGGATGACTTGGGAGACAAATTTAAGACTCTGGCTGAGATCTGCATGGGCAAACACACAGGCCTAGAAGCAGAGCAGCTCAGCTCTCACACCCAGAAAGTAATGAATGGATCCGGTCTGCAATACTCACAGCAGCAAAATGCACTGAATGCTGAACACACCTATTCTTCGGGGTCTGTCTACAACGTACCTGAACTTGGGAAAGGCTTTGGTTCCGAAACTGTGACTGAGGAAACGGTAACTGAGACAACTGTTAAAACTAAGCCTGGCCTGCAGCCAGTAAAGCGGATCCCAGACCCTATGATTAGTAGCAGCAGCAATGTTGTAGTGACAGAAACATCCTACACGGCAGTACCATCAACAGTCATCCGTGACCCTCAGTTTAAGGAGAATGTGGTAGTGACAGAAAGGGTCCTTGCACCTGCTTCTAACTTGCAGGACATGTTAGAAATGCCTGCTGGAGTCTTCCCAGACCTTCCAGATTCAAAGTACGTTGTCGTGAGAGAAAGGGAGCGGTTCCTTGTGCCTAGTTCTGACTTAAAAGCGTCTTTGAGCATCCCCAATCTGTCAGAAGGGCAGAACATGGGATTAACTGAGAGAGTAATGACACCAATTTCTGGTGTGCAGGCCACAGCTGATTCAGGCACCTTTTCTGGAAATGAAAGGCAGGAACAGATTTTAATCTCTGACTCCTCCTTTAACCAAAGTAGCCCAGAGGAAGTGCTTCCCACGGGTTCAACCTTGAGCAAGTCCTCAAGGGTCAAAAAATACAGCTCTGTCCAATATACACGCTCATAGGTGGTAAATTTTCACCCATCACTTCATATGTAGTATTTAACGTTGGTAGGATTGGTGCATTTCCTTCTCAAAAGCTTGAATACATTGCCTCACTTTCCTAACAATGCTTATTAACAATCCATAAGGGTGCAACCTTAAAACCACTTACTAGGAGCAATGCCTCATTGAATAATGTAGGGTTTATTTCTGAGAAGTTACTCATAAGATTGCTCTGTTAGAGCTCCTGCAAGAGACTCCCCAAGCTTGCACAGCTAGAAAAAAATATTGTTTATCAAAAGAGTAACATAAATCTCTGTATGACATCAAAGCTAGTATATTTTTAGTCTGGTTGATAATCCAGTTAAAGTCAGTTCAGTTTTGTTCATTGTGCAGCAAATTCTACTGGCCTGCACCATGAGCCTAAACATGGTACTTTCAATTATTTTTTTAATGAATTCACTGGATTTATTGTTTCACCAGTGTAGTTAATGCTGAAGTATATATCAGCAAATTTGAACATGTTTGTTTAGTCAAACTGACTTCAGAAATGTGTCTTTTAAACAGCACAGTGTTCACAGTCAGCTTCCACTGAGCTTGGTGGGGTTTATTCTTCAGTCTGTACAGTCAGGATGCAGCCTTAAATCTACAATTTTAACTGGTATGAGGTTTGTTACATAAAGAGGGAGTATTCATATTCTTTAAAAGAATGGATCTCACTTGATTTTAAAAAATTAAACTCTAGATTTTTATAAATTCTCTACCAATAGAGACCAAGTGGAATGCGATTTTGTTTTTTGTATTTCCTTTTCAAGCTGAATTAGTTTGTCTGCGTAGTTGGTTCAAATACTGTATTTGAACAGGATATTACATTTCTGAAGGCAGAATTCCATCCACTGTGGGGGGGGGGGGTTTACCCTAGATGCCAGATATCATCACACAATCTTGCTCAATGCCATGGCCATCAAAAAAAATTAACCTTTGTCAATCTCAAGATTTCCGCCATTTTTTAAAAAAATGTTTACTTTAAAAAAAATGAGGTTCTGCACTCTGGATGCCTATCCTGTATTCTCCTCTGAGTTTCCTTTTCTACCCGACAGACTGTCGGGATTCCACACCCCATTGGACAGGCCCAGTCTTGGTTAGCCTGTTTTATGGAAGAAGGATTCCCTAAAGATGATTCCCAACGATGTCTTTCAGATCTGCTGATCCCTCCCTCTTGTGCATGGGGAGTGCAGTTTTATTAGATAAGAATCATTCTGTAAATACTTGAGTGCGCTCTAAGGTATGGAATCAGGTTTGGCTTTCTTTGCATGTGAAATGAGTTCCTGTGTTGCTCAACAGATAAACCACTAGAGATAGATCAAATTAAAATAAGTATCCAGTGTGGGATGCAGAAATAATATTGGACTTAGAGAAGGAGAGAATTCAGCCTTGAGGCCTGTTTGATGCCCTTGTACCATTGATACATTTTTGTTTCACATACTTCGTAAAGACCTTAAGCTAAAAGATATAAATAATGACCATAGCATGTTTTGAGTTGGACATTTTTGTACATAATATGTCTGTCTGATAATTGAAATGTTAATATGAGAGGAAATATGAATACATATGTTTATGTTTTGGGGTGAACAATGCATTCATAGGATCAAACATCTGCTGATTTTAAGTTTTCTCCTTTTTAAATTCATAGTTCTGTCTATGGCTATTATATATGATGTCATGTTATAGTGAATTTAAGCCACTTCAGTAGTCCACAGTGGACTTACGGTTATTTTCATATTTTTCTCATCTGGTATGGGAATACAACCTGCTTGATTTCAAAATGTAGTAACTGATTTCAGGGTTCTTAACTTTCATTTTATATATCTTGACTTTGCTGTTTAAGCACTAGTTTTGTAGTTGAGGAATGGGCTGGATATGCTGGAATTTTTTAATGGAATTTGAAATAAAACCAAAAAACCTATGTGGTTCGCAATTCTTTTAGCTCATTTTAAAGGAGGTTAGTATGCACATTAAATTCAGATTGCTGTCAAAATTGCTGCCAGTTATTAGTCCAATGAAATCTTTGTAATGAGACATATCCTACATGCCAAATGGTGTTGATTCAGAAATCAATCCCATAGAGTAAACACAATACAATTTGCTTCAAATAAATGAGTTTAGGACTGCAGTCTTAACCAGGTTTTGTCATAATCAGATATATTTGCATTCTGTTATCACCAAAGCAATTATGGAAGACCTTTTCTCATGAGAAACAGACTAAATTGAACACTTGGTTAATGAATAATGAAAGGATTGAGACATGGAGTTGAGTTCACTCTGATAAATCTATGATGACAAAGTGGGTGCTGGGACAAGGGAATCTCACATGAATAGTATGATTTGACGTGTGTTTACCTGAACATAAATCCTACTGTTTTTAATGGTATACAGTGAGGAGTAAGTACAATGAACTCAGTTGTGTTTTTTTCTGAGGACATCTGAAAAGGATTGCATGTTTTAGAATTTTGTTATTTTTTTTCAGGCATAGTTTTTTTTCACATTCCTGCAGACTAGGTAAACAAGGGAAGAAATAAAACTTTTGGACTAGCAGTGATCAGAAGATGAGTACAATATTACTCAAAAATATTCTGGTGTCTAGAAGTATCACAAATGGAAAAGCCCTGTATCAGTGGATAAAGGACTGTTAATCTGAATTGATATAGGGAAAGATGTAATTGTCTATCACATAGATTCAAATGCAGGGAGAGGGACACAGTTACGAATATAAATGCCATTGTTACACACACAACCCTGTGGTTAGAAATACCCTCCTTCCATCATTGGTACAGTCACGTTATAGGTGGCTTTGTTTATGAAAACAAAGACTTTGGGTTGGATCTCAGTCCTCTGAAAGCAGTGGATGTTCTGTAAGCGTAATGAAGTTTGTATTGTGCTTATGGATTAACAATTGCCTTCAACCCAGGGGATCATAAATTGAAAGGTTCCTACGCTGTGTGAGCTAATCATCAAAAATCAGGATTTGCAGGAAATGTTGATTCCTGAGCCCTTTACATCAGTTATTGTCAATTGGCTCATACACTGAAAAGCAGCAAAACAACAGACTGATACTATAATGAAAGCATAAATTATAAAATGTAACGCTGTCTAACCTAAAGCTGTGCCTGTAGTCCTCAATTCCAATCCTAATCTCTCTACCAGGGTTCCACTAGAGGTCACTAGGGGTTCCCTGGGAGATCAAGATACATTTTAAAAATCATTTCAAACTCAGGCAACTTCACATCAAAGAGGTAAGTTTCATTGTTAATGCATATATACAGGCCTACACATGCAATGAATAAAATAATTTTGTAACGTCTGGCCTATACTTGAGCCTGAATGTGCAGGGGTTCCCCGAGGCCTGAAAAATAGTTCAAGGGTTCCCCCAGGGTCCAAAGGTTGAGAAAGGCTGCTCTATACTGATCACATCGGTGTTTTTTACTTTACATCACTAGATGGCATAATTATCACGCTTGTGAAAATACTGTTACTGCAAGATGATCTGGACAGCCTCTTGTTTTTCAGCTTTCAGTACACAACCGTAAGAAATGTTCTGTTTTTGAAAGTGAAAAGAAACTAAAGGACTAAACTGACACCTAGCTTTGTTTCAGCAACCTTTTCAGGGAGACAGAACAGCTGCTCCTTGTAAAAGCAGGGAATAATTTCTTGAAATAAGGAGACCCTCAGCTTTTAACCCTTAACCAGCAGTGGAAGCATCTACATATTGGGGCAGTGCTGATTAAAACTGTTGCTTACACATTGAAGATACTGTAATACAGTGCTGTAACATACTTGGAAGAGAGCCAGTTTGGTGTAGTGGTTAAGGCTTCAGGCTAGAAACCAGGAGACCATGATCTCTAGTTCTGCCTTAGGCACAAAGCCAGCTGGCTGACCTTGGGCCAGCCACTCCCTCTCAGCTCTAGGAAGCAGGCAATGGCAAACAGCTTCAGGAAAAATCTGCAGGGACTTGTCCAGGCAGTTGCCAGGAGTCAACACTGACTCAAAGGCACACACACACACGAATAGCCTACAAAGGATGATGATCCACTAAATTTTGAGAGCCAGTTCGGTGTAGTGGTTAAGGCAAACCGAGCGACTGCGAGTGCCTAAAGTCCTGCTTTAGGCACAAAGCCAGCTGGGCAACCCTGAGCCAGCCAGTCAGTATATTCTTAGATAGTTTTAATGGAGGTCTGGAGAAATTCATGGATAGAGCTATCAGTGACTGCTGGTCTTGATAATTGGTTACTATTTCCTGAATCAGAGGCAGGGTATCCTAAATACCAGTTGCTGGGAAGTAATCGGTAAAGAGGGATAGCCTTTTCTTATCCATGCTTATGAATTCTCTGAATGCAGCTATGGGGCCACCCTTGGACACAAACAGAAATAGGTGGGTGCTTGGATTGGTCTGATCCAGCACAACTGCTTTCACATATGGTCTTTGACTGTCCTGCAGAATTTCCACAGTCAGTGATCACTGAAAATTAATTGCAAGGTTCCCCATAATTATGAATTGGACCTAAAAATGTAGTATAAACCTAAAAGCAAACATAACAAATTTCCTGACCCCCAAACCCAGTGATAAAAATGGAATGTGACCCCATCTATTTTCTTCACTTACTACAGCCCTTGGCCACCCAAGAAATATGAAGCCCTCAGTCGCATAAGTTGCCACTCACTATCTGAAGATTTAGTATCTCCCAAAGCAAGCATTTATTTAAAACAAACATAGCCATAGTAAAAAGAAGAGAAAAAAAAATCCAAAATCCACAGCTGGGCTTTGTCTTTATCAGAACTGACTAAAATGCAACAGAACATTGTACAAGCTTTTAGTTTCTCTAGACTACTTCACCAGGCAGGTACACACATCAGGAGATAGGCAAAGAAACGATAGAGACAGACAGACAGACAGACAGACAGACAGACAGACAGACAGATGATAGAGGATGGATGGATGGATGGATGGATGGATGATAGGTGATAGATGATAGATGATGGGTGATTGATAGGTGATTGATAGATATAGATTTATCAATCAAATTTATATAACCACCCATCTCACTGATGTTACTCCAGGTGGCAAATATTCATAATTTCTGTAGCTCAGAACCCTTCTCAAGCCAGAGAATGTGGACCTTAGATTGCACCTACCTTTCTAGGGATCCCACACAAACACACACACACACACACAAAACCCCTCTTTTCTGTAAATACATCTCAAATCAATCCTACCCTGAGCAAAATATACAATCTCCTGATCTGGCAGAGGCTTTATATTTGTAAACTTAGACATTATCCCTAAAGTTGCAGCAAGTCAAATGACAGGCATCTGTGACAAAGTTCAGAGGTAGCTAAATTAGCCTGTAGCAGAGAAACAAAAAAATAGATACCAATGTTAAAGCCTATTATATTTATTGCAGCATAGCTTCTGAGGAACCAAAGCCATTTGGTCAGATGCAAAAAAATTCTTCATTGGCTCAACTACTCATGCATTCAAACTCCTACACAAATCCATGAGTATGTGTGTACCACCACACACATATACATAATAATCTAGTCAGATTCCCTTTGGACTGCACTTCTTCCTCTCCTGATGGCCAATTGCATGGGAGAAACAGATTGGGGTAACTCCTTCCCATCCCCCTCCTACTAGTTGATCTCTCTCCGAAAGACTTGGTTCTGCGGAATTTGATTGGCAACCATATCTTCTAGTCAATTTTGCAATGCCTACCCAAAACTCCTAGCCTTGAACCTCATGGTTGAGACCCATTTTTTTCCATACTGCACCATCTGCAAACACATGAAAATGATAGTTTAACAACTTAGAAACATATTATATCAAACAGCACGAAGTCTGAAAAAACCATCATAAAAGCCATCTGGCACTTCAAGTTTTTGAGGGAAAATAACAGGATGAGTTGATGCATGTGTCATGAGTTCCAAGAGAAAGACATTTTACACAATAATAGATATATTATATCCCCCCCAATCCCAGCCCCCATGTCCTTTCTTGTCCATTTATATCCTTAAGAAGTGACAATTATTTTCTGTTGCATGCTAACTTCAAACTCTCTTGTGATACTCTTAAGATTTGCAGCTTAAATCTAACTCATTGGCCAGATATTTGGAATTTGCTCTGGGAGGTCATTTGTGTTAAGTTAAACTACAATGACTTTATGGATCTGCAAATAGTGTATCAGACTTTGTGCCCATTAAAACTTATATTACAGTACACTCAAGAAGAATAGCTGTGTTTATGACTGAGGTGGCATACAACAGAGTCGTTTAACACTAATTAATTTTAGTAAATAAATTCATTCTGGCATAAATTTTAAGGATTATAAGTGCAGTGCATCCAATGTATGAAGTATGTTCGTGAGAGAGAACAATTGGAGGTAGGAATGGTAAAAGAAAAGGCCAGAAAGAGAAGTGAGGTGAGAAATGCCAATGATGATGCCAATGATGATGATTGCCGATAGATACTGGCAATTTGCAAACTAAGTATTGAATGTGAAAATACATCATTGCACTGGTACTTATCATTCTTTTTGTTGTTGTTTATTCGTTCAGTTGCTTCCGACTCCTCGTGACTTCATGGATCAGCCCACGCCAGAGCTTCCTGATGGTCAACACCCCCAGCTCCCCCAGGGATGACTCTGTTACCTCTAGAATATCATCTATCCATCTTGCCCTCGGTCAGCCCCTCTTCCTTTTGCCTTCCAATGGTATACCGACATATCTCTGGTTGTACTGATCCATTTAGTTCTCATGGCAAGAATACTGGGGTGGGTTGCCATTACCTTCCCCAGGGATCGCATTTAGTCTGACCTCTCTGTCATGACCTTCCTGTCTTGGGTGGCCCTTCACGGTTTAGCTCTTGGCATCATTGAGGTGCTCAAGCTCCAGCACCACGACAAAGTAATGATCCTTTGCTGAAGACTTATCATTCTACTTGTATTAATTGATCAGTGTATTATGTGGCCCTCCAGAAGCTGTAGGACACCAACTTTCAAAAGTAGCATGGCTAATAATCAGGAATGATGGACTTTATAGTCCAGTATTTTATCAGCCAAAGTCTCTCTGCCCTTGACTTAGAAGTTATGCACACAAAGCCAGATTTGTATTAAAAGCAGGAAAACAAAGTAAGTTCCTCTCCTTGAAGGTGAAGCCATTAGTGGACAACTAGGACCACTGAATGGAGAAGAGCTTAACACAGCAGAGAAGCTGCACACAGAAAAAGAATATTATCTTAAATAGCTTTAATGAGCATATTAGAGAAATACAGGTTATTGATCTTACTCACTCAGCCTCCCAAGCATAAAGAATCACACACTTAGACAAAGTAGGTTTAAAAGTAAAAAGAGTCTTACTGATTTTATTTTTGGTTTAGTTACATCCATCTTTGGTGTTAAAATGAAGATTCTTTGTTTTTTCTGTTCCCTAAACTTAATGAACTCTTAGCCCTCATAGCTGCTAAAAGCTGTGTGGAGAAAATGGGGAAAATCCTTCTTCAAGGCCCAAGCATGTGGCCGTAATGGAAGGAGAGAGAGCAGCATAAGCATGCTTCCTCCTTGGTTGGTGGAAGAAGGAGAAAGAGAGAGAGAGGAAGTGGGAGTAGCAACAAACAGCTTCCTCGCACATAGAGTCTGCATCCTAGAGCAACTCATACATATGCTAAAATGAGGCATGCTGATTTGTTAACATCTCCAACATAAGGATGCTTCAGCCACTCATTTAGAATGGCTTCTGGGCCTTTACTTTGCATAATCTCATTTAATGGATACTGAGTAGACTGTGAAATGCTTCGAACTGCATTCCAAAAAGGTGTTCTGGAGCATCTGTGGGGGTCCAAATGGAGCTTTTGTTTGCAACATCTTGAAGCAGCTGCCTCTTTTCTAGCAATCAAGTGGTAGCTGCAAGGAGAGCTACCCAATCCCAGGAGAAGCAGCAGCTGCCATAAAAAGTTACAGACAGGTTCTCTGTTTGCACACCTCAGCACTCCGAAGCAACTTTTCCAAATTCTTTCCAAAGTGATGCATAGTTCTAAGACAGAGCAGTGTCGGATTTAGGCATAAGCTAAACAAGCTACAACTTAGGGCCTCACAAAATTTCAGAATATCAGTTTTCTGATTTTGCTAATGAGTTCATTATTACTTATATTAATAAAAGTGATCCTGATTACTTATTTTGTCAGCATTTGTGTGTGTGTGTGTGTATACAGATGTATATATATACACACACACATACAAGTAACTTAAAATTATTTTAAAATTACATTTAAGTATTGTTTCCAAGGTGTATTATATTATAATCTTTGAGAGAGATCAAGACAGCCAAATGATAAATATATAATTAGTGAATGCATTCATTTGAAAATAATTTGTAATTTTCACTTTAAATACCTTGCTATTAAATAATTAAAAGGCGTGTATGTGTGTGTTTTCATTATTTCTGTGGCAACTCAAAGTCCTGTTTTGGTATGCACTTTAGTGAGATCTTCTGGTATAACTTTTTAACAAGGACCCCCAAGTTTTATATAGCTTAGGGCCTCACCAAGTCTAAATCTGGCACTGATCCTGAGACAGAGCAGGGTAATTTAGAATATATTTCCATTTCTGCAGTGTGGAACTGGGTGTGAATCTCAACCAGTTTAGGTAGTTTCAGTTGGAGCGTGCAAAGCATTTGGAAGACGTGCTTTGCAATGTATGAGGTCCTCTTCAAATCATTAAACCAGCTGGATCCTCTGCAAGGTTTACATGGTTACTTGGATGTTTCTTCTTGCTTCTCCATATGTGAGAGCACATACAGAATAACCACCTGGCTGTGTACGGAAGAATGAGAAGAAAGATGGTTGTGAACACATGAAGGGAAGCTGAAGCAACTTCTGAAGCAGCTACTCAAGCCGTGCAAGAGACAAATACGCCTTAAACCATTCAGAGAGATGTGCTTCATTTGCAACCCCGTAAGTTGCAAAGCACTTCTTGTGAATACAACACACTACTAATACACAGAAATATCTAGGCCTAGCCCTACAGTTAAGCCAAGTAAAAGACATTTGTCTCAGGTGGAAGATAGTTGGGGACCTGGTAAGGCAGCATTAGAGGACAGAGTTCTGTCTTCAGGGAATGTGTCCTGCACCCTCTAAGGCAGGGTTTCTCAACCAGGGTTCTGTGGCACACTAGGGTCCCACAAGAGGTCGCTAGGGAGATCACATTTTAAAAATTATTTCAAATTGGGCAACTTCACATTAAAGAGGTAGGTTTCATTCTTTATTTTTGTTTAAGAACACTGTTAATGCATATATTCTGTATGGGCCTACCCATGAAATGAATATAATAATTTTGTAACTTCTGGCCTATATTGGAGCCTGAATGTGCAGGGGCTCCCCGAGGCCTGAAAAATATTTCAAGGGTTTCTCCAGGGTCAAAAGGTTGAGAAAGGCTCAAAGGTAACTTGCTATCCTCTGATGCTGATACTGAAATACTCTTCAACGGCCAGTCTGGCTGGCTTTTGAAGGTGAAGTGTTGGGAAAATACTGTCTCAAAAGAAATAGAAAGTCTTGCACCAGCCCTCTCAAAATGTCTTGCGACTTCCAGCTTAAGAAGTTGCTGTACAACTTTCTTAGAGATCAATTCTATTGGTCGAAATATTAAAGTATAGAATTCATTTAATAATTCAAAATTAATATTAAATATTAAAGGACTGTGCAGTTTGCCCACAATGTTCCTTCTTGAGATGCTTCACCTCTTAGGGGCAGGGAGCTGCTTATCAAGAAATCTTATTGAAACCAAGTGTTTGCTTGAGCAAAAAAACAAAGTGGAGTGCCTCCTTTGCTTCTGTCTTTTGAAAGGCATCTAGTTGGAAAGGCTGAAGGCTGACAGAGGAATATGTTCGCCTTTTACAACGAAAACCAACATGTGTCTGTTTATGTTAAAACATCAGACCAAATCTCTGGTTTGGTCATATTTGATCCCAACGCATGTGTGTTCCTGTATGTGCAGCTTTACATTATTCTTTTTCTTTTTGCGCAATCAATGCATCAGCGCAAAAGGAACTTCTGATCACTTACAATTTCCAGTAGTCAAATGATAGTGTAAGTTTGCAGCTTGTTTTGAATTCTAGTTAGGCAAGGGATACATGAACTGGCTCTCAGAAGGATCAAATGCTCATAAAAAGCAGCAGTGAAGATTGGGTGGAACCTAAACAAACAAAAATAAATAAATCTGGCATCCTGGCTTCCATTTGTAAGTCTGTTGCTAAGCTCCAACCAAAGAAGATTAACAGATCATAAACTGAATTAAATTGGCAGTCAGTACAATTGGGTAGTTATAAACTCACTTGTTATTAACAGTTCCCCCTCTTTCACATAAATGGCATACTTTTGCCCTGGGATAGGGTTACCAGACATCCTCATTTCCTCTGTCCAGCAGGCATAGCCTTAAAATCAAGTATTGTCTCACTTTTTGAGTCTCTTGTGTTGTTGTTTTTTTTAAAAAAATCAAACTTTCAGGTATTGTGACCTTGTAAATTGTCTGCTTCTTTCCTTCCCTTGTCCATCAACAGGTACAATAGCCTAGATTTACGTTATTGAATTTATTCCCTGATTCCAGCAATCTGCTTCAATGCAGCCCCTTCAAATCTATGATCATTGAAATCTGTAGATCATATGACTCATCATTCATTTCTATGATGAAATTTGAAAAGCCTGTCATTGTTGGTTCTATATTATTGCTAGCATATGTTCTTGAAAATAAAGATCTGTTGGAAAAATATTGCAGTTGAAAAACGTGTTTCTGATGCTGGAAAAAATAATTTCATATACATGTAAGCCCAAGTACAGTTCTTTTGCAGTTTTTCGCTGTAATTTTTGTTGCAGATGCCAAGAAAGTTAACAGTGTGTCCTCCTTTTCCCTCATTTGTCCTCCTTTCCAGTTGTCTGTGTCCTCCTTTGCCTATTCAGGTATCTGGTACTCTACCCTAGGATAGCTTAGGTTCTTGCTGTCAGCCTGATTTTTCTATTTTCTGCCTGCAGGACAATTGCATAAAATAGTGTTTTCATTATTTATTTACTTATTTTGGCAAAGGAAGTAGCTGCCTGCTGAGCTTCTGGAATGGCAGAGTGATCCACTGGCTTGTTCAGCTGTGAATGTGCACAGAATAAAATAGCATTCACCTTCAGTTTCTATCAGAGACTTCTGCATGGTCTTTGCATGTCTGACATTGTTGTGGTAGGTCTCTGTTCTTGCGAGGGGAAGGCTAAAAAATCAAGGTGGCATCTATGACCACATAACTGAAGCCCTGCATCTTTTTACTGGACTTTTCATTTTCTTGCCCTCCTGTGCCACCCCACAGGTACCCCTGGCCATTGCGAGGCAGAGCCAAAGTAGTCTCTTGGGATGCTACACTGCTTCTCTGGCAACTTCTTCTAGAGTCCAAGACATCACTTCAAAACTATGAACTTTTCTCCTTGAGATACATCAGCCCATTTCCCCTCTTCCTTCTGCAGATTAAAACACAAATAAAAATGCCAATTCTAGCAAAACTGTAATCCTTTTTTAATATGTGCTGAGCTGCATAGGAATGCAAGAACAAAAATCCATAAATTAAGGTAGAACCCTGGAACTGAAAAAAATTCAAGAAATGACTTTCAGTCTTGAAGAGAGAAGTATAGCTGTAGCAGGAGAGCAAGTAAGGATTTGAAATTATTTAAAGCCACCTTGTGAATGAAGCACTGTTTTATCAGGCACCCAGAAATGCAAACAGAAAGACATATACAGAAGACAAAGTCTTGGCAAGAAATAGGATAGAGCCCCACAGCAGGTAAATTAGAAGGCAAGCTAGATGAAATATGAAAGGTCTGCAATGCAGCATGTTGAAAGCATGGCATGAGCATAGTCAATAATTAAGACTGAACAGGTTGCTTCCTGTCACTCATTTTAGTCCCATAAGTTACTTTCAACTTATTTCTGAGCATGCTTCCAAACAAAACAAAGGACAGCAGCCACTTCACCATTTTCATAATTTCTAAAAATGTCTATGGAGGCCTATTTGGGGTCCAACATCATTCTGGGAAACAAAAGTACAGTTGCAACATGCTAGTGTCCCTTCTGATTTTTTTTTTAACTACAAGAATCTAGAGGACAAAATTAAATCGGACAGTGAGTCTGGCAGGCATCAAAGAGAGATTCTACCAACATGTTGAATACTCACTATGTGGGCCATCCTTCATTAATAGCTAGCTGTCAGTAAGATATTTGTGGAAAGGTAACTGAGTGCATGGCAAACCATGAATCAAGGCTGTGGCAATAGCAAACCATTCATCATGTGACCAATATTAATGTGAATCCCAGTCTTCAGACTGTAAAGATATGGAGACTTAGAAGCATGCCCTGGAAAGCACAGATTCATTTGACTTCCTCCTACATGAAAAAGGAAAGAAGGCATTATCTTCTAGCTAGATCTTTTGGCAACAGGGTGGCCAATTTTATTAGCAAAGCTCTCCAGCATGGCAAACAATTATTCAGCAGTGTGACTTCTGCTGGAGTCAGCTCTATCTTAATTCCTGGCTATTGGATCCATAAAGATGTCTTCATGAATAAATCTCTATGCACAAGTCTTCCTTGGATTCAGGAACACAAAAATGGGGTTATTGTTAAAACTGCGACCCTATTGATCTTTCAACACTGTTTGCCCTTTGACAGAAGTAACATATGAGGGGAACTTGTGTTCAGATGAACAGTGATTACCAGTCTGCATTGATTGGGGCCCTTCTACATATTTTAGGTATACTTTGTATGTGGGTGTACACATATCTGCTGTTCTCATGAATACCATTTGAAAATGTACATTGAGGTTAAGACATAACATATCTAGATATACAACTGCAACTACTGAGTGCTGTCTATTAGGAGCATTCTGGTACAAGCTAACCAAAGAGTTGTATCCATACTTCTAAAAGTTATTTCAGGTATGTCAATGTTACATTATTTATACAGGGTTTGAAGCAATATTTAGATAAACTGAAGGATGGAAATACTAACAAATCAAACAGACATTTCCACAATGTTATTTGTACTTGCATTAACACACCAGGAAGAAATGCCCAGAAATAATCCATAGGCTAAGATGTTTATGATCTTAACAAGCACAACAAATAAGCAAAGTGCAAGTCTACAGCACCAGAGTTCCAATTCACCTTCCATTTTGGCAAAGCATGAAGATGATAAGAGTAATTTGGCACAGCATAATTGTATGAATGGAAAACCAAAATAGATCTTGCAATTAATCATCTCAAGGTATCATGTTATACTTATGTATACTTCCAGGGAGAAGGCTTTTCTGAATTCAGGGGTCTTACCTGATGGTAGGAGCTATGGATCTAATGAGATGATCTAATGAAGTTTAAATAGAGAGAAGGGTTCAATCATGATGCTGATGCAAAGTGCCCCATAGTCACTTTCTTTCCCATATTTAATTATGATCTCCTGGAAGCTATTGGATCTTCAGTAAATAGTTCAGTGCTAAAGAGATCTTTCCAAAAGGATCCTTTGCCTTCCTTCCTGGTAGAGATAGGTTTGCAGACTTTTCAGTTTGCTTACTAAGGATATTGTTGTGGCATTTTATTGTATCCCACCTAACTCATTAAATACTAGAATGTAGTCTCTGTTGCTAAGTTGAAACACTTAACACCATTTAGATTTAAATTATGACCTGCTTCTGAAAGAAACATATGAATCTTAAGATAAGTGTTAAGATAAATTCAACTGACAATGCAAATTGATTTACATTTCCTGGTCATTTGTCTATTTAGACTAAACTAGTGATTTCAATATTTATTAAAGTAAGTGAATAAAAGATTTGATCTAATAAACTTATTGGGACCAGGGAAGAACAGATAAAAGACAATATTATATCTCAGAAGAAACTGGTGATAATTTTCTACTGATGAGCATTAAATTTAAACAAATTTGTTTCATTGTATGGATTTGTATACAGAAGATAATCCATACATTTTAATATCTTAGTGGCACTACACATTCTGAAAGGTGTCTATTCCTGAGGTGAACATGCCCAAATGTTCTTACTTAAATGCCTGCTCTATCCATTCAAACCCAGAGTCACAAGAAAACAGTTGCTCTAATGGAGTAAATCCCATTGGACCCATGGGAATGACTTCAGAGTAAACTTGGTGAAGATTATGCTGTTATCATGAATTTAAATATAAACTATTAACTTCTATTAACATCGGTATTATAAATATCTTCCCAGAAGTTCCTCACAATGAGTTTAGTGGGGTTTACTTCTAGGTAAGTGGATTCAGATTTGCAATCTTCTTTACTTTGTGCTTCAAAATAAAGAAACAAGAACATGTTTACCTATAATTGAAATGGTATGTTAGGATCCAAAGTGAGTATCTCAGTTCTAAAGGAAGTTTCTTACAGTGTAATCTCATGCATGTCTATTCAGAAGAAAGCCTCGTTAAGCTCAGATTTGTATTTGTGCATCTAGAAGCAAAATATTAATTTAAGCAATGAATTACATGAAGGTAATAGTCAATGGGAGAACAAAATAACCTGTCTGAGGGTGTGTGAAAGAAATTCATAGCAATACGGGAAAAGCATTGACATAAACATGGGTTTTAAGAGAAAATAGTTCATTTCAGGAGCATTACTGACATCCAGAGAGGCCCGTTTATTAGAAAATCGTATTTTAACTAGCAGCGTGTGATTTTTAAATGCTTTGGAATCCAGATAATCTATTAGGTGTTTGAATATTTGCAAATTAATCTGTTTCCATGAGTAACCCTGCCTTTCCCCAGTGAGAATGTCTGGCTTTCCACATTAGTGCTTTGCCCTCATTTGGCTTCCCAATGTGCCAGTCTTGAAAGTGCTCTCCCAGCAGCAGGCAACCAGGCCAGGACCCTTCTTTGTCCTTTACAGTAGGGGCCTCTCAGCAAGGACCACTTCCACTGAAAATTGGCAGCAGCCTTTCCCACCACTCTAAGGCAGAAAACACAAGATAACTAAAATATAAGCCATTAGAAACAGCCTGCAAAGTCCCCACGGAAAGTTACAGCTATGTAACGAACCTTTTACTTGCCTCTTTCCTACTGGGAGAAAAAATGCAGAGTATTTAGAAAGTAGAGGAAGAGTAATATCTATGTGTAGATGATGATGATGATGATGATGATGATTGAAAGATGAATGTATGTGTTGAATTCATAAGGGAAAACTAGCCTAGGCACCACTTTGCACCTAATCCACAGCAGTTTTTCTCAACCAGATACTCTCCAAACATGTTGGAAATGCAATTCCCAACAGCCAGCAAGCTGGGAGTACTGGGAGCTGTAATCGCAGTGCATCTGGATGATGTCAAATTGGACAAGATAGATCTACATAATCAGCTCCCAGGTACTTATTATCATTGACTAGTATCTGTACATCAATCTATTTTTAAAAGCTGATGCGGCAAGGAAAGAGGTTTCTAACTTAGAATAGATGTCAATTGATCATTGGGGAGTGGAATGAAAAATTCTCCTGGGCTTTCAGAGTCAGTGGTATGATATACACAAATACCCGTTGCTTTGTGAACTATCATCTCCTGCAATGCAAGCTGCTTCTCTACACTGAATATGAATAGTGTAACACAAAACAGCCCAGGAGTACTTTAACTCCAAAAGTCTGAAGTGGACACACCCCAAACAAATCACAGATTTCTTTAGTTTGAGTGAATGTCACAGGCATGCCCACAGGTTCACATTGCATGGTGGGCTTGCTGGGGTCAGTAAAATCTAAGCAGACATCAGTTGCTTAACACTTTTTTTTTTTTAAATGCTTATGCTAACAGACTAATCTCAATAGGCAAGGTTCATGTTTGTGTGGGTTACTGATTCTCTTACTCCCAGCACCTAGGTAGTCCTTCCTTCCACCTACCTACTGTAATCCTACAGACTTCAGCAAGAGGCCAGTGGATAGGAATTCTGCACAGCAGGATGCTTGCTAAGTAAATAATCAGAATCAGCAGGTTTCAAGTCATACAGGCACCTGATAAGTAGCCTGTTTTGTAGGAGGATGGAGTATAAAAACCCAAATCCCACTAACTTGTAGCTGCTGGTAGAGCCTTCCATTCTGCATATACAATGGCTCCCTCTTCTCTGCTTTTCTTTTGCTTGGCTACAATGGTGTATCTCATTGAAGCTGCACCAGTGGTAAGTATTGGTTAAACAGTACAGTTGATTAATGAGGGAGGACAGAAAAATGCCTTTGTTTACAAGTGTTATGAAACAATTGCTATAGGAAAATCCATAGCATTAACTGTATCTTTTGATGGCTGCTTTTTCAATCAAAGTATCTTAGGCATAAATTTCTTTCAAATAACTGAAACTATCTAAGGTAAAAAAAAAAAAAATCTAATGTATAAAATAGCATGCATTTTTTGTCATTTATACGTTTTAGAATGTATTTATTTTTAGTAATACTTTTCAATTGTACTTAAAAAGATTTAAGATGTTGGCACAAAGATGAATATCTTGCATACTGAATCAAACTCCGTGGGAAAATTTGTGAAATGATTACATTTCATTTCTAGCTTAATACAATGAAATTGGTTTGACTTGTAGATACAAGAAACTGGGAAGTCTGATTATTGGTTATGTGCATCAGTAACCAAAGTATGCTTACAGTGCGGCTTGTCAACATCTGGAATATTGTCTGGATAGAATGAATATTCATTCTAAAACTGGTGGAGGGCAATGTCTGGCAGAGGTCTGAAAAAAGCTTGTATCAGTATTTTGTATGTCTGTGTGCTTGTATATGTTCTAAATATTAATTTATAAACAGCACCTCAAAGTTGCATTCTATGTCTATGCTAGTTTAAATGTCACTTACACAAATTCTTAGCTCAAACTAAGGCTTCCCAATGCTACCACCACCCAAAAAAAAAAAATCCAACCCAAACCTTAAAAGCAAAGGTTTTGAATGAATAAAGCAAAGTCTACTGATCACAAAACAGGTTGTGTACTACCAAACACCTGATAGAAATCTCTCTTGCTGTATCAAGGAATCCCATAGTTCCATTGATTCCAAGTGTCCTCTGATGGTGAAAGTCCTTGATGCAGTTCGAGGAAGCCCAGCTACCAGCCTCCCAGTAAAAGTATTCAAAAAGGGTGAAGATGGGACCTGGAAGGAGTTTGCTAATGGGTAAGACCACATGGAAAGTATCTGGTGGAATCTATTGCTGATGCTGTATTTTCTTCTCAAATGGAATGTATTAACAACACAAGCCTATTAGCCACAAGCTTTCATTGCTTATTATTTTTGAAGGATTGTAGATCCAGTATTTCCTCAGAACACTGATATTTTAGCATGGTGATGGCACTATCTCCTCTCAAATCCTGATTCAGTGAAGAAGTAGGTGCAATAATGGGATGTGAGTTCTTATTTGTTTATGAGACTTATCACACTTACATTTTTAGCAATGTAACTAACAGTAAGAACATTTTAAACTTAATACTGTATAGTCAGACAGCTCTGTAGCTAATGATTCTCAGAAGAACCCTGGAAGCTACAGGTGGTATAACAATCCTCACCATTGTAGAAAATCTGGTGGGTGAAAGGTCCCCTGTGCAAGCACCGAGTCATGTCTGACCCTTTGGGGGGATGCCGCTTTTGCGACATTTTCTTGGCAGACTATAGTGGGGTGGTTTGCCATTGCCTTCCCCAGTCGTCACCTTCCCCAGCAATCTGGGTACTCATTTTACCAACCTTGGAAGAATGGAAGGCTGAGTCAACCTGAGCTGGCTACCCGAGATCCAGCTGCCGCTGGGATCAAACTCAAGTCATGGGGGAGTGTTTCGGTTGCAATACTGCCGCCTACCCCTCTGCACCACATGAGGCTCATAGAAAATCTGGAGGTCTATCAAATAGTTGTAGATAGAAGGGTGGTACAGTAGTTGATCAGCTTTAATTTAGCCATATTGATGATCTTTTTTCAGTGTAAAAAAGATTTGAACAGATTCAGAAAATACAGTATGACCTAGCATTAAAACCTCCTATCTATTTGGAAATCTCAGTGAATTCAATATGCTTTGCTACCAGGTAGTTGGGCATAGAACAAAAGACTACATTATCCTAAATATAAGCACTTCTAATTAACTTACATGATTTTTTGTTTGTTTCCCTTATTCATAATGCTTTGGAGTTGAGACTGTAAGTTCAACATGCACATATAGAATTACTCCCTGTGTATTTGGTTTCCCCATTAATTGAAGACAAAGGTTAATTATTCAGAGTAGTGTTGCTCAATCTTAGCAACTTTAAGATGTGTGGATTTCAACTCCCAGAATTCCCCAGCCAGCCATGCTGGCTGGGGAATTCTGGGAGTTGAAGTCCACACACCTTAAAGTTGCTAAGCTTGAGCAACACTGCTCCAGAAGCTAGCAACTTTGGAGCCCTGGCAATTTTGATGGGAGTCCCATTCCTTTCAATGTCTGTGTTTTAAGTATGACTAACTCTGCATCCAGCCTATGATCAGAATAAACTTATATGCCATTTGCTTTCAGTAAAGCTGTTGACGGTGTCACTCTCATGTATTTATTTAAGGAAAACAAATGAATATGGAGAAATCCATGAACTTACAACTGATGAATTGTTTATAGAAGGCTTGTACAAGGTGGAATTTGACACTAGCTCATACTGGAGGGCACTTGGTGTTTCCCCATTTCATGAATATGCTGATGTGAGTATTTGGAAATATTAAAATATAAGGTAAATCACTGGTGAAAAATTGTTTTATCCCTAATGTTTAATTCCCAAGTATTATGGTGCAGTTTGATTCAAGAATTCCTGCTATTAAGTAAGCATAATGTTTGGGGAGGTGAGAAATGTAAACTGAAGTCTTTGGTAAGTTTAAACTGCAAGACCATCTATGTTTATTCAAAAATACCAAAGAGTCATAATATTCATCAAAACATGTGCACTTTCATACATGTATATATGTCTGTATTTAACTGATCTCCATATCCAGCTGTATTTAAAAGTGTGGTTAGTTTACTTATTTTCAGTAAAAGAAAGTAAAGGTAAAATTTCAGGATGGAAGAAAACAAATAATGAATTTCCTTTAATATCCATCTGTCTTACTTTAACATACTCACTTTCAGGCCATTATATTAACTAAAAACATTCCCAAACTCCTTTTTGTTTTTTTACAGGTGGTTTTTACTGCTAATGATTCTGGTCATCGTCATTACACTATCGCTGCTCTCCTTAGTCCTTTTTCTTATTCAACCACGGCTGTTGTCAGTGACCCAAAGGAATGAGACAGTGCATAATTCATCCAAAATTCTCTCTATTACACTTTTGTAGCAATATTTTAAAAGAGGTAGTTACTTTGTACTATCAATGGCTTGTTTCCTGCAGTAGCATGTAACAGCTACTACTTGGCTAACTTTTTTTTTAATGCATCAATAAATACATCTTCTCTAAATACTTGTGTCCATGCATCAAACACAATACAGTTCTGCTTAAAGAAAGATGAAATGCGTTTTTCTTATGTTGTATTCAACAGCAGGCTGTAAGTCATTCAGAAAGCACGAATTTGTGAACAATTGTGATTCTTCCTTTGCTTCCTTTGTATCTGTTTAGAATTTGTCCTGTTCCCCACCAAGTAGTAAATGTACCTGGAGAGAAGCAGAGCCACTGGCACAGGGTAACATTTATCTGGAATGAGGAGGAGAAAGGTCTTTAGGCATAGCACAGAAGTTTTTTTACCGGCCTGGTGTCCTTCCAGCGTGTCTGTCATTTTATCAATCTCCCAGCCAGCACGGCCAAGGCACACCCTTAAGAAGTAAAGACAGTGAATGACTTGAGATTGGTCAAGTGCAAGGCAAGAGACCGAAAGGCTATCTGATATAAAGAGAAAATGGCAAAGAAATGTGTGTGTGTGATAGTGTATTTGGACTGGTGATCCTGAATGGAAGACCTGTGGGTTTGTGATTAGAGACTCAGGCTCACCTCTCCAACTTCAAGCCAAATTCTGAGATGTATTTCTTGGCATTTAACTTCATCAGTTGATTTTCCTATGGAATGCGTTTTATTGAAACAGTGACTTCAGAAGAAGGGTTTCATGTTATGAAGTTCAGACCTAATCTCTGCTTGGCATTCTTGTGCCAGTTCCCTTTCTGTGATTCCACAGTACATGTGGTTAGGTACCACAGAACCCAGTTTGTTAACTTTCACCTCTATGGCAGCCATTCTGCAGCAGCACCCATGACACTTTCTCAAGATTCTCATCCCAAGAGCCCATAAAGATTAGAGATATGAAACAAAACCATGGTTTGTAGCACACTGTACTTTAAAAAACAATGGATTTAAAAAGTATAAATATTTTAATGAGCAGAATAATAGGCGATAGCACAATTCTGTACAATACTCAGAACTTGTTAATACATTAATGTGCTTCTTACACCTGAAAAAGTAAAATCAGATTAAGTACACTTCCCCTCATATGCTATGAGTACCATTCTCATCATTTACACATAAATATCAAAGTATGTTTCACTCAGTTGAAGAACACAACCTAAAATCCAAGACAAAAAGCTAATAAAACTACAGCTATGTCAATCACTCATTTTAGCCTAAAATATAGTGTTGGGGGAATTAAGGAAAAACCCCAAACAGTTAAGGTTTTCATTAACTAAAATCAAGTTTTCCAAGCTGAATTTCAGCTCCTAGTGATTTCGTCAACACGCTCATGTACTTTTCATGGCAGCACCACTCGTTCAGCGACCATTCAAAATTACAATGGCACTGAATAATGAGACTTAAGACCAGTCCTCAAAGTTGCGACTGTCACAGCATCCCCAAAGTCACATGATCGCCATTTGTGACCTTCCCTGCCAGCTTCCAACAAGCAAAGTCAATGTGAAAGCCAGCAAGAAGTTGCAAGTCATGGTCACATGACATCGTGCTTAATGACTATGGGAGATTCACTTAATGACCATAACTAGAACTGATGAACTGCTGTCCTAAGGCATGGTCATGTGATTTTTCACTTTATGACCACATCACTTAGCGACAGAGTTGCCTGTCCTGATTGCACTTGGTAAGTGAGGGCTACCTGTACAGAAGTGATTTGCTATTGCATTCTTTTCTGATTGGAGCTTTCCCATCCAAGCACTAACCAAGACTTGTTCCACTTAGCTAGTGAGCTTAGACTAGGTCAGCAGTATGCTACCACTTACTAAGCCTTCGTTATTTACATGATTTTTATTGCTTCATCTGAAATGTATTTATTTATCTTGCTCTTGAAAAACTGTTCTAGAAGGCATTCTGCCCAAAGCCAGAGAGCATAACAAGGCTGTCAATGCTTCTACATTATGAAGTCATAAAGAAAGCGAATGGCTCCCAACTCCAAGCGCAAGCTAATTTAAAGGATCATAGTGTACAAAGATCTGTTACCGAATGGTATAATTGAGCAGAAAAAGGTATGCATCATAACTTTTTTTTTCCTGGCAGGTTAAAAATGTAATTCCAAAGTGTATGTGCACATGCACACCCCATACACACTTTTTACAAAACGTATGCATCACATTGGCAATATTTAAGACAAGCCTCTCCATTCAAACAATGTCACCATATTGAATTAGGACAGGATGTTATAAATACTATGTTTAGCTTTGCAAAAATCCATTAACTGGGAATTGAGAAATAGTGTACAGAATATGGTGTCTAGATTTAAAGGTAAAGGGTTTTTTGCATGCTTGGGTCATATAATTTAATCAAAATTATATATTTATCAGCAACATCTTTCCATTTTAATCTCTTCAAATTGCAAATTATTTGGAATGATAGACATCACTTTGTATATTTAATGAGCAGCCTATAATCAGTTGTTATGCTGAGGCTGTAAGGAGAAAACAAAGATAAGTAATTTTGTTATCGCAAACAACTGCAAGACATCTGCAGAAGAACTAATCCATAATGTAAATGAGATCTGTATCCATTTTACTCTTGTTGTAGATGTTGAGCAATGCATTTTCCATTCTGAAAGGAAAAAGAAGTAATTCTTTGGTTCTCATTTTTTTAAATCTTGGTTGATACCTATGTTCAACACTGAAACGCCTGTATCAGAACAGAGTGATTCACTCTGTAAAGATAATTGCTCAAGTATTCAAAGAATAGTACTCATAAAAAGGATGCTATATGTCAATCATCATCCAGTCCAATGCAAACTAGAATGAGACATACCTCAGTTATGTGTACTGGGCACAAAAAAACAAGATCAAAACAACTTTGTAAAATGGTGGGCAAGTTCACCCATGTAGAAGTCATAAACAGAAGTGTCTTAGCTTGTTGCAGAAAATTCACTGTTTACAAAGGAAAGGAAAACTTTTAATACTGATGGCAATCGGTTTAGGATGAATTTCAAGACATTTCTCCTCAGGTTGATTCCATTTCCAATGGCTTTCAATGAGAAAAATATTGACTAATGACAATTACTCTGAATATTCCACTTGTTACTCATGTAAAGCCTTTCCACCATCACTTCTTCCCATTAACATTTATTCATCTTCTAATTCATTGCTCTTTTGATTTTGGATGGAATGATGATGTTGTTTATTACAAAAATCCACAAAAGAGTAAGATGAAAATAGACTAGTTAGATATAAATCTACATTAACAGCACTGGCACATCAAGAATCATAATGAAATGCAACATCATGGATGGATTCCCATGCATGCAATATGCATAAATAATATTCTTTCAAGCGTATTCAGGGAACTGCCCTGGTAATCAGTAGAATAAAGATTGAAAGATGATTTCTCATAGGTTTGGTGGCAAAATCATAGGTATAGGTGGTATATGGAAGGGCTGTAGCTCAACATTAGCATAAAAGTTTATAATAACAGATAGCCAATATTTATAAATCAGCCTATAAATCATTCAAAATCTTTGTCTAGATTCAATTGCTTACATTTCATGCCTAAATTCTAGAAATACTGAACACAAATACTTCCAAAACATGCAGAATGCTACCATTGTCAAAAGCCTGATATTTTTAACAGATATTTACATGATATGGAAAACATAAAAAAAAAAAATTATAATTCATTGAATGCATGCTTTCTTAGAGAAAGGGATTTTCCTGATTTGTAAGCATGCTACATTTGTTATCTACAGAAAAGCTAACAAGCAAAGCTAACTTATTAGTTTCATAATGTGAAACATTCACTAATTGGCATATGATTGTGCAGTCATTTGACTTTTTAGAAATACCTGATTTAGTATTTTTCCAGTGTTACAAAATTTTGATCCAGTAGTTTATTCTGCTGTTCCATCAATAATCTTGAACAGGAGCTAGTTCTGGTAGCAGGTTTACAGTGATATTAGTATACAGTTTACTGGCAAGAATAGATGGCATATATAGTAGATTATTTAAACCATCAATAAATTGACGCTCTCGTGAATATCTTAATAGTTTGTATCTGTGGAAAAAAATATTCAGAGCATTGATAAAAATGTAAAATGTCATTCTCCTTTTGGACAAGAAAATATTTTCAGCCTCAGAATGAAACCAACAATTGTTTTGAACCCAAACTGAACACAAGTAAGAGTTCAACAAACAATAAACATATTGGATAGACTTTTTGCAGAATATTCAGCAAAAACATTTATTCTGCAATAAATATGCTGGACAGATTTTTAGGTAAGCAGAAACTTTATCAAGATGGACAGGTGCTAAACTCAAGCAGAGCAGGAAGGTATCATATTGGAAATGGCTGCTTTAAAGATACACAAACATATCCATACATCATGTGATATAATAATACATAGCAAATGCAAGAACTTTAAGGATGTTGTCCTATGAACTTCTACTCAGAAATAAATTCCAGAGTTCAGTGGGGTTTACTTTCAGTTGGACACCACTCTTCTCGAAAAAGAGAAAATGAAGTGTTGAAGATGGGGATGTTGGACAGCATCCTGCAAAAGCAAATCTAATCCTTTGCAGAAAAAACAGGAGTGTGCTACTGGCATCTGTATGGAGTCTATGAATGCTAATCCCCCCAAAGTGATTGTGATAGTTTCTACTATCTTCTTTATTATTTTGACAAACAGTACAACAGTGACAAAAATAATTGGAAAGTCTGGCTTTCAACAATTTATCCCCAGCTATAACAAAGGATTGTTACCTTGTCGTGGTGCTGGAGCTTGAGCACCTCAATGATGCCATGAGCTAAACCGTGAAGGGCCACCCAAGACGGGAAGGTCATGACAGAGAGGTCAGACTAAATGCGATCCCTGGGGAAGGTAATGGCAACCCACCTCAGTATTCTTGCCGTGAAAACTAAATGGATCAGTACAACCAGAGATATGTCGGTATACCATCGGAAGATGAGACCCCCAGGTCGGAAGATGGTCAAAATGCTACTGGGGAGGAACAGAGGATGAGTTCAACTAGCCCCAGACGTGATGATGCAGCTAGCTCAAAGCCGAAAGGACGGCTAGCGGCCGACGGTGCTGGTCATGAACGGCGAATCCGATGTTCTAAGGATCAACACGCCATTGGAACCTGGAATATATGATCTATGAGCCAGGGCAAATTGGATGTGGTTATTGGTGAGATGTCAAGATTAAAGATAGACATTTTGGGCGTCAGTGAACTGAAATGGACTGGAATGGGCCACTTCACATCAAATGACCACCAGATCTACTACTGTGGACAAGAGGACCACAGAAGAAATGGAGTAGCCTTCATAATTAATCGTAAAGTGGCTAAAGCATTGCTTGGATACAATCCAAAAAACAATAGAACGATCTCAATTTGAATTCAGGGCAAGCCATCTAACTTCACAGTGATCCAAATATACGCCGCAACCACAGATGCTGAAGAAGCTGAAGTAGAGTGGTTCTATGAGGATCTGCAGCACCTACTGGACAACACGCCTAAAAGAGATGATATTTTCATCACAGGAGACTGGAATGCTAAGGTGGGCAGTCAAATGACACCTGGAATTACAGGTAAGCATGGCCTGGGAGAACAAAACGAAGCAGGACATAGGCTGATAGAATTTTGCCAAGACAACTCAGTCGGCATAACAAACACTCTCTTCCAACAACCTAAGAGACGGCTTTATACATGGACTTCACCAGATGGACAACACCAAAATCAGATTGACTACATCCTTTGCAGCCAAAGGTGGCAGACATCTCTACAGTTGGTAAAAACAAGGCCTGGAGCTGACTGTAGTTCAGATCACGAACTTCTTCTTGCACAATTTAGGATCAGATGAAAGAGATTAGGGAAGACCCACAGATCAGCTAGATATGAGCTCACTAATATTCCTAAGGAATATGCAGTGGAGGTGAAGAATAGATTTAAGGGACTGGACTTAGTAGAGTTGTCCCTGGGGGAGCTGGGGGTGTTGACGACCGACAGGAAGCTCTAGCGTGGGCTGGTCCATGAAGTCACGAAGAGTTGGAAGCGACTAAACGAATAAGCAACAACAACACTTAGTAGATAGGGTCCCAGAAGAACTATGGAGAGAAGTTCGCAACATTGTTCAGGGGGCGGCAACAGAATACATCCCAAAGAAAGAGAAAACCAAGAAGGCAAAATGGCTGTCTGCTGAGAGATTAGAAGTAGCCCAAGAAAGAAGGAAAGCAAAAGGCAACAGTGATAGGGGGAGATATGCCCAATTAAATGCAAAATTCCAGAGGTTAGCCAGAAGAGATAAGGAATTATTTTTAAACAAGCAATGTGTGGAAGTGGAAGAAGACAATAGAATAGGAAGGACAAGAGACCTCTTCCAGAAAATTAGAAACATCAGAGGTAAATTCCAGGCAAAAATGGGTATGATCATAAACAAAGATGGCAAGGACCTAACAGAAGAAGAAGAGATCAAGAAGAGGTGGCAAGAATATACGGAAGACCTGTATAGGAAGGATAACAATATCGGGGATAGCTTTGACGGTGTGGTCAGTGAGCTAGAGCCAGACATCCTGAAGAGTGAGGTTGAATAGGCCTTAAGAAGCATTGCTAATAACAAGGCAGCAGGAGACGACGGCATCCCAGCTGAACTGTTCAAAATCTTGCAAGATGATGCTGTCAAGGTAATGCATGCTATATGCCAGCAAATTTGGAAAACACAAGAATGGCCATCAGACTGGAAAAAATCAACTTATATCCCCATACCAAAAAAGGGAAACACTAAACAATGTTCAAACTATCGAACAGTGGTACTCATTTCACATGCCAGTAAGGTAATGCTCAAGATCCTGCAAGGTAGACTTCAGCAATTCATGGAGCGAGAATTGCCAGATGTACAAGCTGGGTTTAGAAAAGGCAGAGGAACTAGGGACCAAATTGCCAATATCCACTGGATAATGGAAAAAGCCAGGGAGTTTCAGAAAAACATATATTTCTGTTTTATTGACTATTCTAAAGCCTTTGACTGTGTTGACCATAACAAATTGTGGCAAGTTCTTAGTGGTGTGGGGATACCAAGTCATCTTGTCTGCCTCCTGAAGAATCTGTATAATGACCAAGTAGCAACAGTAAGAACAGACCACGGAACAATGGACTGGTTTAAGATTGGGAAAGGAGTACGGCAGGGCTGTATACTCTCACCCTACCTATTCAACTTGTACGCAGAACACATCATGCGACATGCTGGGCTTGAGGAATCCAAGGCTGGAGTTAAAATCTCTGGAAGAAACATTAACCATCTCAGATATGCAGATGATACCACTTTGATGGCTGAAAGCGAAGAGGAACTGAGGAGCCTTATGATGAAGGTGAAAGAAGAAAGTGCAAAAGCTGGCTTGCAGCTAAACCTCAAAAAAACCACGATTATGGCAACCAGCTTGATTGACAACTGGCAAATAGAGGGAGAAAATGTAGAAATAGTGAAAGACTTTGTATTTCTAGGTGCAAAGATTACTGCAGATGCTGACTGCAGTCAGGAAATCAGAAGACACTTAATCCTTGGGAGAAGAGCAATGACAAATCTCAAGAAAATAGTTAAGAGCAGAGACATCACACTGACAACAAAGGTCTGCATAGTTAAAGCAATGGTGTTCCCCCTAGTAACATATGGCTGCGAGAGCTGGACCATAAGGAAGGCTGAGAGAAGGAAGATCGATACTTTTGAACTGTGGTGTTGGAGGAAAATTCTGAGAGTGCCTTGGACTGCAAGAAGATCAAACCAGTCCATCCTCCAGGAAATAAAGCCAGACTGCTCACTTGAGGGAATGATATTCAAGGCAAAACTGAAATACTTTGGCCACATAATGAGAAGACAGGACACCCTGGAGAAGATGCTGATGCTAGGGAGAGTGGAGGGCAAAAGGAAGAGGGGCCGACCAAGGGCAAGGTGGATGGATGATATTCTAGAGGTGACGGACTCGTCCCTGGGGGAGCTGGGGGTGTTGACGACCGACAGGAAGCTCTGGCGTGGGCTGGTCCATGAAGTCACGAAGAGTCGGAAGCGACTAAATGAATAAACAACAACATAGCATAGTACTCTTCTTATTATGCTCAGTATATGCATTGACTAATAGTTAAAAATATGATTGATACTTTGAATATGCAAGTTAAAAAGCATTAGTTCAGTTCCATTTGCAATTCTAGAATTATTGCATAGTTGTTGTTTTTCAGTATTGACTGAATTAACCCAGGACAAGACCATGGCTGATCAGATATACTGTGGAATTTGGTCAGTCAATACTAGTCTGAATCAAAAGAACTATTCTCACATATGATTTATTTGCATGAGCAAAGTTATGTTGCAAATGCAAGGTTTAAGGTTATATTTCCTTTTCTTTCAGGGGCAATAGGAAACATGCAACATTGAGTTGGTGGTTCTGATATTATAGCTTTAGAGGTATCTTCATCTTTATTTTTTAGGTTTTATTTATTGTAATTTCTTCAATTGTTATGAGCTGCCCAGAGTCATTGAGAGATGGGCAGCATACAAGTTTAATAAATTGGTAGTGGTGGTGGTGGTGATTGTTATTGTTATCTGCAGAAAGCTGAAATTTCATCAAAAAGATAATAAATGTGCTGTCCCTTATATACCTGCATGTAACATCATGACACAAATATGTAAGTAGCAGGAGTTTGTGTCAGAACATCAGGTCACATATTTCATAATTTGCCTCCCCTTGCTCCCTCTGCAGAAACCCATATATTGCTTGTATTACCTCATTTTCTTTTAAAATTTGGCTGCTGGGATATTATCACAGTTATCTATTCCAGACTTTGCTGAACCATAAGAGTATTCTGTCAAACTAAAGATAGTTTTCAAGAGAGAGAGAGTCCAAACTGGAAATAGCAATGAATATTCCACAGTGGAATTTTTAATATTCCGAATGCTAAAATGTTGCATATGAATAAATTAATCAGTTATGTTTAACTACCAGAAGCACAATATTATAGTAAAAATAAAAACTTATTTTAACATTTTTATTCTCACCGTCCTAAAAATTGAACTTCTCCTCTGTGATGATGAGGAATTGACTTATACTTCCCAAGTTCTCCTTCTGGTCTTGTCACATTAAATCCTACAGAGTGGACCCTATAATTCAAATAATTAACATGTGTAAGAAGGAAACACTTTGAGATATAAACTCAGGGACAGAAATCAGAGGCAACCTTTATAAATAAAAGGTGTCTTAAGTTTGGTGGGACAGGCAGGTTGCCATAGCTGATTTCATAGCTGAGCAGAAAGGCTTTTTTAAATAGTTTTAGTTATTAAAAGAAGAGGAAAATATATCAAAACAACAACAACAAACTCAAAATAGAACTGAATCAGGTTTGGTGTTTGGAGAGAAGCTGGCAAAAGAAAGTTTGAATCTAAAATGGGCCAAAACCACCAAGGGACTGCAGCGAACAAAAAATTCAGAACAAAATCTTCCAATGCATCTCTATGAGTGAGACAGCCAGCAGCTCAGAATGATGCTGACCGCTCCACTGTAATTCAAACTCTTCCTCCTGGCAACACCATCAGAGTAGAGCTATTACTAAGGGGTTGGAAAGAATTCCCAAATTACACTCTGAATGCATTCCCCATCTTGTAAAACATAGTCTTTCCATCATGTCAAAAACAACACAAAACAGCCAGTACATATGTAGAGAGCAAACATCATCAGTCCATAACTGCAAACCTGAGATATGGAATCCTTTTTTGTTAAGGCCCATGCTCAGTAAGTCCACAGTTCTTCATATAATGAGGAATTCCACATTTCTGATACATAATTCAGCATCACACTCACAACTAAGCAATATTATTTATGCAAAAACCACATTTAAAAAGTATGAAAATTAAACCAAAATAGGACAATGGAGGAGCAAGTCTATGTCATATGCTGTGTCCCCTTCAATATTTCTACTTATAGAATAATGAAGTTGATAGCAAACTCTTTTTAAACCTTTTCTGAAGTGTCCTATAAACACGATTTGGGGTGGAGGGTGCTGGGGTTGAACTAGCCTAATCTGATAATAAAAAACATACTTAATATTTTAAGACCCTTAACCATTGATTTGTCAATACATGGTATTTCAATTTTTTTTCAACACAAAAATACATACATTTTCCACTGCGCTAGCTTTGGGTCCCATTAGATGAATCCAGAGACATACAGTATGCTAGCAAGGCATTCCTTTACCTATGAGCTGTTGCTTAAAGCTGTTCAAATTGGTATTAGCCAATTACTGTTATGATTTTGTCCAATAAGTCTTTACATCTCATGCCAGGAGAAAAGAGCTTGGATACTACTCTTCCATTTATCCTACATCTACTTTGAACCTTCACTTGTTCCACCTGCTATGAACTGTTGAATTCTGGTCAATGACCTAATAAAGTTAATACAATACAATCAAATACCTGTTCCAAAGGTCATCATCTTCTCCTCCCCATCCCCAGAAAGCATTTGGAAATCCATTGATTTTTTTGAATTGTTCTACTGTTAGTCCACTTACACCACCAAAAAATTCATTGTATGGAAGACTGAAAATGAGAGAAGGTAATTTTTATTATGTTTAGGACTTGTAAAGATAAAAGGGAAGTCTCTGAGTCATGCCCAACTCCCGCTGCCTTCGTGGAAATATCCATATTAGACTTTGGGGGGGCAGGCAACAATTTACCAACAAACTTGGCTTTCGTACATTTTTATAATTCTTTTCCACCACAACGGTTTTCACATCTTACATATAACTAATTTAGATTAATAAATAACTATATTTAAATGGGTTTAGAATTTTGTAAACAGGGAGTATAACAGAGAAGGTAATGTTATTTCTGTAAAATAAAGTGCAGCTGTGACTACAAAACAACTGAATGGTGCATTAACAGTATTAACTTTTCGAACAGTAGAGGTTAAAAAAAATCACACTGGTGGGCAATTAAGACTTTGTAATATCTTCCTAAAAAAGAGAACTTGCTCTTTGTAAATACTAGAACAAAGGGAAAAATTAAAAAAAATATATAAAGGGGCAGAATACCAAACATGGAGAAAAAGTGAGAAAAACAGATATTCAGGATAGGGACAGACTGAATGTGCAATTAGTTGAATCAGAAAGGCTAGGAGTAAGATAAGCAAAAAAAACCCTGAACTGCTGCAAAATTCAGCATATGGCACAAGTTCTGGGGTGGGAGAAAAGTGAAATCAAACAAAAAGACAGGTTATTTGTGGGAACAGCATTTAGCAATGGGGCATGGAATGAGAGTGGGGACACCCAGGTTTTAGTCCCCCTTCAACAATGAAAGCTCATGGGGTGACTTTGGACAGTCACTCTCTTAGCCCAAGGTTGCTGTTGTTGTGGGGATAAAATGGGTGGAAGTCTATGTGTGCCATTTTGAATTCCTGAACAAAAGGCAGGATATAAATCGAACACATAAATTTCAAATAAATAAATAGATTATGTTTCTCAAAGAATTAAATTCCAGCCTATTTCACACCTATAAAGTCATCTATTCCAGTAAAACACTATCAGTAAGATTCATCAAAGCTGCTGCTTAGAGAGCCATCAGGAGTAGAGCAGCATTGAATTGTTAGAAACAAAATCTTACTAAAAGCAAATATCCTCAGTAGAATTATATAATAAAACTATGCATGTTAAGTAAGGTAAAGTGTTTTAAAACTGTTGTGAGAAATCCAGTGTTATAATGGGACTTCCTCCTACTCATTGCATACTGTCCAATATATTCTAGAGCATTGTATCTCAACCTTAGCAACTTTAAGATATGTGGACTTCAACTCCCAGAATTCCCCAGCCAGCATGCTGAGGTTGAGAAATAGTGCTCTCGGGGAAATCTTTAAACAGTAGAGCAGATTTTGGATGTCTGCAGGCTGCTATGAGAACATGTATCAAATTCTTTGTGGTTCTGCTCCTGGATTTCACTGTTTGAATTAATAGTCAAACTGAACTTTAATGAAATAGGAGAAAATATACATACAAGAGATGTAAATAGTGGTTGCCAAATGTATCATGTATACTGATACATTTTTATTTACCATTCTTAAAGCCAACAGTAAGGATTATAAGCCTATATGTCACAGAAGATGTGCATTTTTAGAACTGACATTTCATCATCATGAACTTGGCCTATATGTTTTTTTTGGTCCATAGAATTTTTAGTAATACCAATAGATATATTCATAGAATGTGAGGATCGATTTAAAATATTTTCCAATACTGCTTACTTTGACTAACTGCACAAATACAGGAGGTCAGAAATACTGTTCCACATGTTACGTACATGTACATATACTTATCCAATTTTGCAGCAAAGTGACGTGGCATTTCACCACATCCATAATAATTTCTATCGTTTTCTGGTAAATGATCCACATCATGGAAGATTACACAGTCCCAGTCACCATCCTTCATAGCTTCCTTGAAGCCAATATTAAACAGCATTGCTCGGTTAAAAGGCTGTGTTCCTATCTTAACAGAGGGAAAAACAGAAGAATGAACTGTTAAAGAAAGTGAATTAGAATATGCAGATTAACTATTGGAATACGGTTTCATAATGCTATATAACCACTGAAATCAATGAACCTGAGCTATGACAGCTTGTCCCGTTAATTTTAATATGTCCGTTTTAAATTAAGTATATTACAGGTAGAGATCCAATCCTTAGTTAATTACATTCCTACTAATAGGAGAACATAGAAACAATGTTTTAAAAATACTGGATACACACAAGAGAAGACATGGAAGATTCCAGTTAAGTTGACATATATTATAATATTTAAAGATTTTCTTTTGCTGATCTGGAATTCAAGTTATAGCAGTAATTCAAGAAATTTGCCCAAACACAGCAAGAACACTGCTAAACATACATTGTTAAACATAGATTGGCAGACACACGCTGTTTATTGTGGAATATATTCAGCTAAATATGTACAATAATATAATAACTCTTTTCTGAAAGAAATAAAAAAAAAGCTCACCTGTTCAACAACATAAAAAGCAAATTCTAGCCTCTGCTTCTGTAACACTGGTATTAAGTGTCGAAAAAATATAGGAAGGTGTTCATGACGATTGCGAAAAGGGATGAGTATTGCAACCTTTAAAAATAGAGACCCATCTGAAATCTGTTATGCTAGCAGACAGAATTGCAGAAGTTACACACAAATCTTAGGAAAGCTATTTGCTGGTGGTGCATGATTATGGTTATGCAACAAGTCTAATAGCAGAAAATTAATTTTAATTACTTTTCTGCAAATTAATCTGTATGTCTGCTTTATCTGAAGAAAAATACAGTAATCGCAAATTTCAATGATCTCTTAAGAAAAATCTGTTTTTAAATCTTTTTTATGACTTAATAAACAATGCAAGAAGTACATTTTTGTCTCATATTGACATATCCAACTGCCTTCAACATACCTTAGGTAATGCCTGATTTTAATATATGGTTCTGGTATATCTGAGATAAAGTTCTATCTAAAGCCCTATTCTATCAAGTTGCCAGATTAAAATCATTGAGAATATAGGAAACAGCCTTTTCAATAGGAGCACCTCAGAAATTTATCTTCTGAAGACTGCCATCGATGTTCATTTTAGTAAACACATGGTGGAACAGTTATTTATTAGTGTTTTTCAAAAAGCCAAACTAGATGCAACATGGACAAACACATTTACTGTTGATATAATGGTCCCATTCATTTATGAAGTATAGTTTAAAGACTTCAGTTTTTGCATCAAGAAGGGTAAGTTCACCTCTTAACTCAATATTGATTTTCATGTGAAAATCAGTCCTGCCCCTCAATCCTATCTTACATGACAGATGTACAAATAACTAAATGTGGTTGTCCTTACCACATTTAGTTATGGTCTGAAGCCTATCAGTGGCTAATGATCTGGACTGTACCTAAACTGAACAGTACCAAGATTCTTATAGAGACTGGCAGGTAGGTAAAGATACATTATTCTGTCTTTATTCTAGCATGCTTTTCAAACTTCAATTCATTATGAGCTTCGTGTTTGGCTGAAAAGTAAAGATAAATTATACATAAACATGTCAGGTATATATGAAGATACGTTCCAATATTGCAAAGACAACCAATTTCAAACCTGAAGAAAATCATGCAGGTCCTAGATTACTAGAAAAATAACTGTACCTTACCTTCCAGCGTGGTTTACAGTCTTTTGGCTTCCAGTGACCACCTGGTTCAATGTCTAAATCTTTAGAAAACATCTGCTGAATTTCATCCAAACTGATTTCACTCATATTGGCTTCAATAAAGCCTCCTAAGTAATGAGAAGCATTAATTATGCAATGAGAAGCATTAATTATGAGAAGCATGATATAAATTTTGATTAAGATTTCCCTCACATTTAAACCCACATGTAAATGATATAGATATTATTATATATAACAGCCAATGATAGGAGCTGGTATCTGATACAGCTTTCCAAATGGTGTGACATAATATAGTTAAGAAAAAGGGAATTTTTGCTTGTCAGGTATAGAAACCCCCTGTGCTTAAACACAAACACATAAAAAAAGAATACAGTAATGAAATAATAGTTAAATGCACAAACAGTGGATCTCAAATCCAAATTAAGATCCAAAATGCTTAATGTGCCATTATATCTCCTGACTTACGGAGCAGAATAAGACCTGAACAACACAGCAGAATGTGTATATTTGCCACATGCATACAGGTTTTAAGATTTATACACCATAATGAAGCTGAGGTGCATCTTTTTAAACATGCACCAAGGGAGACAACAAGCTCTGCCATATAGCAAAATATATTTACATATGTACATCTTCCCTTTTTACTTTATTATCATCACAAACATTGGCCTTGTTTAGCCAAATCACACTTTAGGTTCCAATTTGCTTTTCCCCTTCCAGCATGGCACTAAAGAGATTGGCAGCATTTCTTTCAGTTTTCAACTAACTGTACTTTGGTGCGCTATCTAGACAAATGTAAGATTAGTTCAATCAAAGTTTATTCAAACAAAGCAGTATCATAAACCGTGACTTGGAGCTGGCTTTTTCAAATAAAACATGCTTAAACTAACACATTTTTTGTCCCAGTTCAGATACAATGCAAAGCTGGCTTGTTGAAAATGGAACTAACATTTCCTATTCTCCTTAGGGCAAGGAAAAGGGGAAATGACGTTCATAGGCCTGAACTCATTTTAGTAGCAAGAAGGGTGGGCAACCTTTTGGGGTCAGTGTCACATTTTAAATGTTGGGAGTATGTCATGGAAATGCTCACAAAATGGCTGTTACTGGGGAATGTGGTACAGCTGACTGTAAAAGACAATTTAGTAGAAGGCAAATTTGTGAGTGTATTTCTTAACCCTCAATATAGCTTACAAGACGATCTCTACTATCCAAGCTTATCACTGCCTTTTTTTCTGAGAAGGTGGAACACACTTCCAGAGAAAGCGCTGAGTTGTAGCCATCCATCATTTTTGTTTTCTAAGAAGGCTTAAGGGGGCTCATGTGGGGCTTCGACCCATTCCTGCACTCTCCAGGTTGAAATTGACCCAGTCCTGATTGGGGGATTCACCTGCTTCTTTTCCCCTTCCACCCAGGCCAGGAAAGAAAACACCAACTGCATGTCTTTGGAGGACTGTGGTTTTGTTTTGTTTTTAAGTTTTACAAGCTGTCCTGTCATTTTGGCTGGAAAGGGGACTTGGCAAACCTCTTGCCAATTTCACCCATTTAAAAAATAAATAAATACTAGCCAGCATTTCACAGTTCCTCTGCTGAACCTATTGCAAACAAACAAAAAAGGGCCAGCATTTCACTATTCCACTACTGAACCCCCAAAAACAGAAACCAAAGGCCCAGCCTTTCCTGGGAGCCATGCCAGCAGGCCAGTAGAAAAAGGTGGCCAAAGGCAGAGAGCAAGGACTGGGGCAGGCAGAGCATACAATGGGCAGCTGGAGGAGGAGCGTTTGCTTCACGTGGAATGAAGTACAGCAGGTGGACCAGAGGGACCTCCCCGCTCCAGAAGAGGGAGAAAAAATCATCTTTTGATGTAGAGCAAGAATATCTGGGTGGCAGTCACCTTTCCAGCAGGCTAGAGGAAGGCTGAGGAGTGGATGATGTCATCTGTCCCCGCCCTTCTGAAATGGATAAATGACCGTGGGGCAAGCCCATCATCAGAGAATAATACCAAAATGTTATTTCAGGCACTATATCACACTGGTTCTTAATACTTAGATCTCAGATACGAAGTTCATGGAAAACCTTGGAAAAATCAGTGGCCTTATTTATGCATAATAATATATCATGTTTATCATTAGACGAATGAGCCACAACAAACCTTGAACTCACCCGGCCCCCACCTTCTTCTCTAGTGGGACGAAGCAACAAGGAGGCCTTTGAGAAGCTTTTGCTTCTCATTCACACTACTCCTGTTGAGCATGTTCACGTTATGGTAAGCCAAGTTGGCCATAATAATGGTTAAGTTTAACCACTATCTTTAACCACAATCTGAAATCCTGCCTGTTTTACCCACAATATTCTGTATTATTAGAATCTGAGCAGAGCAGATAAAGAAATTTCTGATCCAGTGGCTGACTGGATTTTTGCAGTCCAGTTATGGCAGTCCTAATTACATTGCAATGTGCATACTAAATCCAGTAACTCTTGATTAGTTAAAACAAGATTACTTTATGAAGCTGGCCTGTTCTAGTTTACCCTAGTTAAGATAGGTCACAGTATACTGTAGAGTACAGTAATCCATGGCTAATTAAAGCTTAAAGCAAAAAGCTATTTAATTCTATCATAGGAGAATGAAGGGGTAGGGCTAGCAGATCTGGGCTGCAAAAATCCAACCAACCACTAAATGACAGGATAGAATTAACATTTACTGTATCTCTTTGCTTCCATCCAGTGATCTTCTGGATTCTTGCAGTCTAGATCTGGTAACTCCATCAAAGTTGAGGAGGAACACAGGACAGAAAGGTTTCTAAAATATTACAAACATTGAATTGGGCCATTATAGTGCAATCTATACATGATACATAATAGTGCACCAAATTCAACTCTGAAATTCTAAACTTATTTTTGTAGAATGTTTAAAAATTATTTTTAAAAAATGATGACAAACTTTTTTTTCCCCTGGGGGAAATATAGTTTTTTAATGTAAAATTAATGGTATGAATGTAAAAAAAAATAATGATATTAAAGAGCTTTATTGAAAATAGCGATTCAAAACAGTTTGTAATAGGTTTAGGTTAACAGGTTTTCTGTTAAGATGAAAATAAACTTACTCATGGAGGGCAATTTTTCTGGACAAGGTTGAGAAGGAGAATAAGTGAAGTTTTCTGGAAGATACATCGCTGTCTGAGCAATATTATCAGTTGTACTGTTGCCATCAGGATAATCTTAATAGAAATAAAAATATTCCCCATTAATCATTTGATTATAAAGTTGTCTTCCCAACTCATTTTTATCCAATTATGTAATTTCATATATGCCAAATTATTTATTTATTTATTATTCAAATTTAATTACCACCCATCTCCCCCAAAAGAGGGACTCTGGGCAAATTAACATATTAAATGCATACTTCTGATCTTAAATAATTTGTTGGGATTTGATTCAAGAATTCCTTTGGCCCAGAGTGTCACTAAAAATAATTTACATAATAACATAAACATTCAAAGTATTGTATAATATTCCTACCTGTGCCATTTAGTGTAGCATTTTTATTAGTGTACAGCCTGATCATATGTCCTATTGTTTTCACATTTTCTTTCAGCATTATACCTCGTGCTTGTACCATAAATAAATATGTATTTGCTATGAAGAAAAAAAAACATTCAAAATTAACTTCAATATAAAATGTAAAGTTGGATGTATAATATTCTAAATCATAGGCAGAATGAATAATTTTAGGATAATTATCATAGACAGGTCAAATAAACAAATTATAACAGATAATTCAAGTTGACAAAAATACAACATGTAGAATCTTAATATTAAACACAATATCTTGAAGAGCTTTGCACCACCTCTTGAAAGCTGTATTAGATGCAAAACATCTTCCACTTGAAAAGGAATAATTAATTAATCATAGGTCTAACTTCTGTTCTCATCTTCAGTTTCATAAGCAATTGATGCTAATGGCACTGATCATCTGTCACATAATCAATCTCAAGTGCAACAAAAACTCACATCACTAGATGTCACTCTTGGTAACATTAGTAAATATAAAGCCAGCAGGGTTCAATGGCTTACTAAAATGATTCCACCCAACACCAAATTCTCCATAGAAAAAATGTAACTATGTTTGTAATTAAATACACATCAGTTTCATATTACAGGTCAACTTTTAAAGTGATATTATTTCTAAAACTTAGAAGTAAGAATCACACTTGATGGTCATACCTACTTTCTACACATAAAAGCACGTAAAGAAAGATAAATTATAACTAATATTTCAACTGTGTTTATGACTATTTGGAATAATTTAAAATTCATATACATTATATAAAATTTTATCTATATCCTGTCTTATCAGAAACATAATTCAACTTTATTAATCTGATTATATAAAAAGATGCTTAGCATAGTGAAACACTAAAATATATTAAAAATTCCACATCTCTACATCAGAGAATGTCATTATGTATTGTGGTAAGACGTACTTCAAAGTCAGCTAAAGCCCAGATCACTAGAGGAAGCGAGGAATACAGAAAGGATTTTCATTTCTGGACTTCTTTGAAGCTTCATTCCTGATCTGTTTTTCTGAAGCTACATTATGCTGCAGAGGGCAGTACCACTGGAAATACACAAATGGGGAAAACCCTTTGTGTCATTTTTGTAACACTCCAGAGTACAAAGGAGCAATACGGAATTTAGAGAATAACACAACAACCAAATTATATTTTTTGACTCTAGGCTGGTGGAGTGAGGCTACTGAGGTCTTGTCCCAGAGCCTGGAGCTGTGCAGGTCTAGATAGGGAGGAACCATCCCAAATCAATCTTACCAAGACTGAATGGCTATTGATGTTGGGGTCATCTAGATCAGGGGATATTCCATCTTCAAGCTTCGATGGAGTAGCACTTCCCCATTCAAGAATGGTGTACAATCTAGGGGTCTTCCTGGATTCACAATTCCTGCCATGAGCAGATGGCAGCTATGGCCAGAAAGGCCTTTTTACAGCTTCATCTGGTGTGCTTCAGATCAAAATGATTCTTCTAGTCAGACCACTGTTGGCCACCCCAAGGTAGGATACTGGCAGTTGAGAGAAATTTTAGTTTTACTATTCACCCAACCTAATTGTTGTGCAATCTTTCATCCTGAGATTTTTGCAATGGTATTATGTAAGGTATGTCAAGTACCTAGTACCGCTTAATGGCTAAGTTATTTTACAGGGAAAAATAGTGAATTACTCCCTTATAGTTCTAGCTCAGATATCAACAGTCAGTTTAACCAAGTCAGGAAGAGGTTTCATCAGTCATTGTGAACAGTTTTTCCCTTGCACAAAATCTCAAAAATCGTATAGTTGAAGTTTAGCCAAAGTGTTCCTCACTACAATGTATATTCATTCCATATTTCATTATATTCTATTCTATCTCAAAACAACAATGCTATAGATATTTAAAAAAAAATTACAAGTAGTGTTGTATGAAAATCTTGTTCTACGTTTTATGAATGTTATTGTTCATGTATTTCAGTTTCTGTTTTTTTATATGCCAGGGCTTCAGTGGGTCATTCTTTGCAAGTCCCATCATGGCATGTAGGATGGACTGTAGGCAAGTTATTTAATTAGGTGAGTGCCAATGAGCTGGACTTAAATAACTGTATGGACAAATGCCTGCCATCTCAACCTGTTTCTAGTAAAATTCTTAGCTTTTCCAGGGAATTCTAATCATCACCTTGAATCTTATTTATCTCTTTTTTCTATTTCCCTCAACTTTGCCAAGCAGTCTTTTTTTTTCCAAGTCCATCATATGCAGCCCAAAGTATGTGAATTTCTGTTAACTGATCATTACCACAAGTACTCAATTTTTATTCAGTTCATTAGGAATAATTAACTGGTTCCCTTTGCACCCCTTGGTATTCTCAGTAAAGGTCCTGATGTTCTCTAACTCAAAGGCATCTCTCCTCTTTCTCTCACACTTTCTCAGTGCCTGGTTTTCACAGCCATATATTGAAAGACCATTGCTTTAACTCTGTTATCACAGAAATATCCTTATCCTTCATGATCTTACTTAATCTTTCTCCCTAGGATTAATCTCTTCTTATGTACCACACTATTTATTCTTGATCTGAAGAGTGGGAAAATCATCCGCTACCTTCATTTCTTCACTGCAACTGGCTCATATTACCTTTGGCCTCCTGAACCCAAAATTCTTAACTTAATTTTCAGCTTCCATTTTTATTTTCATAATGAACACTTCTGAATCTTTGCTTTCAACTAATAAAAGGTGAGCTGTGTATCTCAAACCATTAGTATCTCAGCCTCTGATTTTGATAGCACCTGTCCAATCTTGGCATTTATATAATATATGAACTACGTACGTTAATCAGATATGGGGACAATATACATCTTTATCTCACACCCTTTCATTTTCTACACCACTCTGATTATCCACTTTCCATTGTTATAGTAGTTGCTTCTTCACTGTAAAGTTTTCTCAAAACAATAGTCAGGTGTTGTGGCTTATGCATTAGCCTTAATATGTTCCACGTTCTGGCATGATTTAAATCAAAGGCTTTGCAGCAGTCAATAAAGCAAACTTCCTTCTTACCTTTTCTTGCTGTACCATTATTCATTTTACATTAACTACCTGATCTCATATGTCTTTTCTGGGGAATTAGTGCAGTTCTTAAGTAATGTATACATTCTCTTACATCTTCCTTCTCCAATATATACCTTCTTCTAAGGGTATATTCTGCTCTTTCCAAGGCTGTAGAACAGAGTCTTGTCCTATATTTACTTAGAACTGTTAACACTTCAATTGTTTCTTTTTCTGCATCTTTAAACAGTTCAGTAGGTATTTCATATGTGCCTACTGTTTTCCTATTGGGGAGCCAGTCTATTGCTTCTTGTACCTCACTTTTTAGTGAGTTTGTTCCTGAATACATTGTTTCTCCATGTTCTCCATGTTTTTGTAATACCATTTGTAAAGAGTTTCAGTAAAGTATTTCCATCTTCCTTTAACTTCCTTTAGGTCTATTGAATCTCTTCAGAGAGTATCACTTATTTAATGTTACAGTTATCTCTATAACATCAGGAAAGTTACATATCCTTTAATGAAACAAACTGGACTCAGAATCATGGATTGTTGTTTAGATATTTCAAGCTGTTACTTTCATATTCATAGCTTATCTTAACAAAATCAATGAGACAAATTTAGCTGATACATAACCTAAACTGTAAAGTCTGTTGCTGGTCGTAAGACATGCAAATCCACATATTAAATTTAGCACTGTGTGCAAGCCAGGCTACAATGATTTGTCCAGAAGCTATAATTTTAAAAATCCTGTCAGCAGTGGCTGTCTATAGCAAGCCCCAAAGACACCAAAATGAAGATGACACGCATGCAATGACATTGTTATAGAAATGCTGCCATTGCATATTTATATCATATGATGATGTGATGCAGGCATCATTATTTGCCCCCTTGTCCCTGCTGGAGATACCCGTGCTGTCAGGGGCATGGCTGGATACAGCCTTAGTTTACAATGGAACTAAATACTTCATCTAGTGGTGGGAGGAAGATCAAGTCTCTTGATGTAGAAACTGCAAGATAAAACCACTGGAAAGCATGAAGCAAATTTTGCTATTCTGTCATGTAAAGAACTCTAACTCTAAAGCAGATGCTGAGTAAAAATTCAAATAATTTTAGTAGCTCATGAAGGAGTTCTGCTGAGAATTGAACCTCAGAAAAATAAAATTCAAAACAATGACCAGTAACACTTGCTGTGTATTCATTCAGTGTGCTGGTCTTGGCTTTTAAAATGAAATATGGTTTCAGATCTGAAAAGAAACCATTTTTATTTGTTTTCAAAAAGGAATCAACAAGCACAAGAGACAAAAATGAGTCCTACAAAGGAATAATATTTTTATTATTAAATTTAAATTTATACACTCCCCATCACACTATAAAAGTGACTCTGGGCAGCTTACAAATAAAAAAGTCATAAAAATCATTATAAAAATACAAAAAAATAGAAGATAAAAGAGGAAAACTAAAAGGCAGAGAGTGCACCTTAAATCACCAACCGCCCCCAGGGCTGCCTATCACTCCTGGATCCTGAAGCTTGTTGGCAGAGCCAGGTCGTGACACTCTTCCTGTAGGCCAGAAGAATGGGGGCCAACCTCACCTCCAGGGGCAAGATGTTCCACAGGGCGGGGGCAATGGCAGAAAAGGCTCTCCTCCTCAACCCTACCAGTCGGAAATCTTTAGCCAATGGGGTTCGTAACATGCCCTTCCTGCCAGACCAGGTGGGATGCATTGATGTGATTGGGACAAGACAGTTCCTCAAGTAACTTGGGCCTGTGTGTAGTGGCAATACGGAAGACCATTGTCTTTCGAGGAGTTTAAGTGACATATTTTGATTTTCTCCTTCACACAAAGAAGCTTAAGAGATTATTTTGAGTTATACTAATGTTTATCTGGCTTGTTTTTTATTTCTGTTTGAAATGGGGGGAGAAAAGAAAACCCCAAGATTGTTTTTGTTAAGCACTAGCTTATCTGTATAGTTTCCCAGGCTCTTGGATTAAACAGGTGCTCCAGATCCTGGGAATTATCCAGTCGAGGTCAGATCCTGCAGTCTCTGTACCAAGGAAATGGGGTCACAAGATTTTAGGGCCAGACTCTGATTAAAAACCTTAGGATTACCTTTTGAGTTTGGGCGTTTCTGCACAGACCTGAGCGCTGGGTGCTGTGGAAATTGAGCCACCCTGGGGTATCTCTGCTGTCTTTATTAAGGGGCTCCTGACAGCCTATAGGAATGATTGGGTATCATCTTGCTTGGTATGTTGTGTTTTTCTTTATGTTATGCTATTTATGCCTAAACTGTTTCTGTTTAATCTGCCTAAACTGTTTCTGTTTAAATCTGTTTGCTTGAGTTAATAATAAAGCTTAAAATCTCTTTATCCACTGATGTGCTTATTGTCACTGGATCTAAAAGAACCAATTGTCTGAGCAACTGATCACTGCTTGGACACTTGGCAGAACACCATGCCATGAAGGGCTTTAAAGGGCAAAACCAACACCTTGAATTGGACCCAGAAGCACACCAGCACCCAATGCAGCTCGCGCAGCAGAGGTGTTACATGAGCAGCCCTAGAGGTACCCATAAGTGCCCATGCCGCCGCATTTTGCACCAGCTGGAGCTTCCAGATACTTTTCAAGGGTAGCTCCACGTAGAGCACATTGCAGTAGTCCATACGGGAGATGACCAGGGCATGAATGACTAAAAGAAGGGCTTCCCGATCCAGGAAAGAGAGCAGCTGGTACACAAGATGAAGTTGAGCAAAGGCTCTCCTAGTTATGACTTCCACCTGCTCCTTGAACAGGAGTCGTGAGTCCAGGAGGAACCCCAAATTGTGCACTGGGTCCGTCTGGGGCAGTGCAACCCTGTAAAGGACTAACAATGGTAGATTCCCAGATACAGAGGAGCCCCACACCCACAGCCACTCCCATCTTACCAGGGTTCAGCTGAAGCCTGTTGTTCCCCATCCAGACCTCCACAGCCTCCAGGCACCACAAAAGCATATCCACAGCATCACTCAGTTCATCCAGGACAGAGATGTACAACTGGGTAACATCAGCATGCTGATGATACCTCATCCCACGGTGGCAGATGATCTCACCCAGCGGCTTCATGAAGATGTTAAAAAGGAGCGGAGAGAGAACTGAATCCTGAGGCACCCCACAGAGCAGGGGCCGCAGATCAGACCTCTTGCTCCCTATCAACACCGATTGGGACCAGTCTCAGAAGAAGGAAGTGAACCAGCACAAAACTGTGCCGCCCACCCCCAACTCCCGAAGCCGACCCAAAAGGACACCATGCTCGATGGTATCGAAGGCTGCAGAGAGGTCAAGAAGAGCCAGGATGGATGCACTGCCCCATCCCGCTCTCACTAGAGATCATCTAAAAGCGTGACCAATACTGTTTCTGTCCCATGTCTGGGCCTGAAGCCTGACTGAAAAGGGTCTAGATAATTTTAAACCAAGAGAGGGAGAGAGAGAGGGAGACACACTGTTTTGGTAGAAGAAACTGTTCAAAGGGTTCAAAGAATTATTATATATGATTATATTATATAAGAATTGTTATATTAAGAATTATTATATTATATTATAATTATTATAGAGGAGTTCTGTGAAATAATTGCCTATTTGGGGTGAGCCATTCGGTTACACATTAAGTCACACTGTCCACCAAACCCCGTAACTGTCAGTCGTCTCACACATTCAGGCATCACCACTAGGGAGGCACATGCGATTTTGTCAGCAGCAACAATTTCCATCTGGAATGCTGATTAAGTCAGTGTTTCATCCCCCTGAAGCAACACATTATCATTTCTAGAAAATTGTGCATTTTTTCCCAGAAGGACACAGGAACCTCCAGGTCTTTCAAACATGTAATCCACAGAAGCCTCCCATATTCTGTCTACAGCATATATCTCTACAAGCAGCAAAGAGAAGTGAGAGGAATTATTTCCTATTTTGGCATTTTCCTATTAAACTATGGCATGTGGGAACTTAGACATGGACATACACAAATTCATCTAGCAAAAACTGCACCAGGGCATGGATAGACATGTGGGAAAACAGTTGCTACAAGCTCATGTCACCTTCCATCACCTCAAAGACAACATTTATCAACTCCACTGAGGTCGGGAAATGGTAGTGTCAACGGTCTCCGGGGAAGGTGATCCATGATCGGGTCTCCCAGCCCATCTGCGAGAATCAGCCCCCACGTGCTTCCCGTTGGGGCAGGCAGCTCCAGGGCGGCGCCTGCTTTAATCCCACCCACCGACCTTGGAGGAGGGCAAAAGAGCTTGTCTTACCTATGCCAGGAGCCACATAGATGAAATAAAGGCAAGAGGAAGAAAAGGAGAAGATGAAGATGAAGACGAGAATGGAGCGGTTGGAGACCCTCAGCGCCGTCCTGAAGAGAGGCATCCTCCTCTTCCAGGGCAGGAGGAACCCCTCCCCGAGGCCCGCTACGCCGCCCGGGCAAAACGCTGCCCGCCGAATGGATTCCGAACTAACGCCGGGGAAGGAGCTTCCAGACCGCCGGCGGCAGCGTGGAAGCAGCGGCGTGGAAGCAGCAGCGGCAGCAGCAGCAGGGATGACTCATGGCATCCCAGGGTGGGGAGGCTCTCCTAGGGAGGGGGCGTGTAGAATGGAGCGGAGCCACGCGGCGGGGGGGCTCTCGGTGAAGCTTTAAAGCGAAGGGTGGTGAGTGGCGACGGCCGCGGAGCGAAAAGGGGGACGCTTCGTGACGCAGGTGACTGGGACGAGCAGACCGTACCACAACGGGGTGGTCGATGGGTACCGTGGCCGCTGGCGGCGAAAGGAAAACCCGTCTCGCTCTGTCCCCGTTCAGTCAACCAGAGACTGCGGCCAAAGCGGAGAGTGGCGCCCAGCGTTGCCTGTTCAGGTGTGGCAGTTCCTGCTGATCGGCTCCGGGTCTACTCAATCCACGGAAATCCCGTAGCTTCCCCGGCCCTCATCGCCGCCGTCACCACCCCTGTTCTCCTGACGGCTGAGAGTCGATCGGTGGCGGCGGCTCCTGTTCTACTCCCCGCTCCCCACCTAGCCCTCCCCACTCCTCGTAGGAGCGAGCGAGCGGGCAGGCGCCTGGACTGCGACGTTGTGGGCGTGCGCGCCCCGGCTTCCCTGCGCGACGAGGGACTGCAGAACTGCGGGGAACGAGCCGGAGCGCGCGGCGCTCCCTGACGCCCCCGGCTGCCGACCCACGCTAGCGGGCGAGGTCCGCCGTGGTTATAGCCAAGCTGAGGAGGCAGCTGGGAGAAAGAAAATCCTCGTGGCATCCGCCACAAAAAAGAAAGGTGTGGGGGTGGGTGGGGTTGGGATGTTCCGGTGCCTTAAAGAATAGTTAGGACCAAAGATTGTTTGCACTAGGAAACCTGGTGGCAAAGAAGATTCCGTCCTGTTATACACAACCTCCTAACAATCTGCTGCGATTAGCAGAGGGGAAATAGCTATTGTGCAGGATGGACTCGGGAATACTTTATTTACCTCCCCTCCCTCAATGAAAGGCCAAGCCAGCTGTCCCAATATGTAAACCCGAGTCTGTGATTGGCTCATGCAGTGCAGTAAGTCATAGTATGGTTTGTATAGCTTTAATTTGGTATGCTTAAAACAATGGTTTATACTTTGTTTATTTGACAAAGCATAGTTAAGCTGTGGTTTATTTAATGGCAAACACACTTTACAAGAATGTGTATGAGAGTGGGCATTTTTCTACTTGGACCTAGCCACAGTACCAACTTGCCGGGGCAACATCTTTTTTTGCCAAACTCCTCCTCCTCCTCCTCCTCCTCCTCCTTAAGCTTTATTTTTTTTTTCAACATATTGTCAAGGGAAACTGGCCAAGAACCATGCTGAGCCGATATCTTCAACTCTAGTTCTTCATTCTTACCATATAGACAAAATCTTGCCAGACTGAATGTGCTCTGACTAACCTAAGGGTAAATAATCAGCAAGGCTCTAGCGCGGAGCTACCCTGAACCTCTTGGCTTTCCCACAAACAGAATCTGGACTGTGAAATCTCTTATCTGCCTGGAATGCGCCCCCTCCTCTCTGGGAATGAGGGGCAGCTCTGAGACCACCTGGGGTGGGAAGGGGACTAGTTCTTCCTGGGGTTGGCTGGCGCTGTAGAACCCTCCCCACTGAACTAGATCTTATTGCAACTTAGATTTTATACCCATTTTTATCTTCTATTTATATTTGGCTGATTTGTATTGTATTTTTTATGTTTATGGTTTTAATTGTTAATTTTATTGTAAACTGCCCAGGGTCCAGGAATTATCTTGGTGAAGATAATTCCTTCAACTTATGCTGGGACTTTCTTGTCAGGAGACAAACTGGAAGTGATATGGAATCCTAACAGGGATGCACACTGTATGAAATGTAGAAGGGTGGGTAGGAACATAATGAGCATGCACAAGGAAGACAATAGTTTGGACAGGCATAAGGAGCAGGCATGAGGTGGAAGAGAAGAGCAGGCAAGAGAAAAAAATAACTGGCCAAGCGAGGGGAGTGAGAGATGAGAGAAGGCAAGAGGGGCAAGCAGACTCAAGGAAAATTAGGGGAAGTCTTCAAGGACCTAGACCAGGGTTTCTCAATGTTAACAACTGTAAGATATGTGGACTTCAACTCCCAGAAGTCCCCAGCCAGCAAGCTGTCCACACATCTTAAAGTTGCTAAGGTTGAGAAACCCTGACCTAGGCAGGCGATCCAAAGACAACATGATGCCATAGGAGCGTGGAGGCTTCAGTTTGTGAGGTGGAGGCTAACCAGATGATGTCTTCTTTCTGTGCTTCTGCCAAGGGGAAAAGAAGGGATTCGCCACATTAGTTCTCAAAAAAGGTGAACCACCTAGTAGTGTTTCAGAACTCAACAAGATTGGATAGGTTCAGTTGAGAAATCTTGTTTGTTTGATACAAAGAAGGGGAGAGAAGTTGATTGCCAGGCAAATACTAACCCACTAATGTTTTCATTCACCTGGGTAGAAGAAGAGGAATATGGAAGGGGGTGGTGACAACTCTTTCTTCTTTTGCCTTGCCTTCTTTTTCTCTTGAAATTGTATCTTGAGTGCTTACCTTTCACCTGTTCTTCAAAGTTTCTTCCAAAAGAAAACAAACTATTTCCTTTTTTTTTCTTTTCTCCATATTTATAAACTTTATTGTTTTCAAAAACTAAAACAAAAAAATAACGAACACAAATTTCTAAATACAGACCAGTCAACACAATAATAACCAACATAAATAACAAATACCCCAAACATAAGGAAACCTTTAAAAAAAGAGAGAGAAAACAAAAAGAAAAGAATAACACATGTATATACAACTTACACATTGATACATACATACCAGAAAAAGAAAAGAAAAAAGTAAAAGAAAGAAAAAAATAAGAAAAGTGACTTCCGCCTAACCTAGTTATAGAAATATCTATAATACCTTATTCTCTTGCTACTGATTACATATATAGACCTCCATTATTTCTATTCCATAACATCCTTATTATGAAAATCCCATAGTCATTACTTCATCTTTTTCAGTCTGTCAGGCTCTGCCTGCTACTTAATAAGACACAGACGCTAATTCAGGAGAAATCAGGTTCTGAGTTTATTTGAGTACAGTGCACGCCTAGGTAAAGCTGAGAGTGGATGGAGTGCGCCGGTACGGGATTTAAATAGCCCGCGCCGGTCAGCGCTCCTCCTTCCCCCCGTTGCGTGAATCCCCGAGCCCCAAATGTCCCGTGCCGGTGGGTGAGGGGTCGCGGGGCCCCTGCTGGTGCCCCGGGCGTCTTGCTTAATCTTTCTCCTCCGGCCGGTGATGACTCTATGCCGGGCGATTATCTTCTGCGCTTCCGTTGACAGCTCCGGGCGTGCTTTGTATTCAGGTGTTGTCAGTTTCACCCTTGCAACAATGTATCTTCTTGATTGGATCTTTCCGGCTGAAGTTGTTGCTTTGCTGCCGGTCTCTGTTGCCTGTCTTTGTGCGTCGCTTGCATATCTCTTAATCCTTTGCCCCTGCTTCCTTGGTATTGTTATGTGTGCTGTTGTGCTGACACAATCAGCTCAACGGTGCTCATGACACGGTCTCTAATACTCCACAAATGGTTGCCATGATTCCATAAAATTGACAGTGTTCTTGTCTCTCATCAAGTCCATTAATTTTGCCATTTAGGCTAAGTCCAACAGTTTAATTGTCCATTCCTCTTTTGACGGTATTCATGAATCTTTCCAATATTGAGCATATAGCATTCAAGCAGCCTAGTCATGTATATAAGCAGATTTCCATGATTTTTTTCCCCAATTCTTCATCCATAATACCTAGTACAAATAGTTCCAGTTTCTTTATTATTCTAATTTTTAATATTTTCTGAATTATAATATGAATCTGATTCCAAATTTTTTTCACCTTCCCACATGTCCACCAAAGATGGTAAAATGTTCCCACCCCTTGAGAGCATTTCCAGCAAAGATTTGGTACATTTTTGAAAATTTTTGACAATTTATCGGGTGTTAAGTACCATCACAACATCATTTTATAGAAAATTTCTTTTAAATTATAACTTAATGTAAATTTTAATCCTTTTGACCACATTCTTTCCCATTGATTCAACTTAATATTATAACCAAAATTTCTGGCCCATTTTACCATGCATTCCTTAACTTGTTCATCTTCCAGGTTCATTTGTAATAATAACTTATACATTTTAGTGATCGTGTGTTGATTATTTGTACATAATTGTTTTTCCAGAATTGATATTTCATTTAAAAATCTAAAATTCTTTTTGTCTAGTTTAAAATGTTCAAGCAATTGGCTATAACTGAACCAGTGACATATATATCCCTCTATCTCCAGTTTCTCTCTTGTTTTCAGTACTGGTTTTCCTTCCTCAAAAATTACTAGGTCTTTATACCTTAGCCACGTTCCTTCTCCCATACTCTCTCATCTTGCAAATGCCTCTTGAGGTGATAACCACATGGGAACGCTGGGTTCCAACCTAAGCTTATATTTATCCCAGACCCTTAATAATGCCTTTCTAATATAATTATTCTTAAATTCCTTATTTATCTTCGCTTATTTATCTTGACTATTTCCTAGAAAGAAGTTGTAACAACCATTCTGTAGATTTTAGTTATATCCTGTAATTGCCACTGGACTGCATTTCAGATAAGAATGGTAAGTCACAATAAAATGATTGATCTACATCTCCAATACAGTATTCCTGAGAAAATCAGCCTAAATACCCAGGGGTTAAAAATCTATCTAGAGTACGGGTAGTCCTCGACTTATGACTATTTATTCAGTGACCATTTGAAGTAACAATGGCGCTGAATGAATGGTGGTTATGACTGGTCCTCAGAGTTCCAGCCATCCCAGCACCACTGTGGTCACCTGATCATGATCTGGGCACTTTGCAACCAGCTTGCACTTAAGACTGGTTGCAGTGTCCTGAGATCACATGATCGCCATTTGCAACCTTCCCTGCCAGCTTCCCCAGAAAGTCAGTGGGGAAGCTGGCAGGGAAGTCTGCAAGTTGCTAGGGTAAGTCTCTCCCACCTGTGCACCCTCCCCAGCCCCTCTGTGCTCGTGCTGTGCTGACCACTTGCACACTCCTGCACACCCTCCCTGAGCCTTGCTGCACCTCACTCGCACCTTTGCACAGCCACTTGCACCCTCCCCCATCCAGCAGCAGCCACTACCTGCCTGACAGCCTGCTTGCGATTCGCCTGGGCCTTGCAACTTCCTGCCAGCTTTCCCACTGACTTGGTTGTGGGAAGCCAGCAGGAAGTTGCCTTGCCTAACAACTGTGGGATTCGGTTAATGACAGCAACCAGGACCGCAGGGATTGCCGTTGCTAAGCGATGTGGTCACATTTACAACCACATCACTTCACGATGGAAATTCTGGTCCTAACTGCTGTTGTAAGTTGAGGACTACCTGTAGTCTGAACTTTGGTGGGTTACAAGTTGACATTTCATTTTGTAAAATGTTGCAAAATTATCTCTACAATAAAAGATAATACCTTGAATTAAATGTATATCACCTGTCAGAAAGCTCCAGCTTGACAGTACTTGCATTCTCTGTTACCTGTGTCTCATTACTGAGGATAGGGATCACAAGATTCCTATCTAGAATGTCTCTGCTCCTGTGCTCTCAATAAAGCGTATCTTACTGTACTGCAACTTACATTCCACCCTAATCCCTCCTCTCCTAAAGTATCTACCACAGAGAGAAGATGAAGTATATATCTTACTTCTTCAGTCAGACATCTGGACCAGTGTTATCCATTCAGGGGCTAAATTTTGTTCTGTAGCTATGAAAATCCACTGCCAACTGACATTTGGCACTCACCAAAGCTATAGCATCCTCTGGATTGTTAATTGTGCTGTTTTGTTTTGTTTATAATATCAAAGACAAATGTATTCATTTTTATTGCATAAGTATGCCCAGCCATGATCCTAAGCAAAAGTAACATTTCATTTCATTTTGTTTTAGGACAATGCTAACAACATTTTTGTTTGATTTTAGGCTTTGGCTAGGTAATATATTTTAGATAATTTCTATATACTCTGGTTTGATGATATGTTGTATATTTTTGTTATATTGTTTGTCTAGTGTCTTTGTAGTTACGTTTCTCACATTGATTGCTAATTGATTGCAATAAACAGTAAAACAATGACCAAGAACTGTCTCTCATTCTCTCAAGATCTTGACATTATCCTATTTGTGATATAATTCACAACGTAGAATATTAAGCTTGAATTCTATTTAGGTTAGCTCCATGTCAGTGTCAAAGATCAGTAAAACCTTGGCAATCAGGTAAACGTGAGTCTGATTATCCAATAAGTTTAATCAGTTATTTTTATATAGCTCATAACCTAAGCCTAAATAAATCAAAATGCCATTTAAAATAATGGTTGATTTTGCTTTTGTGGAATTACTTAAAAAGTATTAAGAAAATATGATTCATCTCTCTCAAACCAATATAAGATAAATAATTAAATATTTAGAGAATGAATAGGTAAGAAATAGTGAATGTGACACAGGCAAAACACTTAACATACTGATTTACAGTGATACTTATTAAATCAAGAAACCCTGGTTGATTTCTAAATCTTTGGAGTCAAAATATTTGTGTAATGAAGGACTATGAAACTCTAGTGCGCTGGGTGAAAAGTTAACATCTAATAATACATTGTTAAAGAATGTAACACATTAACTAGATTTAACTTGGGTTATTTTTAGAGCACTTTTAACAGAACTTTGTAAAAATATCATTAATTTGAAGTCTCTAAATGAAATGCAGCTGTCTTCTTTGTGCCCTATGTCTTAAGAATGTTTGATAACAGTGGAGTCTGTGATCCCATGTCACAGATAACTGAGGTATGCAGTGGGTTTGTGACATGTATATGTAATACACAAAAAAATTACAAATGTTCTCTGTTGTTTGGGAATAGCAGCTTAATTTCATCAACATGATGTACTTAGAGACTAACTTATTAGCTGATAAGAAAACTGGTGATTAGACAAATATTGTTGAACTATTTAGATTTTGAATTATGTCATATTATGTTGTCAAATTTATAATAACTTTGCTCTCTTGTCTAATGAAAACATTTAAAAAATAGCCTATTTAGTAGTATCTTTGCTTTATATTAATCAGCTTTAGATCATTAAATGGAACACCATATTGTCGGGAAAATGCCCACTCTAATAAAGAACCAAGAGTAAGTTTGATGTAGTGGGTAAGGCCAGTAAGGCTAGAAACCAGGAGGCCGTGAGTTCCAGTCCTGCCAGGCACAAAGCCAGCTGGGTGACCTTAGGCCAGTCATTCTCTCTCAGCCCTAGGAAGCAGACAATGGCAAACCACTTCCAAACAACCTTGCCAAGAAAACTGCAGCAAGCAGTTGTCAAGAGTCAAAAAACTGACTGGAAGGCACCAAAAAAAGAACGGGGGGGGGGGGGAAACCAAAGCATTTGGAGATAGATGTAGCAAAGTCTCTTTTATTGATATGCACAACCACAGTGATTGCTGGGCTTCTGGCCAAAAGAATGCCAAAGAGCCCTCATCTAGGCAAGGTTAAGTGAAGCCACCTTTCAGTCAAGTTCATAGTACCAGTATCTTCAAGATGAATGATTAAAAAAAATGATACAGGAACAAGAAACAGATTAGGGAAGTAGTTGAATGACAGAGTATTAAGGAAAAAAGAAGAGTGCCATCATACAAGCCATCAACTAAAAGGATTCCGCAATAGACTTTGCTGTCTTAAGCCTTTGAAACTCTATGCTCCAGTGCATTTGTTCTCAATTTCCAAAGGACTGTAACCAAAGAGTTTGCAGTTCTCCTACAATTACATATAAAATATCTTTTAGTGCCAAATAAATACAGAACTCAACTTAGAGGTTGATTTTCGAGGTCTAATTGAAAGCATTTAAAAGGAAACATTAGTCCAGCAGTACCTTTGTGCAGAGAGTAGAAGAATGATGTTTTCTTTATGAAAAGTGCTATAAGAAATATCCAAAGGGCTGCCAGCAGAGACTAAATACGATTGAACCTATTCTTTGAAAAAATCGTATCTCTAGAAAATAAACTGTACTGTGGTCACTCTGATCAAAAATACTCAAGTGATCTGAAGGACATGTTAAAATACTTTTTTTTAAAGGCCAACAATATCACATTTCAGTCCCTTAGGAATTGCAATTTGTTATCAGTTTGTTAATGTCTAGATTTTTATCTTTATGTCTTCTCACTGCTATAGCAGCTCATTATAGATAAGTTCAGATACAGGTATCTGCAGGTACACCTTTGGTGAATCAAAGCTTGCTTGCTTGCTTTCTTCATTCAATTTCTAAGGCCACCCACTTGCCAAGCAATTCTGGGAGGCTTACAGAAGGTTTAAAACAACAGGTAAAGAAAATAGTTATTGCAGAATAAAAGTGATAATGCTAGTGGCAAAAGCAACCCCTTAAAGGACATATGGATTCCAAGAAGGTTACTCCTGAGGCTAGAGCACCTACTCCACCATCCCCATGGACCCAATGAATATAGCACTACACAGGGACCTGCCAATCTACTTAAGATAAAGAAATTGGAAATCTAGACTCAGAAATATTTTAAAAGAATTAAGATGGACTTCCAGAAGAAGGAGAAATTTTAAAATTGGAAGTGAAGCAAATGGAAATATTTAAATAGATTGGAGTTGGAGAAAAAAATAAAAGTTGGAGCTTGCAAAAGAAGAAAGGAAGGGTTCTTTTCCATTAGAAAGTGACAGGTTGAGGAGTGTAATGTCTACTGTCACCACCACTCCCAGCAGCTCCTGTAGAAAGTGCAAGTTTCCAGAATACAGGGAGATTAAAATTCTGACATTCTTCTGGACAATTTTCTGGACAATTCCCTTGTCAAGGCAAGGGAAAGTAGATGTTGCTTTTGAGACCATGTTTAAATGGTTCCTATTGTCAGCGGCCTACAAAATGGCTTGGTAAAAAATGGACAGTTTTCGTGAAATCCAGGCTGACACCAGAAAATACTGAAAGAATGTTTCCTGTGGCAAATATGCAGAAGCCAACATAGCTGAAATGTTGACTCAAGACCATGGAGGCAGTGGAAGAGATGGACTTGAAATGGGCAAATTGCAGGTCTCTGGGAGTCATGGAAACATTCCTACGTGACTATCCCAAAGTATTTTTGAGAGAAGAAGAAACCCAGACAGTCAGGATTAACCCAAGGATTGAATCAGGTCCAATGAAGCATCTCAAGCCCTATCTATACTATGTCAGGCACCACTTAACCTAGCACCATGGGCAAGCTTCCTGACTGACCAACCTCTAAATGCTTCTGGTACGGAGAAGTACAACATCTTAAGAGGGGTGTCCCAAAATAAAAACTGAAATAAACCATGTCGAGCCCAGGAGTCCCTATAGCAGTCAGGCAGTGCAGTTGTAAATGCTGGGAAGAAAAAAGGCCTATATAGAGTACCTCATAACTCTTGATTTTGCAGGCAAGAAGTAGTATACTGCCTCTGTATCCAATTATTTTCACTGAACAAACATTTTGGAGCTAAGGTGGTGCCTTTTCTTTACATCTCTGAAGGAATTATTTTTAAGTTGCTGCTGCATGATTTCCAAGCTGCTCTTTTTTTCCTGTATCAAATTGTGTTTTATCATCTAAAGTGTGGCTGATTATTTTTGCAAATTGTTCATGGATACGCACTTTATAACAACAAAACAAAAAGTATGCCTTCTATATAGGAAAAGTTGGAGATGGTGATACAAGAAAGTAGGGAACTAAAGGTTCATATTAAGTTGGTTGGAGAATTCTGGGAGTTGAAGTCCACACATCTTAAAGTTGCTAAGGTTGAGAGACACTGCTATAAAGTGCTGAAGAGCTATTAAAGTCTCTTATTGCAAGTCAGCTAGGCTTTTCCTAATGACCACACAATTACCCTGAATCATGACAAATCAAATCATTAACTGATTATATATCAACTGACCTATATTTAACATTCAGTCCTTCAGCCCACTGACTTTCTTTTTCTAGATCTACTATATGGTGTTGGCCAATTCATATGAAGGTGTACCTGCATTTTCCTTCCTGCAAGTTTAAGAACAGCTTGAAGGAACATAGGTCAGGAAAATACACAGAGAGACATGGAATGTTCAATTGGCTTGCCCCAGGCGACTGATGGACCCAGTGGTGTTCAAGAGAGAGCTTGGGGTTTTCTCTGAGGATCTGGTGGGCAGTTTGGCCGAAGCCCTAGTCACTGCCTGGAATGGGTGGGTGTTTAAACTCAAATCCTACACTTATTTACATGGGAATATTCCCCACTTGGTGGAAATGATTTCTGAGCAAACATTGGCTGGGTTCACATAACCCACTAGGATAAATGTGATTAGTAGGGCGAGGATTTCTGACACGTATTTTTTTCTGGAACCTTTATTTGAATGTATAAGTAAGTTAGAACATGTTTTAGAGTAATCTGGTGAGAATTAGATGCTTTTTATTTTGCCTGAAAAGTCATATTTTGACTTTTTAAAGTGTTATGTCATATTTCTGCTTAATTTTGTAACAAATGTCATATTTTGATCATTGGCAACCCTCCTGATAAGCCAGCAAGTTCCAGCCAGCACAGAAAGTGAGAATTTGCCTGGGTTTTTTTTCTTTTTCTTTATTCACTCCCCAACTCAGGGAGGTGTGTGTGTGTGAGAGAGAGAGAGGGAGGGAGGTGGGGACAAAGGCTTCTCCTCTGACCAGGCCTGAAAAAAAGAGTGAGAATTTGTCTTTTTTTTTTCTTTTTCTCATTTGTTCCCCAACTCAGGTGTGTGTGTGTTCCAGGTGGCGGAGTCATGTGAGAGCTGCAGTCTGATTTCAAAATGCCTAAAAGTAGATGTTCATCGAGTGTGAAGTTATGGCTTCTTCTTCAAGAATTTGGGGAGCAGATTTTCAGTAGTGATGGTGATATTTTGTTTTGTAAATTGTGTGAAGTTAAGGTATCAGCCCAAAAGCATTTTAATATTCAACAACATTGTGACACTGCAAAACACAAGAGTTGTTTAGCAAGATTTACCTTCACTGAGAAAAGGCAACGTCTCCTTTTCGAGAGAGCTTCTTCTTCAACTGCAGGTTCATCAAATACCCAGTCAGAATTTTGAAAGGATCTCTGTACAGTGATGGTTACTTCAAATATTCCCTTAAGGAAATTAGGTAGTGGTAGCCTCAGGCATTTTTTGGAGACGTACACCAGTCACCCGATTCCAAATGAATCAACTGTAAGGAAAAATTACATCTCTGCCTGCTATGAAGTTTTGTTGTTTATTCATTCAGTCGCTTCTGACTCTTCGTGACTTCATGGACCAGCCCACGCCAGAGCTTCCTGTCGGTTGTCAACACCCCCAGCTCCCCCAGGGACGAGTCCATCACCTCTAGAATGTCATCCATCCACCTTGCGCTTGGTCGGCCCCTCTTCCTTTTGCCCTCCACTCTCCCTAGCATCAGCATCTTCTCCAGGGTGTCCTGTCTTCTCATTATGTGGCCAAAGTATTTCAGTTTTGCCTTTAATATCATTCCCTCAAGTGAGCAGTCTGGCTTTATTTCCTGGAGGATGGACTGGTTTGATCTTCTGGCAGTCCAAGGCACTCTCAGAATTTTCCTCCAACACCACAGTTCAAAAGCATTGATCTTCCTTCTCTCAGCCTTCCTTATAGTCCAGCTCTCGCAGCCATATGTTACTACGGGGAACACCATTGCTTTAACTATGTGGACCTTTGTTGTCCGTGTGATGTCTCTGCTCTTAACTATTTTATCGAGATTTGTCATTGCTCTTCTCCCAAGGATTAAGCGTCTTCCGATTTCCTGACTGCAGTCAGCATCTGCAGTAATCTTTGCACCTAGAAATACAAAGTCTTTCACTGTTTCTACATTTTCTCCCTCTATTTGCCAGTTATTGATCAAGCTGGTTGCCATAATCTTGGTTTTTTTGAGGTTTAGTTGCAAGCCAGCTTTTGCACTTTCTTCTTTCACCTTCATCATAAGGCTCCTCAGTTCCTCTTCGCTTTCAGCCATCAAAGTAGTATCATCTGCATATCTGAGATTGTTAATGTTTCTTCCAGCAATTTTAACTCCAGCCTTGGATTCCTCAAGCCCGGCATGTCGCATGATGTGTTCTGCGTACAAGTTGAATAGGTAGGGTGAGAGTATACAGCCCTGCCGTACTCCTTTCCCAATCTTAAACCAGTCCGTTGTTCCGTGGTCTGTTCTTACCGTTGCTACTTGGTCGTTATACAAATTCTTCAGGAGGCAGACAAGATGACTTGGTATCCCCATACCGCTAAGAACTTGCCACAATTTGTTATGGTCCACACAGTCAAAGGCTTTAGAATAGTCAGTAAAACAGAAATAGATGTTTTTCTGAAACTCCCTGGCTTTTTCCATTATCCAGCAGATATTGGCAATTTGGTCCCTAGTTCCTCTGCCTTTTCTAAACCCAGCTTGTACATCTGGCAATTCTCGCTCCATGAATTGCTGAAGTCTACCTTGCAGGATCTTGAGCATTACCTTACTGGCATGTGAAATGAGTGCCACTGTTCGATAGTTTGAACATTCTTTAGTGTTTCCCTTTTTTGGTATGGGGATATAAGTTGATTTTTTCCAATCTGATGGCCATTCCTGTGTTTTCCAAATTTGCTGGCATATAGCATGCATTACCTTGACAGCATCATCTCGCAAGATTTTGAACAGTTCAGCTGGAATGCCGTCGTCTCCTGCTGCCTTCTTATTAGCAATGCTTCTTAAGGCCCATTCAACCTCACTCTTCAGGATGTTTGGCTCTAGCTCACTGACCACACCGTCAAAGCTATCCCCGATATTGTTATCCTTCCTATACAGATCTTCCATATATTCTTGCCACCTTTTCTTGATCTCTTCTTCTTCTGTTAGGTCCTTGCCATCTTTGTTTTTGATCATACCCATTTTGGCCTGGAATTTACCTCCAATGTTTCTAATCTTCTGGAAGAGGTCTCTTGTCCTTCCTATTCTATTGTCTTCTTCCACTTCCGCGCATTGCTTGTTTAAAAATAATTCCTTATCTCTTCTGGCTAACCTCTGGAATTTTGCATTTAATTGGGCATATCTCCCCCTATCACTGTTGCCTTTTGCTTTCCTTCTTTCTTGGGCTACTTCTAGTGTCTCAGCAGACAGCCACTTTGCCTTCTTGGTTTTCTCTTTCTTTGGGATGTATTTTGTTGCCGCCTCCTGAACAATGTTGCCAACTTCTGTCCAGAGTTCTTCCGGGACCCTATCTACTAAGTCCAGTCCCTTAAATCGATTCTTTACCTCCACTGCATATTCCTGAGGGATATTAGTGAGCTCATATCTAGCTGATCTGTGGGTCTTCCCTAATCTCTGTAGTCTGATCCTAAATTGTGCAATAAGAAGTTTGTGATCTGAACTACAGTCTGCTCCAGGTCTTGTTTTTACCGACTGTAGAGATGTCGGCCACCTTTGGCTGCAAAGGATGCAGTCAATCTGATTTCGGTGTTGTCCATCTGGTGAAGTCCATGTATAAAGCCATCTCTTAGGTTGTTGGAAGAGAGTGTTTGTTATGCAGAGTGAGTTGTCTTGGCAAAATTCTATCAGCCTATGTCCTGCTTTGTTTTGTTCTCCCAGGCCATGCTTACCTGTAATTCCAGGTGTCATTTGACTGCCCACCTTAGCATTCCAGTCTCCCGTGATGAAAATAACATCTCTTTTAGGCGTGTTGTCCAGTAGGTGCTGCAGATCCTCATAGAACTGCTCTACTTCAGCTTCTTCAGCATCTGTGGTTGGGGCGTATATTTGGATCACTGTGATGTTAGATGGCTTGCCCTAATTCGAATTGAGATCATTCTGACATTTTTTGGGTTGTATCCAAGCACTGCTTTAGCCACTTTACTATTAATTATGAAGGCTACTCCATTTCTTCTGTGGTCCTCTTGTCCACAGTAGTAGATCTGGTGGTCATTTGATGTGAAGTGGCCCATTCCAGTCCATTTCAGTCCACTCACGCCCAGAATGTCTATCTTTAATCTTGACATCTCACCAATAACCACATCCAATTTGCCCTGGCTCATAGATCTTACATTCCAGGTTCCAATGGTGTGTTGATCCTTAGAACATTGGATTCGCCGTTCACCACCAGCACCGTCAGCCGCTAGCCGTCCTTTCGGCTTTGAGCTAGCTGCGTCATCACGTCTGGGGCTAGTTGAGCTCATCCTCTGTTCCTCCCCAGTAGCATTTTGACCATCTTCCGACCTGGGGGTCTCATCTTCCGATGGTATACCAACATATCTCTGGTTTTTCTGATCTATTTAGTTTTCACAGCAAGAATACTGGGGTGGGTTGCCATTACCTTCCCCAGGGATCGTGTTTAGTCTGACCTCTCTGTCATGACCTTCCCGTCTTGGGTGGCCCTTCATGGTTTAGCTCATGGTATCATTGAGGTGCTCAAGCTCCAGCACCACGACAAGGTAACAATCCTTTGCTGAAGCTGCTATGAAGATGTGTTAGGAAAGAGAAGATCTGCTGTTGACAACAATAAGATATGGGTTTCAATAGATGAAACAAGTGATGTAAACGGAAGATATGTAGCCAACGTTGTTATTGGCACTCTGAAATGTGACAAGCGTGGTGAAGTATTTCTTCTAACATGTGAAACTCTACAAAATGTAAACAATTCCACTACTGCTATGCTCTTTGACAATTCTATGAAACTACTCTGGCCGGATGGTGTAAAAAGGGAAATATTCTTCTCTTTGTAACAGATGCTGCTCCATACATGACTAAAGCAGCCAAGGGACTTAAACTTCCTTATCCAAAAATGATCCATATCACATGCCTTGCACATGGTTTACACAGAGTGGTCGAAGAGATTCGAAGCAACTATCCTGATGTAGATAATTTTGAATGGGAAAAAAATGTTCATTAAAGCTCCACTTCGAGTACAAAAGTTCAAAGGGATTGCTCCTACTTTGGCTCTCCCTCCCCAACCTGTCGTGACACGTTGGGGGACTTGGCTGGATGTGGCTATGTATCTTGAAACTGTAGGAATGGAACTTAGTGATGCCCTGAACATTGTAAAACAAACTGAGAGTGATTTAAAGCAAGCAAAGGGGAAAGTGGCTGAAAAAATTAGTGATAAACTACAAAGAGTGCTGCAGTCTAATCTGGGTTATTCAACACTTTGCAAAATAAGTAATGTTCTAAATGGACTCGAAGCAAAATTTGAAGACTTTGAGCCAGAATTTTCTGCAGATGAGTTTGCTTTTTTTCAGATTTGTTCCTATAACCTCTTGTGATGTCGGAGTTTCTCCAGATACAAGAACATACTGGTGGACAACAGGAGTTTTGAGCTTGATAACCTCAAGATGCCCGTGGTCATCCAATGCAATTCTGCTGTTAATGAAAACTAATCTAGGGATGACCATTTTACTCTCAAAATGTTCATTTGGTTCCTTTAATACTAGCACTTCTGCACTGGAAGTGAAGAATAAACCTTTTAATTTGTGTGTGTGTGTGTGTGTGTGTGTAAGTAGATTTTTAAAAATTGGGTGCTAATTTCAGAAAAATTGTGAAGTCATATTTTTGCTTTAAAGGTCATATTTTTGCTTTAATTGGTCATATTTGAATGGTTTTAAGGTCATAAATGCTTGCATATTTCAAACATTTTTAGGTCATAGAAATCCTCACCCTAGTGATTAGTGGCTCAGTGTGTTGTGTGAATCCAGCCAGAATGCTTTATATAGATCAATATGTTATGCAAACACAGACAATTGGATTAGCATGGATAGGATAATCCACTTCTGAGACTTCATGTTCTTATCGGCCTCTTGAAACATTCAAATTTGATGAGGAATGTGGGGCTTCCGGTGGGGAATGGCAGACTGAGCAGCTGTGCCTGCGGGTTTAGCGGGCGGAGCTGACAACACAATTTTTGGGGGGCTCAGGCAGGTTTTCCTGAAGCCCAGAAATGTTCTCCAGATAAAGGAGAACACCTGGAATCATCCCATCTGTCCTCTGGATGGCTGCTTGCAGCCAGAAGATCGCAAACATTTCTCATTCGACTGGTAAGGGCTAGCTGGGAGGTGGGGCTGTCATCATTTTCCAAGCTGCACTGTAGCCTTAAAGGGACACTATGACCAGCTACCCAATTTCTAAATCACTAAATTTATGGTTTTTTTTAAAGTATGCATAACCTAAGAGAGACTTTCTACAGTGAGGAGAAGCTGTCTCTCCTGGTGCTTATCGTTATTTTTGGGATTACTTTTTAAAAAATTCTTTTTTCAGTTTTGGACTTCATTTTCCTTCCAAATATAAAGGAGGATTGAAGTAAACAATTGTCTTCCTGTTATTATTTTTGTATTAAATTTGAAGATATTAGCATTTTCCTACATGTTGAATTGGCTGATTTGAACCTTCAGCTTTCTGTTTCTATTTTCCCTTGGAAACTGTCTGTCTATCTCACTCTTGCTTGTGTAAATACATTCCGGAACTTTTCCATATCTTTGACTTTTGCTGGTTAAGCTTCTAGGGGGCGTTATAATCTACTGCATGAGACATGGAAGATTTTAAACAGATTTTTTCTGACTTCCACCACGATTTTAAACAAATTTCTTCTGACTTCTATCAAGCTTTTATGCAAGATATCCAGGACATTGTGGAAAATATGAGGTCTAAAATGTGCCATCAGATTGGGGATGAGGTTGATGAACTTGAAGAATTCAACAGTGATAGAAATGTTTCTTCTAAGAGTGAGATTGGGATTTCTATTGAGATGCTGGATGAAGACTGAATAGCGGAGTTGGAGAAATCTAAGGGAGAGATCTGCAAGCAATAAGTGAAATTGACTTTCTGGTGGAATGCCATGAAAAAGAAGGCGTCATTATGTATGGGCGGTTTTCTGAAGAGAAGCTGGAATTTTTGAGGGGGGCAGTTGGGCTGTTTGATTTTTTCAAGAGAAAAGTTCTGTGCACATTGTGAGGATATGTAAATGCTCTGGTTTATTTTGAAGTAGGATATGGGTTAAAGAATGTTTATCTGGTTTGCTTTAAGGGTTTGATGTTATTTGCTTTTAAGGATTTGGATTAAGATTATTAGGCTTTTAAAAATGTTTATTTGGATGGTTTTAATGATTTGATTTAAGGCTACTGTTTTGAATTGTTTTTGTTTTCTGGGTTTATTAAGATTATTAAAACTGTTGTATTATTAAGTATAATGGCATACAATTTATGTGCTTTTTAGTTTGATTATTATTATAGTAGACAGAAATGTATAGAATCATAGTAGGAAGCAAATAATTAAATACATGTTATCTTTTTGGGGGGAGAAAGTTGTTTAGGAAGTCTATATGATTTTTTTTAAATTTTAATATAAGGGGGAGGAGTAACTATACTTAATGATTTATATAAGGTGCTATAGTGGAATGATTTATAGAAATAATGTGGTTTTGGTTTAATATAGAGTAAGAGATTGATTATGGAAATTTTTGTATATCCTTGCTGTTAAAAGTCTAAAGTCACATTTTTTGGTGAAAAAAAAATTCTCTTTTGTTTTCACACTTCTTTAGTTTTTTTGTACTTTTTTGTTTTTTCTTAGTTTTTATCCTTGTCTTGAAACATAATAAAATTCTTTTAAAAAAATGATGAGGAATGTATTGCCTTCCTCTGAGATACTGAACATCAGAATGATTGAAAGCAGCACATTTCGTAAGTCTCCATCTTACTTTATCCCACAAAATGTAGGAAAATCCTGCTCATGTTTTCTAGAACTTGTCATTCCTCAGTGACACTGAAAGTACAGGTAGTCCATGCTTACCAACTGCCCATTTTAAGAACTGTTCAAAGTTACAGTGTTGTAAATAAACAGCTTTGCAACCAATCCTCACATTTACAACCATCACAGAATCCCACAGTCATGTGATCACTATTTGTGTGCTTCATAACCAGCTTCCACCAAGCAATGAAGACTGCAGAAGTAAAATCACAAGTCGTCATGTCTTGCTTAATGACCGAATGGGAAGTGACATCATACAGTAAGTCTGTCGCAGTCATGTAATTTTTGGCTTAGTGACTCTGGTGCTTAGCGATGGAGTTGCTAGTAGCAATTGTGGTTGCTAAGTGAGAACTACCTGTATTTACTGCTTTGATGTTTTAAATAAGTTTTCATTGTGCTTTTACAATTGGGTTTTTATTTTAAAAACTGTTTTCTTATCTTTAGCCATCTTTAACAACTTTCTTTAGGAAACAAGTAGAGTATAAGTTGAAGAAAACCTGTAAAATAGGTAATGTGAGTATGACTGAGATTATAAATCACAATAGTGAGCTTGGACTGGGAGAACAATTATTCCAGGTTAATAATTAATAATGATTAATTAATTCCATTATAAAGTATCTTAACTCAGTTTGGTATCCTCCAAATGTCTTAGAATTTATACTGGGAAAAATTAATATAAAGAGATGTACAAACCATCTAATGTTTTTCTACACAACCTAATCTTCTACCCTGCTCCCAGCAATATTTCTGCACTTCATCATTTTTGGAAATGCACCAGCAATACACATGGAACACCCATGAATTTTCCACTGTAGCCCAGGACAGATCCTCATTGGCACTATTCACAGCAAAATGTATTATACTGATATGCAGCAACAGACGCATTTTAATATTACATATATGCCCAAGCCAATCTATTCCTATAGAACTATAAGCAATCTATATGTGCTGGCTTTTCAAGAGCAGGTTATAGAGGATGGCTACACTTTTAGTAGAAATAGTAAATAAACTTAGGAAATTAGGCTGCAATTCTCTTATTTGGCTTATCCTGGATAATATTTATGAAGGCAGGTTCTCCACCATCACTGTGGACATCTAAAACAAAAGCACATTTTGTGCAGATATGCATCCACTGACTCTCCATCTAAGACAGCTATTGGAATTGTTAAGAGTGCAACAACATCTAACGAAGGCCTCTTAATAGACACTAAGGTAAATAATACTTTGATTTGTTTAATTGATTGGAATGTTATATGATCCAATGTTCCTTGGCAGAAAATATTTAGAACAGGAAGATCTCAGTATCAGTTTTTCTTCAGTAGTAAATATGGTCTGCGACCAGTGGCTTCCAGGTGAGGTTTATGGCAGACTAGACATCTCCAAAGGAGCGGAGACACTGTGGTGGTAACTGGCGGCCAGTGCCAGTTTCTGGCCAGCAAAGTCTCTCCAGATAAAGGAGAGACTGAGAGATTGGCCACCTGCACCCTGGATGGCTGCTCATGAGGAGATGATGGGAATCAAAGTCTTGCGGTCTTCCAATGAGTGGAGTGGCTGGGGGATGAGGGAGAAACAGTGTGCTTGCAACTGCAGGGCAGCCTTCAAAAGACACTTGGGTTGCTCAAATCCTCACTTCCTTAAACACTTTTGGGATATAATTAATTTAGAGCTAAAATGATCTTTGAACCAGCAGAAGAAAGAAACAATCACTCAGTAAGTCAGTCTTCCCCCTGGATTGCAGAGAGAAAAGAAAAGAGGAAAATAATATTTTTAAAGACTTTAAACTAACAGCAAAAATCTTACTAAGATCTTGACTTAGGAAAGTTATAAATGGATAAAGGAGACAGTATAAATTTGGAAGAATGATATTTTGTCGAAAGTGCTTTTGATATTATTTGGAACTAATTAAATAGGCCAGACATTTGTGGGAATGTTGATTGTTTAACATCAAAGGGAAAAGATAATTCCTGGGGCTGGTTGATTCCCTAGTTCTGCAGGGACCGGTTTTATTCCCTTATGGTTTCAATTAGATCTGCTGTGGCTTGGACTTTGTTGCATTTTATGCTGACTGATTATTAGTTGTATTTATGATTTTATTGAAATTTTAAATTGTTTTTATTGTGAACCGCCCAGGGTCCCCCACGTGGGGGAGATGGACGGTGATACAAATTTGATAAATAAATAATTGGTAGATTTTACAAAATAAGGAGATAATTGTAATATGAGACAGACTGTGTGACTGTGTGATTAAAGCTACAGAGAACCAGATTGGACTAAAGCCTTAAGGATACAGAAAAAGCAAAAGAGAGAGAAGAAGAAGAAGTTTGCCTCTCACTTTCATGATTGTAATTTTGCTTTTGGATTATGAACAAAAGAATGGCAACTACTAGAACAGTAGCAAAGCTTGGGGAAGGGAGGAGAGGACCATTAGAACAAAAAACAACAACAATAAAGAGGAATTAGTCCAGAAATATTACAAAAATGCTTAAAGAACTAGGAAAGAATCTATCTGATTCTTGTAAAGATTTTGTGAAGTTTGAAGGGAAACTGGAAGAAAGGTTTGTAAAGATGAAAGAGGAAATGAAAGAAGAGGTTTAAGAAATTGAAGAATCTATAGGACAACTGACTGGAGAAGTAAAACAAATTCAAGTGGAAATCTTAGAAAGTAGAACAGAAATAATAAACAGAGAGATGGAAAAGGACAATTTGGCATTATTGGAATTGAGAAAAAAAGAATTCTGTTTGAGATTTAGAGCAATTCTGGGCTTCTGGTGGGGATAATGGTGGCTTGAACAAGTTTTTCCTTAAGCTCTGTGGATTGACCTGACAGCCGACTTTTTTTTTCAGGCTCAGACAGGTTTCCCTGGAGCCCAGAAGCATTCTCCAGATTAAGGAGAACCCCAGGAATCACCCCTCTGGACAGCTTGTCACAGCCCGAAGACCACAACACTGGGTTTCACATTCTGCTGGTGAGTGATCAGCTGGGACGTGGGGTTGTAATCTTTTCCCAAGCTGCACTAAAGCCAAAAAGGGTATCTATAGCTGACCACACCATTTCTAAAACACAGTTTTTTTTCTTTATATTTGTTACTGAAGAGATGCTTTCTATGGAAAAGAAATGTGGAATCTCTTGGTGAATTTAATTGTTTTTTGGATTTTTTAATTTGAAAATTTGGCTTTTTTATATATATAAATTGTAATGTTGAGATTAAAGATTTGTTTTTCTATTGCCACTTTTTAAAAACTACAGTAAGCTTTGAGGATTATAAAGGTTTTTCCCCCTACTTCATTGAATCTATGTGTAATGAATGCCTATTCTAAAACACTATCAGACTCATGAGCAGGAATTCAAAGATATCTGATTTATTAAAGAATAGTATGCAGGATCACAAAGAAAGCTGAGAATGATAAAAGCATGCCAAATGCAAACTAAAAACCCTCAGTGCAAATAAGATCCCTCCCCCCATAGAATCTTCCCAAGTTCACAATCCCAGGTGCTCCTAACAGCTTCTGATGGTCTGCGGGAAAAGTCCTTGAACAGAAAACATAACCCAAACACATTCCATTGTAATGGACACAGATACAGAGCTTGGTACAAAGTTTCACAGCAGCTTCCTTCCAAACAGAAACACGTGTCAGCGCCATGGCATGTGAAACATTACGATGTACAGTGCACATTGAAACAGTGAACGTGACATACTGCCCCCCAAAAGAAAGAAAACACTAAGCAGCAGGCTTCAAAGAGTAAGCCAAGTGGAAATGGCGAACTAAATCAGGAGCATTAACGTGGCGAGCAGACACCCATTCAGGATGAGGAAAGTGTTTCCATCGGACCAGACACTGGAGGGTGCTGCGAAGCTTGCGAGAATCAATGACCTCCTTGACCTCAAAGTGCTGTTGGCCATCAATCATGATCGGAGCAGGAGGAGGAGGTTGGGGATGCCAGCGGAAGGAGTGGTGGACAGGCTTGAGCAAGCTGCAATGGAAAACAGGGTGCAAGCGTTTTAAATTGTGAGGCAGGTCCAATTTAACAGTAACTGGATTGATAAGACCAACAATAGGGAAAGGACCAATGAACTTGGGAGCAAGCATTTTAGAGGGTTGTGGTGACTTGATAAATTTGGTAGATAGATACACTTGTTCCCCAACCTTGAAGTCATGTTGTAAGGAATGATGCTTATCAGCTTGAAACTTATAAGCAGCTTGGGCATCAGCCAAAGCCTGTTGAATCACTGGCCAGTAATCAGCCATCTTAACAGCCCAGTCAGAAGCAGAACATGTTTGGGAAGGGGGTTGTGGTAGTTCAGGGATGGGAACAAAGTCGTGACCAGAAACCACATGAAAAGGGGTTTGCCTGGTACTCTGGTGGAAAGCATTGTTGTAAGCTACTTCAGCAAAAGGCAGCAACTCCACCCAATCATCCTGATGGTAGTTAATGTATGCTCTAAGAAATTGTTCAAGGGTGGAGTTTAAAATCTCAGTAGATCCGTCAGTCTCAGGATGGGACGAGGTGGACAGCGCTTGTTTGGTGCCAATCAATTTTAAAAATTATTTCCAAAACTGGGAAGTAAACTGTGTCCCGCGGTCACTGACCAAACAGGAGGGGCTACCATGGAGACGGTAGATGTGGATGAGAAATTTGTTGTTGTTTATTCGTTTAGTCGCTTCCGACTCTTTGTGACTTCATGGACCAGCCCACGCCAGAGCTTCCTGTCGGTTGTCAACACCCCCAGCTCCCCCAGGGATGAGTCCGTCACCTCTAGAATATCATCCATCCATCTTGCCCTTGGTTGGCCCCTCTTCCTTTTGCCTTCCACTCTCCCTAGCATCAACATCTTCTCCAGGGTGTCCTGTCTTCTCATTGTGTGGCCAAAGTATTTCAGTTTTGCCTTTAATATCATTCCCTCAAGTGAGCAGTCTGGCTTGATTTCCTGGAGGATGGATTGGTTTGATCTTCTGGCAGTCCAAGGCACTCTCAGAATTTTCCTCCAACACCACAGTTCAAAAGCATCGATCTTCCTTCGCTCAGCCTTCCTTATGGTCCAGCTCTCGCAGCCATATGTTACTGCAGGGAACACCATTGCTTTAACTATGCGGGCCTTTGTTGTCAGTGTGATGTCTCTGCTCTTAACTATTTTATCGAGATTTGTCATTGTTCTTCTCCCAAGGATTAAGCGTCTTCTGATTTCCTGACTGCAGTCAGCATCTGCAGTAATCTTTGCACCTAGAAATACAAAGTCTTTCACTGCTTCTAGGCGTGCCAATTGTGGGGCTGACGGGATGGATGCACATGGAATTAAATGTGCCTGTTTGGAAAAAAAATCTTTTACAACCCAAATGACAGTTTTCTTCTGACTGGGAGGAAGATCCATGATAAAATCCATAGAAATCTCGTCCCAGGGACGGGACGGGCTGGCCACAGGCTGCAGAAGCCCCTGTGGTTTCGCCCCCTTATGTTTTGACATAGCACAAACAGGACAGGAAGCCATATAGTCTTTTACATCGCATCTCAAGGTAGGACACCAGAATTGACAAACCAAATGTAATGTTTTAACAAAACCAAAATGCCCAGCAAGTTTATCATCATGGGAATGCTGTAAAATGTCAGTGTCATGAGTACTGATGGCGAGCAGGAGGGGGCCCCCATCCAGGGTGGAAAACGCATGCGTAGTACTGAGGAATTAAGCAGCCATTCAAAGAGACACAGATCAGGCCCACCTTAGCTTTTGGGGTTTATATGTCTGTGTATTTCCCATGCTTCTTCAGTTTGTTAGGATTCTGTTTTATGTAGCAGTAATAAACACTAGAGGCCTACTCCTCATCTCAACGTGATTTCTGACTGTTAGGACATCAATCCTAACAAACTCATACTCCCATCAAAAGAGGGAGGAACAAAGAAATAAAGGAGAGACATTTGGGAAATGTCTTTGGAATACCAGGAAATTCGGCAAGCCATCCAACAATTGGCAGCAGCCCTGCAACAACACCAACAACAGGTAGATCTCCAGATCAACACATTACAAGCTGCCATGCTACAGCAGTTACAACAACCAGCTCCGATTAACCCACAACAGGTGCCAGCAGCAGCAGCAGCAGCTCCACCAGTAGTCTTGAGATCCCAGGGCAGTCTACCAGAAAAGTTTGGAGGAGAAGCAGGACAGTTGAGAACCTTTCTCACACAGTGCACAATGTTTTTCGACAGCAGACCAGCAGAGTTTCCCACAAACAGAACCAGAGTCACCTTCATTCTAAGTCTGCTAAAGGGACCAGCAGCCAAATGGGCTATTCCCATGGTGGAGAACAATGACCCAATTTTCAATGACTAGCAGAATTTTCTGGCAGGGTTCCGAGCACACTTTGACGTCCCAATCAGAGAGGTCACTGCCAGCCGGGAAATTCGGAAGCTCAAGCAAGGCAACAAGAGAGTGGGAATCTACATTGCTGATTTCAAGCTGTTAGCAGGAGATCTGGACTGGAATGAGAGTGCCTTGAAAGACCAATGCAAACAGGGGCTGGATGAAGAAATTAAAAATGAATTAGTGTGCCAGGGAACACCAGCTACCCAAGAAGGTTTATATCAGTTGTCTGTGGTCATAGACGCCAGGCTAGAAGAGCTCAGACAGATGCAGCTGGGGAGAGGCAGGGGCCTCAGAGTGCTTCCCGGATTTCCAGCTCTCTCCACAGCATCTCCTTACTCAGGACCAGAGGAGCTGATGCAGATCGGGGTGAGCAGGAGGCTTATTTCTGAGGCTGAGACAGAGAAGGAGAGAGAGAGCCCTCTGTTTCTACTGCAGAGTCCAGGGGCACATGGTGAGAGCTTGCCCAGCAAGAAGCCAAGCAAATTCCATAAGAGCCCCAGGGCAAGCACTGAAACAACAGCCACCTCCGCCTCTACTTCCAACCAGGGAAACTCCGTTGGTCTCCCTCCACAGAGCTCAGCAGGGAGACCATCAATCAATTAAGAAGGGCTCATTCTGAGGATTCCAGGCAATCCTTTTACTACTTACCAGTATAAAACACGTAAACCCAGAGCACCAGGTCAAGCTAGAGGCCCTTGTGGATTCTGGAGCTTCAACCAATTTTATTGATGTACAGACCATACAAGACTACAACATCCTGACCATAGAATTGCCACGTCCCATAGAAGTGGAGACCATTGACGGCCAGCCCCTCAAGGCAGGGCTGATTAGAAGGTTCACAAAACCGGTGCAACTGACAATGGGAGACCACACTAGTGGATCCAACTTTATGTTACTGCATCGCTTAATGTGCCTGTAATCCTAGGCATGCCTTGGCTGAAGATCCACAACCCATTGCTGAACTGGACTATGGGAGCAATCTCCTTCCCAGCTAAGGAATGCCAGCACCACAAGATTCAAGCCGCTCTCCTCTCTCCAGCAACCAACGCAGTCACAGAAGCAGGGGGGGTCCAGTTGCCAGCCAAGTATGCAGATTTCGCAGACATTTTCAGCGAACAAGAGCCCACAGCACTACCCCCCCCATAGGGACTGTGATTGCACCATTGAGTTGATACCAGGAGCCAGGATTCCAGCAAGGAAACAATATCCCATGTCTCCCAAAGAACTAGCCACCTTAAAGGATTACTTGGATTCTAATCTCCAAAAGGAGTTCATCTGACCATCTACTTCCCCAATGTCTGCTCCGACCTTCTTCATACCAAAGAAGCCTGACCCGTTGGCACCAGCAAACCAGGAGGCACTCATGAGAGTGGTCCACGATTTCAGTTCCCTCAATAAACTCACGGTAAAAGAAAATTACCCACTCCCACTAATATCTGATCTGCTGGATCGCTTACAGAAAGCCCACATTTTTACTAGGTTGGACCTCAGGAATGCGTACAATCTGATCCAGATGAAAGAAGGGCACGAATATCTGTCTGCCTTCGACACCATGTTTGGTAATTTGAGTACCTTGTTTTGCCCTTTGGCTTGTCTAATGCAGGAGCCATATTTTCCCAATTTATGAATCAAATTTTCTCTGATTTACTAGATAAGTATCTGGTCATTTATCTAGATGACATATTAATTTTCTCTGAGGATGCTACAACTCATGTAACCCATGTATGTAATGTCTTACAAAGACTGAGAGAGAACAAGCTGTTTGCCAAGCTAGAGAAGTGTGCCTTCGATTTAACTGAATTACATTTCCTGGGCTATAAAATATCAACAGAAGGCATATCCATGGATCCTTCTAAGGTCCAGGCAATTCTCTCTTGGCAACCCTCCCCCCAAAATGTTAAAAAGGTACAAAGATTTCTAGGGTTTTCCAATTTTTACAGGAGATTCATAAATAAATTTAGTGACAGGGCTAGACCCCTCACACAGCTTTTGAAGAAAGGATCAAAATTCATTTGCGGGGAGAGAGAGCAAGCAGCCTTCCAAGAATTTAAGCAACTCTTTGCATCCCAGCCGCTTTTATAGCACCCTGATCCCACAAAGCAATTCATCATGCATTCAGATCCTTCTGATATTGCCATTGGGGCGGAGTTATTGCAATATACAAACAAAACCAAGAACACATTGCTTCCTTGTGCCTTTTTTTCATGCATGCTCTCACCAGCAGAGAGAAACTATGATGTTTTTAACAAGGAGTTGCTAGCAATTAAAGCAGCATTCCAAGAGTGGAGGCACTGGCTAGAAGGTGCAGCCTTTCCTGTGAAAGTTTGCACCGATCACAAGAATTTACAGCTTCTACAAAACACCAGATCCCTCACCCCACACCAAATCAGATGGAGCCAGTTTTTCTCCCATTTCAATTTTGTTATTTCTTATGTTCCCAGGGTGCAAAACTGCTTGGCAAATGCCCTCTCTCGATCCATTCAGGTAACCCCTGCCACTCACCAGGAGATACAGGCTACTATATTACAACCTCACAACTTTCAGCAGTCTATGAGGGGGAACCAGACAGAGATTTTAGCAGCAGGCACACAAGCAGAGGACCTACTTACAAGAGTCAGAATTCAGCAGCAACAAGACCCGTATGCCAGGGCCAGGATAGATGACCTCCAGTGGGGCCCGCAGGACACTGCCTCACCATTCAATGTGGAGGCAGGAATCCTCTGGCATAGCGGGCGATTATACATTCCCCCCTCATTGAGGGAAGAAGTACCGAGACTTTGCCATGACCATCGAACGGCAGGCCACGGAGCTCTTTTCAAAACTCTCCAGAGAGTTCTGAGAGACTACTGGTGGCCTAAGATGACTGCAGACATAAAGGGCTATGTGGCTTCTTGTCACACCTGCAGACGAGCCAAGCCTCTCCCAGGGAAGCCCACAGGACTCTTACAACCCCTACCCACCCCCAGTCAGCCTTGGGATACAATCTCCATGGATTTCATCACTGATTTACCCCCGGTCCAGGGGCTGACTTCCATACTAGTGGTGGTGGACCTTTTCACTAAAATGGCACATTTTATTCCATGCAAGTGCCTCCCATCTGCGCAAGCCACAGCGCAGTTGTTTATGGACCATGTTTTTCAGTATAGAGGCATGGTGAATCACTTGGTGAATGACAGAGGCCCTCAGTTCACTTCCAGGTTCTGGAGGGCACTTTTCCAGTCATTAGGGGTCCAGATCCACCTATCATCATCGCATCATCCGGCTAGCAATGGGCAAGCTGAGAAAATTAACCAATGGTTACAGCAGTATCTCAGGTGCTACACCACTTATCAGCAAGACAATTGGCCAGCCCTACTTCCCATGGCAGAATTTACATATAATAATTCTGTGCAATCCTCTACCAAGATGTCTCCTTTTCAAGCACTCTACGGGGTTAACCCTCGGGTGTTGCCCACCTCTTCCCAGCAGGGAGCTCTTCCAGCCGCGGCTGATTTTCTTAAAGAGTAACAAGCCACACAGGAGTTGTTAAAGGAGCAGCTGAACAGGGCAAAGAGTGCTTACAAGAGAGCTGCAGATGCTCACAGACAAGAGGTGCCAACGATTGCAGTAGGAGACAAAGTGTGGCTCTCTACCAAGTTTTTGACCTCTACCAAGCCCTCCAAGAAGTTGGACTCTTAAGTCTGTGGGCCCTTTCACTCTGGCACAGCAGATAAATCCAGTGGCTTATCGCTTAAAGCTGCCAGCATCCATGAAAATCCATCCAGTCTTTCACAGAGCCTTGCTAGCCAAAGACCCTCCCCCAAGTGCCTTACGATCGCAACTGCCCCCCCCCCCACTTTCAGTAATTGTGGAGGGGGAGGAGGAATACGAAGTCAAGGAAATTCTGGACTCTAGGAGGAGGGGAAGGGGCATCCAATATTTCATACACTGGAAAGGGTACCCTGAGGAAGAGCACATGTGAGAGAATGCCAGAGATGTACATGCAACAATGCTGGTTCATCAATTCCATCAGCTTTTCCCTCACAAACCCAAGCCTCGCACTCTGCCAGAGATTCCTCACTTGGCTGAGCAAGCAGAGGAGTTCCTAAGTTTGCACTTTCCACCCCCACCTGAGGCCTTGATTGCAGTTACAGAGGAGGGGGGGTAACCGCAGCCCTCCACCTCGGGCTTGCATTTCCCAGGAGGGAGGGGGATGACTGTTCTAATTCTCTAGCTATTTTCCAGCAGCAGACACCTGGGCCAGAAGAGTTATCAGACCTGGAGAGCAGCACGGATTCGTCCTTGGAGGAGTTTTCCTTTGAAGAATTTCCATCGTTGCCCAGTTCCCATGGGAGCTTAGAAGCAGACATGGACTCTTATCAAACGTCTGGAAGGGAGGGGGCTGAAATGGAATGTGAATCTGGAGGGGAGGGTGATGTCATGAGTACTGATGGCGAGCAGGATGGGGGCCCCATCCAGGGTGGAAAATGCATGCGTAGTACTGAGGAATTAAGCAGCCATTCAAAGAGACACAGATCAGGCCCACCTTAGCTTTTGGGGTTTATATGTCTGGGTTTTTCCCACGCTTCTTCAGTTTGTTAGGATTCTGTTTTATGTAGCAGTAATAAACACTAGAGGCCTACTCCTCATCTCAGCATGATTTCTGACTGTTAGAACAGTCAGGTCTTAAAGTTTCGGGTACATAAAGGCAGTGTTGCACCCATGCCAGACCGTTTTCAAAAGAAACTGTGTCTTTATTAGCTAGCAACCAAGTGTCAGATTTCAGCGCCTGGAGAAAGCCTTTCTGTAACTGGCAAGGAACTTGCACTTTCCGCTTCCCAGACTGGGCTGGGGGTGGGGTTGCCTGTGCACAGGTCTGGCTCCAAGTGACAGCAACTAAGCCCAGTTGTGGTTCATTGAGAACAGTCCCAACCACATCTGCCATGTGGTCAAGGTCCTGAGGTAAACGTGACAAAGCATCGGCCAGAAAGTTTTTCTTTCCCGGAATAAATTTTAACTGGAAGTTAAAGCAACTGAAAAATTGAGCCCAGCGAATTTATTTAGGACTGAGACACTGGGGGGTGCGGAGGGCTTCCAAATTCCTGTGATCAGTCCAAACCTCAAAAGGGCATTTAGCGCCTTCCAGGAGGTGACGCCAGGCTTCCAAAGTAGCTTTTACAGCAAAAGCCTCCTTTTCCCAAACATGCCACCGGCATTCGGTTTCAGAAAATTTTCTGGACAGATAAGTGCAGGGTTTTAAGTGACTTTCAGAATCTCTCTGTAACAATGTAGCCCCAACTGAGGAGTCAGAAGCATCAGCTTGGACCACAAAGGGGCGTTCAGGATGGGGGTGCTGTAGAATAGGCTCAGCAGTGAAGAGGGTTTTCAACTTCTCAAATGCTGCCTGGCATTCAGGCATCCAATTCAGCACTGCCCCAGGGTTTTTTACTTAGCGTGTCTCCCCCAAGCCCTTGGTATGGAGTAAATCAGTGAGGGGCAAAGCAATCTCAGCGAACCCCTGGATAAATTGGCGATAGTAATTACTGAACCCGAGGAAACTTTGCAATTGCCTCCGGGTGCGGGGATGTTCCCAACTTAAAATCACCTGAATTTTTGCAGGGTCCATTTCAATGCCCTTGTCAGACACTCTATAGCCCAGATAGTCAAGTTGGGTTTTGTGAAACTCACATTTGGAAAGTTTGGCATAGAGTTTGGCATCTCTAAGTTTGCTTAACACCTGTTTGAGGAGGTGTTCGTGTTCCTCCTCGGTTTCAGTGTAAATGAGAACATCATCTAAATAAACTAGGACCCCTTTAAACAAATGATCATGTAATACTTCATTTATCAATTGCATGAAGACTCTGGGTGCCCCTGCCAACCCAAAAGGGAGGACTTTGTACTGAAATGAACCCAATGGGCAATTAAAAGTGGTTTTCCACTTATCTCCAGCTCGTATGTGGATGCGGAAATAGGCTTCACGAAGATCGAGCTTGGAGAAAATCTTGCCCTTAGACAAGTGAGCTAACATGTCCTTCATGAGCGGAAGAGGGTACTTGTTGCAAATTGAGACGGAATTTAACCCCCGATAGTCCATGCAGAGTCAAAGCGTGCCATCTTTCTTTTCCCAGAATAGCACAGGGGCCCCAACTGAGGAATTTGCAGGTTCAATAAACCCCCTTGACAGATTTTTGTCAATAAAGTCCTGTAATGCCTTAAGCTCCTTCTGAGTCATTGGATAAATTTTTGGCTTGGGCAATTGAGCATTGGGAACCAACTCTATCGCACAGTCAGTTTTCCGATGGGGGGGTAGCTGATCTGCTTCCATTTCTCCAAAAATGTCTGCAAAGTCTTGGTATTGATTGGGCAAGCCTTCTAAATGTGCCAAGCTAGGTCACGGCGTGGTGATTGCAGCCCTTCCAACCCCCGCACGTGAAGCTCTCTCCGCTGTAGGAGCTTGGTAAAACCCATCTTTAAAAGTCACAGTTCTGTGTTCCCAGTTTATACATGGGCTTCGATGGGTCAACCAGGGGATCCCCAGAATTACCAAGGGACTGCCAACAGGTGCTACTATGAATTTTAAAGTCTCACGGTGGCTGCCCATTTGCATTGTGACAGTTCCAGTGAAATGGGTTGCCGCTCCCACCATTGAACCATCCAACTGTGTGAAGATCAAAGGCTGCTGGAGGGGGAAGCTAGGCAGGTCCAAAGCAGCAACCAGATCAGGGTGAATTAGACACCTGGAACACCCAGAGTCAACTAAAGCCCAGACCTCTGTAGTCTTTGTGCGGGAGCCCAATTTCACTTTTACTGCTAAAGTGGGACAGTCAGCACTCACCATAGCATCCTCATGCCCATCCTCCTCCACCTGCCCGCAGGCGCTCTTCATGGCAGGTGGCTGGCATTTCCCGCCGGCTCCTAAGAGTCATCTTCATCCTCTCTGGGAAGTAGAATACTTCCTCAGCATCGGCTGCACCCTTGGCTGCTGTCATCCGCCTCGAGGGTGGGGGCGATTTGGCCAGCAGCTTGCCCGCTCGATCTCCAGCCTTGGCTTTTGGGCAATCAGCCACTCGATGCCCTTCCTTTCCACATTGGAGACACTGACCCCTCACATAGTGCCGATCTCTCTCCTCTTCCCAGGCTCTATAGCCTGGCCGGGCAGCAGTTGCAGCACTTCGGGGTCCCCTCATGGTGGCTGGTGGTTTTTCAGGTCATCTGGTTTGCATGAACGTATGCTGGGTGTGCTCAGCCTTGCTGGCCAGACAGATCCATTCGTACAATGACTCTGGGTCATCTCTACACAACGCCCACCGTAGGACATCCCAGTTGAGTCCCTCTTTAAACCGTTCTATTATGGTTGACTGAGACCAGTCAGGGATTTTCCCAGCTAAAGCCTTAAACGCCAGGGTGTAATCAGCTACCGATAGTTGGCCCTGGGTAAGATCCTTCAGCACCTTCTTAGCTCTTGCCTTGGCCAGAGGATCCTCAAAATGCAGCTTTAACACCCACATGAAGTCCTCGAAATACTCAAGTTCAGGGGAGTCAGCCTCACTTAACTGAACATACCAGTCAGCCGCTCGACCCTTGGTGGCAATGGCAGTTATCTTAGCCTCTTCGGAAGGGAAGTATGCCCCAAACTGCCTCATGTAACTTTTAGCATTGGTTAGAAAGAAAGATAACTTGGATCCCCATCAAACCTGACAGAAAAGTCTCTCACCCCCACTCCTGTTGGAGCGGAATCGGCGGCTGCTTGAATGGTTGGGCCCCAGGTTACAGTAGTTCTCCCTCCTCAGGGTGGGGACACTGGTGGTTGAGCTCTGCAGGGTGGAGATTCATCCCGGAGCCGTCTCCGGCCCCGCTCCACCAGCGGTCCAGGTGGGAGGATGGGGGATGGTTGCGTGGAGCTGGGATCTCCTTCGCACCTCCCCTGCCCCCCCAATGATAGAGACAGGTTTCTTAATATGTACTCCATCTATTCAATTTGGGCTCCACCACTCTTAGCCTTTCAGGGGTTTGAGATTCCTCTCTCCCTCACGTGTTAGGCTATCTCTATGTTGATACCATGGTAGATTCTATGTCTGGGGTCAGCGAGAACCGATACTTCCAGGACACCTGGGACATCCCTGGCTGGGGTTCTCCCATTTCATCCCAGGTGATCAACTCTGCGGGTGATTCGCTGGGTGCTGGTTGCTCTGGTTCTCCCCCATCATCAGATTCCTCCACCTCAGGGCTGGAACTCGAATCCTGCCATAAACCTGAAGTTTCTGGGGTGAGGCTCATTTCTCCGCTCTTGACTGTCGACTCGGGCATCAAGCTAGCCGGCTCCTCAAGTCCCCCGGTCGTGAGCTTGGACTCGGCCATCATTAACTATTTTCCCTCACAAGAAACTGATCTTGGTAGGAGCTAATGGTACAACTTTGGTGATTCTCAGCTTTATGTAATGAATGCCTATTCTAAAACACTATCAGACTCATGAGCAGGAATTCAAAGATATCTGATTTATTAAAGAATAGTATGCAGGACCACAAAGAAAGCTGAGAATGATAAAAGCGCGCCAAATGCAAACTAAAAACCCTCGGTGCAAATGAGATCCCTCCCCCTGTAGAATCTTCCCAAGTTCACAATCCCAGGTGCTCCTAATGGCTTCTGATGGTCTGTGGGAAAAGTCCTTGAATAGATAACATAACCCAAACACATTCCATTGTAATGGACACAGATACAGAGCTTGGTACAAAGTTTCACAGCAGCTTCCTTCCAAACAGAAACACGCGTCAGTGCCATGGCATGTGAAACGTTATAATGTACAGTGCACATTGAAACAGTGAACATGACACTATGGGATTGAATTTTGTCCTGTTTTTACTTTCCGGTGGGAACAGTCTTTGTTTTTACTTTCTACTGTGTTGATCGGCTATTTCCTAAGATAAAGTGAGGATATTTTTATTGTCTTTACCTTCTTGAGTCACTAGAGGGTGCCATAATCTACTGTGGAGAGACATGGAGGAAATTAAAGCAATTTTTAAATAATTTTATCTTGAAGTCACTCAGGTCCTGGACCTTCTCTCAGAACTTGTGGAGTTCAAACTGTGCCAACAATTGGAAGAAGCTGACACGGTTGACAATTACCCTAAAAATAAAGCTGCTTCTCCAAAGAAGATAGGATTACTGGCTTGAAGTTAAAAAGAGAAAGGGGAAAAAATGAATTCTGGAGACTTGAACGAGAGAGAGGTTTGGATTTTAAGAGACTTAGAGCTGTTCCAGAAGGTCCTGGTAAAGATATCAGAGAAAAGATTGTTTGATCCTTAACAAAATTTTTGGAATGGGATGAAGAAGATATGAATGGAGAGACTGACAGAGTCTACAGAATTAATATATGATTTGCAAAATTTAGAGATGTACCAAGGGATATTGTTGTGTACTTTGTCAGGAAGAGGACCGGAGACCAATTACTGCCACAGTACTTTACTGCTAGACTGAAGATGGATAATGCAGATGTAACTGTACTTTAAACAAATCCCTATAAGATTACTGTGTAAGAGATTTTTTTTTTTTTTACAGACAAGCTCAAACAGAAAAAGATACCATTTTGATGGGACAAATTGGAAGGAATGATCTTCATGTTTAAACAGAGGTTCAGAATGAATTCAAAAGGCAAGAGAATTTTTAGAAAAATTTAAAGAGAAATTGGAAGAAATGCAAATGGAAGTGACAGGGGGCCCTAAGCAATAGCCACAAGAAACTGAGGAGGAAACCACCACATTAGGCACTACAGGTATTGACTTTTATATGTTTTTGGCATAAATAGATTTTAAATGCCTAACATGAAATATAAATGGAGCAAATGCACCTCAAAAAAGGAAAAAAAAATATTTCACTATTTTAAATAATTGAAACAAGATGTAATTTGTCTACCAGAAACACGGAAGGAGTTTGGCGTGGGCTGGTCCATGAAGTCACGAAGAGTCAGAAGTGACTAAACAAATAAACAACAAAGTCCTTGATTAATGACCATTTGTTCAGCAATCAGAGTTATGATGGCCTTGAATGAATGGTGGTTTTGGCTGGTCCTTGGAGCTCTGGCCTTCCCAGCACCCCCGCAGTCATGTGATCGCGATCTGGGTGCTTGGCAACCGGTTTGCACTTATGACCAGTTGTAGTGTCCCACAATCACGTGATCACCATTTGCAACCTTCACTACCAGCTCCCCCAGAAAGTCAGTGGGGAAGCCAGCAGGGAAGGTTGCAAGTTGCTGGGGTGTGTCCCCCACCCGTGTCCCCTCCCCCAGCCCTTCTGCGATTGTGCCGCATTGGCCGCTTATGCTGCATCAGCCACTCGCACACACCTGCGCACCTATCCCTCCCTCACACCCTCCCCAACCTTGCCTCACACCCCCCCATACACCCTCCCCAACCCTTGCTACGCCTCCCTTGCACCCTCCCCCACCCAGCAGCAGCCACTTACCTGCCTGCTGGCCTGCTTGCAAGTTGCCTGAGCCTTGCGACTTCCTGCCAGCTTCCCCATTGACTTGGATTGGGAAGCCAGCAGGAACTTGCCTCACCTAACAACCATGGGATTCAGTTAACAATGGCAAATGGGACTGCAGGGATTGCCATTGCCAAGTGATGCAATCACGCTTTAGGACTGCATTGCTTAGCGATGGAAATTCTGGTCCCAGTTGCTGTCATAAGTCAAGGACTACTGTAGGCATTTTTCAAATCATAATTTAATGAATAATTGTTTACATAATTTGTTTTTCTTAGATGGTTTAGCAAATAACTTTAAGACTCACCCACTTCAGTTGGATCATGCTAGTGATGGTAGTTATTTCGATGGCACAGATTACGCAAAACCAAATTCATCTATGCACGAATCAAAGAAGTCAAATATATGGACACCTCATGGCACTTGTTTGACACTCACAGATCATGATCGTATTCGGCAATTCATACAAGAATTCACTTTTAGGGGACTTTTGCCACATATAGAGAAAACTATCAGGCAACTTAATGATCAGGTAAGTAATTATCTTTTTACAATAGTATTTTTTTTTTTTTTGGCTTAGCTGAAATTCAAACTAGATTCACGTTCAAAATCTGCTATTTAAAATCTGGAATATATTCAGAACAGATCCTGTATATGTTTATTTCAGGGAAATTCCTGATGAATTCAGTATGGCTTATGTCAAAGTACATGTGCATAGTATAATCGATATTTAGCATGTGCATATTTAATACAGTCTAGACAACCATGACCCGTTGGGTCATCGTTTCAGAGATATTACTAGATTCCTCAATGCCTTCAACAATGGCAGAGCTTCTAATGTACTGCCTTCACTGGAAAAGTTCTTAAAAATTCAGGGAGATATTCAGAGATATATCTGCCTTGAAAATAGCCCATGTCATTCATATTGAACTGTATAGCAGAGTCAAACATCAGGAGTTGACCATAGGAAATGTTTTATGACATTTTGTATTATGTTATAACGTGTTTTATGATAGTTTTTATGTCATAAAATGATTTATAAAGTTTGTCATCTCGTTGGACTGAGGGATCTTGTCTTCTCTGTGGCAGTCCCTGCCTATTACATTTCAGTGAGAAAATATTTTCACCTTTCAGTTAATATCCAGGAAAGGCTTGAGTCGATCTTTATTTTCTGCAACCAAAAAATGGTTTACTGGCAGCAAAGTTCCAGAGAAAAGTGTGAATGAACTGAAAAGCACATCGGGTTTGTTGTAAGTAGATCTGTTTATAGAAATGCAGAGTACTTGATTTTTATTAGGATTTGCTTTTTCTGATTTCCATGTCCTTTGGAGTTGGGTGGCTAATAAATTTAAATTTAAAATGAAATGAAATGTATTTCCTTGTTACTTTTAATAATAACACAGTTAACAACATCAACTACTTTTGGATGATCACACCTCCAGTTAGGCCTTTTGCTTACAGATGCAACCCATGATCTCCTTTATGAGCTCATCATGATCAAATTAATAAACTTTCTCTTAACCATAATTTTATTTTATGTCCACATTAGAAGCTATTGTTAACAAGTCTATAACAAGCCAGGATATTTATCCAAATTTTAAATTGTGGTTTAAGATCCTGACTTGTTCTATTCTAAGTAATCATTTGTATAAGGATGTTATTATATTGACAGTTTTGTTTTCAGTATTCCAAGCATGGAATTCATTTATTTTTTTATAGCAACTGCACGCTGGATTAACATTTTCATCAAGCAGTCTGCTGTGATTCCAGGATCCTTCTTCTGGGCAGTTACTGCCAGCTTAGATTCCATTAATGTATTAGTGGTTTACACTATCTACCAGTGTACAAATCACCCATTTATTCCTACTCTCTATTTTCTGTTTTTTAACCAGTTGTCAATCCATGAGAGCATTTATCCTCTTATCCCATAGCAGCTGAGTTTGCTCAAGCTTTTGGTGAGGGACTTTGTCAAAGGCTTTTATGAAAGTCCTGATATATATGGTCTATAATGTCACTCTTGTCTACATGCTTGTTGACACCCTCAAAATGTCTAGAAGGTGACTGAAACAAGACTTAACCTTTATGGAATCCATATAGCCAAGGACAAGTGAGGCTTGATCTTATATATGTTTCTTTAAAGAAAATTCAACTATTTTTTCTGGGACAGATGTGAAGCTAACTGGCTTATAGTTTCCTTTATCACTCTTCAATTCTATTTTAAAAAATGGGTTCATATTGGCATTTTCCATTTCTTGAGAACAGATGGTAATGTTAAAGAACAATTGCCTATTTTTGTGAAAAGATCAGCAAATTCATATTTAAGTTCTTAAAAAATTCTTGGGTGGATACCATCTGTAACCAGGGATGGATGGATGGATGGATGGATGGATATATAGATAGATATTTTGCCCATTTGACTTACAATTTCATTTCTCATTACCTTTGTTGGGCTCAGTTTGTCTGATCTTGTTCCTGAAAAAATCAGTTTAGATCCTACATCTTCATCAGTGAAGATAATAGCAAATAATTCAGTTTCTTGCTATTTCCTTTTCCCATCTTGTTGTTGTTTATTCATTTAGTCACTTCCGACTCTTCATGACTTCATGGACCAGCCCACGCCAGAGCTTCCTGTCGGTCAACACCCCCAGCTCCCCCAAAGACGAGTCCGTCACCTCTAGAATATTATCTATACATCTTGCCCTTGGTCGGCCCCTGTCCTAACAGCCAGGAACCACGCCGAGACAAGGAATAGATCTCTAGTGCTTTATTACTGCTACATTAGACAGAAAATCCTAACAAACTGAAGAAGCGTGGGAAAAACCCAGACATATAAACCCCAAAGGTTAAGGCGGGTCTGATCTGTCTCTCTTTGAATGTCTGCTTAACTCCTCAGTACTACGCATGCGTTTTCCCCCCTGGATAGAGGCCACCTCCTGCTCACCATCAGTACTCATGACATCACCCTCTCCTCCAGATTCACATTCCATTTCAGCTCCCTGTCATGTTCGCCGTTTCAATGTGTTTGATACATTGTAACGTTTCGCATGTCATTAGCTAGATGCGTGTTTCATCTTTGCCGGGAGGATGGTTCCTGTTGGGAGTGGTTTATCTCTTGGCTGTGAACTTGGAATGTATTTGGGTTATCTCCTGTGTTCAAGGTTACTTTCCCAGGCTAGGAGATCTGACGGTTGCCAGCACCTGGGACGGGCGGCTCTGCTGGTAGGGAGGTGGGGTTAGGGTTGCAACGAGGGTTTTAAGTTTGTATTTGGCGCGCTTTCTGTCATTCTCAGCTTTCTCTGTATTTGTCCTAAGTTCCCTAATAAATCAGATTTCATTTAGCCACCTCTTGTGAGTCTGAGAATTTGGGCTGGGCAATCATTACACTCCCTCCCTTCCAGAGGTCTCATAAGAGTCTATCTCCCCATCTAAGCTCCCATGGGAACTGGGCAAGGATGGAAATTCTTCAAAGGAAAACCCCTCCAAGGACGAATCCGTGCTGCTCTCCAGGTCTGTTGACACTTCTAGCCCAGGGGGCTGCTGCTAGAAAATAGCTAGATAATTAGAAGATTCTTCCCCCCTCCCCCTTGGGAAATGCAAGCCTGAGGTGGAGGGCTGCGGCTCTCCCTTCTCCTCTGTCTCTGGCCTCAGAGTCTCAGGCGGAGGTGGAGGTTGCCAACTTACGAACTCCTCTGCTTGGGATTCCCCTGCTTGCTCAGTCAAGTGAGGAATCTCTGGTAGAGTGTGAGGCTTGGGTTTGTGAGGGAAAAGCTGATGGAATCGATGAACCAGCATTGGTGCATGGACATCTCTGGCATTCTCCCACATGCGCTCTTCCTCAGGGTAACCTTTCCAGTGTATGAAATATGGGATGCCCCTTCCCCTCCTCCTAGAGTCCAGAATTTCGACTTTGTATTCCTCCTCCCCTCTACAATTACTGGAGGGAGGGGCAGTTGCGATCGTAAGGCACTTGGGGGAGGGTCTTTGGCTAGCAAGACTCTGTGAAAGACTGGATGGATTTTCATGGATGCTGGCAGCTTTAAGCAATAAGCCACTGGATTTATCTGCTGTGCCACAGTGAAAGGGCCCACAGACTTAAGAGTCCAACTTCTTGGAGGGCCTGGTAGAGGTCAAAAACTTGGTAGAGAGCCACACCTTGTCTCCTACCGCAATCGTTGGCCCCTCTTGTCTGTGAGCATCTGCAGCTCTCTTGTAAGCACTCTTTGCCCTGTTCAGCTGCTCCTTTAACAACTCCTGTGTGGCTTGTTACTCTTTAAGAAAATCAGCCGCGGCTGGAAGAGCTCCCAGATGGGAGGAGGTGGGCAACACCCGAGGGTTAACCCCGTAGAGTGCTTGAAAAGGAGACATCTTGGTAGAGGATTGCACAGAGTTGTTATAAGTAAATTCTGCCATGGAGAGCAGGCCTGGCCAATTGTATTGCTGATAAGTGGTGTAGCACCTGAGATACTGCTGTAACCATTGGTTAATTTTCTCAGCTTGCCCATTGCTAGCCGGATGATGCGATGATGATAGGTGGATCTGGACCCCTAATGACTGGAAAAGCGCCCTCCAGAACCTGGAAGTGAACTGCGGGCCTCTGTCACTCACCAAGTGATTTATCATGCCTCTATACCGAAAAACATGGTCAATGAACAACTGTGCTGTGGCTTGCGCAGATGGGAGGCACTTGCATGGAATAAAATGCGCCATTTTAGTGAAAAGGTCCACCACCACTAGTATGGAAGTCAGCCCCTGGACCGGGGGTAAATCAGTGATGAAATCCATGGAGATTGTATCCCAAGGCCTACTGGAGGTGGGTAGGGGTTGCAAGAGTCCTGTGGGCTTCCCTGGGAGAGGCTTGGCTCATCTACAGGTATGACAAGAAGCCACGTAACCCTTTATGTCTGCAGTCATCTTAGGCCACCAGTAGTCTCTCAGAGCTCTATGGAGAGTTTTGAAAAGACCTCCGTGGCCTGCCGTTTGATGGTCATGGCAAAGTCTCAGTACTTCTTCCCTCGATGAGGGGGGAATGTATAATTGCCTGCTATGCCAGAGGATTCCTGCCTCCACATTAAAGGGGGAGGCCGTGTCTTGTGGGCCTCTCTGGAGGTCATCCATCCTGGCCCTGGCATACGGGTCCTGTTGCTGCTGAGCAATGACTCTTGTAAATAGGTCTTCTGCTTGTCTGCCTGCTGCTAAAATCATTCCCTCTCATAGACTACTGAAAGTTGTGAGGTTGTAATATAGTAGCCTGTACCTCCTGGTGAGTAGCGGGGGTTGCCTGAATAGATCAAGACAGGGCATCTGCCAAACAGTTCTGCGCCCCGGGAACATAAGAAATAACAAAATTGAAATGGGAGAAAAACTGGCTCCATCTGATTTGGCGTGGGGTGAGGGATCTGGTGTTTTGTAGAAGCTGTAAATTCTTGTGATCGGTGCAAACTTTCACAGGAAAGGCTGCACCTTCTAGCCAATGCCTCCACTCTTGGAATGCTGCTTTAATTGCTAGCAACTCCTTGTTAAAAACATCATACTTTCTCTCTGCTGGTGAGAGCATGCATGAAAAAAAGGCACAAGGAAGCAATGTGTTCTTGGTTTTGTTTGTATATTGCAATAAAACTGCACCAATGGCAATATTGGAAGCATCTGAATGCATTATGAATTGCTTTGTGGGATCAGGGTGCTATAAAAGCGGCTGGGATGCAAAGAGTTGCTTAAATTCTTGGAAGGCTGCTTGCTCGCTCTCCCCACAAATGAATTTTGATCCTTTCTTCAAAAGCTGTGTGAGGGGTTTAGCCCTGTCACTAAATTTATGAATCTCCTGTAAAAATTGGAAAACCCTAGAAATCTTTGTACCTTTTTAACATTTCGGGGGGAGGGTTGCCAAGAGAGAATTGCCTGGACCTTAGAAGGATCCATGGATATGCCTTCTGTTGATATTTTATAGCCCAGGAAATGTAATTCAGTTAAATCGAAGGCACACTTCTCTAGCTTGGCAAACAGCTTGTTCTCTCTCAGTCTTTGTAAGACATTACATACATGGGTTACATGAGTTGTAGCATCCTCAGAGAAAATTAATATGTCATCTAGATAAATGACCAGATACTTATCTAGTAAATCAGAGAAAATTTGATTCATAAATTGGGAAAATATGGCTCCTGCATTAGACAAGCCAAAGGGCAAAACAAGGTACTCAAATTTACCAAACCTGGTATCGAAGGCAGTCAGATATTCATGCCCCTCTTTCATCCAGATCAGATTGTACACATTCCTGAGGTCCAACCTAGTAAAAATGCGTGCTTTCTGTAAGCGATCCAGCAGATCAGATATTAGTGGGAGTGGGTAATTTTCTTTTACCGTGAGTTTATTGAGGGAACTGAAATCGTGGACCACTCTCATGGGTGCCTCCTGGTTTCCCAGTTCCAACGGGTCAGGCTTCTTTGGTACGAAGAAGGTAGGAGCAGACGCTGGGAAGTAGATGGTTGGATGAAACCCTTTTGGAGATTAGAATCCAAGTAATCCTTTAAGGATTTCCGTGTCGTCATGCTGGCCACATGACCTGGAAGTGTCCTATGGACAACGCCAGCTCCAAGGCTTAGAAACGGAGATGAGCACCACCCCCTAGAGTCGGACACGACTGGACTTTACGTCAAGGGAAACCTTTACCTTTACTAATCCTTTAAGGTGGCTAGTTCCTTGGGGGACATGGGATATTGTTTCCTCGCTGGAATCTTGGCTCCTGGTATCAACTCAATGGTGCAATCACAGTCCCTATGGGGGGGTAGTGCTGTGGCCTCTTCTGCGAAATCTGCATACTTGGCTGGCAACTGGACCCCCCCCCCCCCACTTCTGTGGCTGCATTGGTTGCTGGAGAGAGGGAGCGGCTTGAATCTTGTGGTGCTGGCATTCCTTAGCTGGGAAGGAGATTGCTCCCATAGTCCAGTCCAACAATGGGTTGTGGATCTTCAGCCAAGGTGTGCCCGGGACTATAGGCACATTAAGTGATGCAGTAACATAAAGTTGGATCCACTCAGTGTGGTCTCCTGTTGTCAGCTGCACCGGTTCTGTGAACCTTCTAATCAGCCCTGCCTTGAGGGGCTGGGCATCAATGGTCTCCACTTCTATGGGATGTGGCAATTCTATGGTTGGGATGTTGAGGTCTTGTACAGTCTGTACATCAATAAAATTGGTGGAAGCTCCGGAATCCACAAGGGCCTCTAACTTGACCTGGTGCTCTGGGTTTACGTGTTTTATACTGGTAAGTAGTAAAAGGATTGCCTGGAATCCTCAGAATGAGCCCTTCTTAATTGATTGATGGTCCCTGCTGAGCTCTGTGGAGGGAGACCGACGGAGTTTCCCTGGTTGGAAGTCGAGGTGGAGGTGGCTCTTGGTTCTGCTGCTTGCCCTGGGGCTCTTACGGAATTTGCTTGGCTTCTTGCTGGGCAAGCTCTCACCATGTGCCCCTGGACTCCGTAGTAGAAACAGAGGGCTCTCTCTCTCCTTCTCTGTCTCTCAGCCTCAGAAATAAGCCTCCTGCTCACCCCGATCTGCATCAGCTCCTCTGGTCCTGAGTAAGGATATGCTGTGGAGAGAGCTGGAAATCCGGGAAGCACTTTGAGGCCCCTGCCTCTCCCCAGCTGCATCAGTCTGAGCTCTTCTAGCCTGGCGTCTACGACCACAGACAACTGATATAAACCTTCTTGGGTAGCTGGTGTTCCCTGGCACACTAATTCATTTTTAATTTCTTCATCCAGCCCCTGTTTGCATTGGTCTTTCAAGGCACTCTCATTCCAGTCCAGATCTCCTGCTAACAGCTTGAAATCAGCAATGTAGATTCCCACTCTCTTGTTGCCTTGCTTGAGCTTCCGAATTTCCCGGCTGGCAGTGACCTCTCTGATCGGGTCGTCAAAGTGTGCTCGGAACCCTGCCAGAAAATTCTGCTAGTCATTGAAAATTGGGTCATTGTTCTCCACCATGGGAATAGCCCATTTGGCTGCTGGTCCCTTTAGCAGACTTAGAATGAAGGTGACTCTGGTTCTGTCTGTGGGAAACTCTGCTGGTCTGCTGTCGAAAAACATTGTGCACTGTGTGAGAAAGGTTCTCAACTGTCCTGCTTCTCCTCCAAACTTTTCTGGTAGACTGCCCTGGGATCTCAAGACTACTGGCGGAGCTGCTGCTGCTGCTGCTGCTGGCACCTGTTGTGGGTTAATCGGAGCTGGTTTTGTAACTGCTGTAGCATGGCTGCTTGTAATGTGTTGATCTGGAGATATACTTGCTGTTGATGTTGTTGCAATGCTGCTGCCAGTTGTTGGATGGCCTGCCGAATTTCCTGGTTTTCCGAAGACATTTCCCAAATGTGTCTTCCTTTTTTTTTTGTCCCTCCCTCTTTCAATAGGAGTAGAATTGATGTCCTAACAGCCAGGAACCACGCTGAGACAAGGAATAGGTCTCTAGTGCTTTATTACTGCTACATTAGACAGAAAATCCTAACAAACTGAAGAAGCGTGGGAAAACCCAGACAGATAAACCCCAAAGGTTAAGGCGGGTCTGATCTGTCTCTCTTTGAATGGCTGCTTAACTCCTCAGTACTACACATGCATTTTCCCGCCTGGATAGAGGCCCCCTCCTGCTCACCATCAGTACTCATGACAGCCCCTCTTCCTTTTGCCCTCCACTCTTCCCAGCATCAGCATCTTCTCCAGGGTGTCCCGTCTTCTCATTATGTGGCCAAAGTATTTCAATTTTGCCTTGTCATGCTCACCATTTCAATGTTCTGTTAACATCGTAATGTTTCACATGTCAAACCGTCAATCCATGTCTTACATGCTTGAATGTTTGCTGGTATTTTCCATTCTTGCGCTGTTCCTTATTTTGCTACTTTGGAATGTATGTTTGGGTTTGCAACTATGTTCAAGGTTACTTTCCCAGGCAGATGTAACGGTTGCTAGCACCTGGGAGGGGGGTGGTTGCTAACGAGCGCTCGGGGAGGGACTGGGTTGGAAGCAAGGCTTTTAAGTTTGTATTTGGCGCGCTTTTGCTAATTCTCAGCTTTCTCTGTATTTGCATACTATTCCTTTAATAAATCAGTTATCTTTAAGCCCGGGCTTGTGAGACTGAGTATTTGGGATTAGGCAACCATTACATAAAGCTGAGAATCATTTTAAACATCTTCCGCTAGCCCCATCCAAAGTTTGGGTAACGGGGACCGCTAGCGATGACAGAACCTCAACTATGCGAGAGTGAGGGGAGTGAAGAGGAGCCGGACTTGACAAAGACCCTAGTCGCTCCGACCTCGTGAGCCCAAAGGGCAGCACGTCGAGAGAAGCGGGATGCCCAATTGGATGAACTATTGTTGGCGGTGCAGGGTGCCACAAGGGGTGAACTTCAACCTGAGGTGGAAGCAAGAACGGGGAGGGAATCACCACAGCTATCCTGGGAACATGAAATCCCCTTACCACCGAGGGTGGTGGTGACCACTAGACACCTAGAAGAGCCCGTCACCTCTGCCCGCATGAAGGCAATAGAGGACAAAATGGACATGATAGTGACCCTCCTGAAGGATATTCCCAGAGGGTCGGTGTCCCTACAGGAAGATTGGGAAGAAGAGCCCTCCCAGCTGGCTTATCCAAGAGAGAGGTCCCCGTCACTCAGGGGAAGAAGTAGGACTCGGGCTTCCCGACAATCGAGGGGAAGGGAGTCAAGAGCAATGAGGGAGCGGCCACCACTGGGGGCTCGATGCGCGTTGACGTTTGCAGAGCCATCGCAGCCAGTGGAGCCGATGAGAACCTTTCCACCGTTTGGGGTAAAGTTTGATGGCGACCCTACCATGCTCTCCTTTTTCATTACCAATGCTAGACATTATATGGATGATTGGGGGCGATGCTTTCGTTCGGAGCAGGGCAAAATTAATTTTATTGCCAACAAATTGAAGGGGAGGGCAGCGGATTGGTATGTGCAGTTATGCCAAACAGAAGCCATGGAGTTAGATGACTTTGATGAGTTTCTGTGGGCATTAAAACAGCACTTTGAAGACCCCTTGGCCCAAGAGAGAGCGAAGAGTGCCTTGAGAAAACTTTATCAAGGAACCCTCTCCGTCACAGACTATGCTTTGGAATTTAAAGCCTTGGCGGGGAAGGTGGAGGATTGGTCCCAGTCAACTTTAGTGGAAATGTTCAAACAAGGACTGGAGACGGAAGTCCTCCGGTGGGCTTTGTGTCGGGACGACCCCAAAACGTTGTATGGGTGGATTCAGTTGGCGGGCAGTGCGGAAAACGCTCTACAAACATTCGCCCATAGCAAAGAACTGAGGCAAACCAGAGTTGGTAGGGGGGCTCGTGCCCCTGGATTTTCAAGCCGCCCGAAAACGAAAAGTTGGGAAGAGGAAAGGGAACAACGATTTGCGAAAGGTCAGTGCCTAAGATGCGGGAAAGAAGGGCATCGTGCCACTTCGTGCCCGAGACGCAGACCAGAAGAGCGGCCGGCGAAAGCACCGGGAAAATCGCCAGCATTACTGCGTAAGATGAGAGCTGGCTGCGCAGAAGTCAACCCTGCAGAACTCCTATTTGGAGAAGAGGAGGAGGAATTGCATTTCAACCAGCCAGCGGGAAAAGGCTACCACCTGCTCTGAAGGGCGCCGTTGGGCAGGTGGAAGAAACCAGGCGCGACCACGATTTGGTGAGTGGGAATTTTCCTACACTGACTGTCAAAGTGAAGTTGGGATCAAAAACCAAAACTGTTGAAGTCTGGGCTATGCTAGATTCGGGCTGTTCACGTTCACTAATGCACCCCGATGTTGTAGCCGCCCTAGAACTGCCCATGTTTCCTTTGCCATGACCAATGATCTTCACGCAATTGGATGGAACTATGGCTGGGGGAAAAGCGGTTACCCACTCTACAGGACTTGTAGCTTTGCAAATGGGTACCCATTGGGAGAAATTGCCTTTTGTCATAGCTCCAGTGGGGGGGTCCTTTGGTAATATTGGGAATGCCTTGGTTCGTACAACAAAATCCTTTTATCAACTGGTTGCATAGAACTGTAACATTTGCTGATGGGTTTTATAAAGCACCAGAAAAGGACTTGTTGGAGGACATTGAGGGTGGACGGGTGGCTACCACTACTGTACAGACACTTCAACCCCTAGAAGGATTGCCTAAGCAATACCAAGATCTGGCAGATGTGTTTGGAGAGAAGGAAGCAGATCGTTTACCACCACACCGAAAGACAGACTGTGCCATTGAATTTCTGCCCAATGTAAAATTACCTCACCCAAAAATCTATCCCATGTCTCCTAAAGAGCGGCCACGCTGAGGGAATTCATTGATAAAAATCTAGCTAGGGGTTTCATTGAGCCGGCAAATTCCTCGGTGGGGGCACCTGTCCTCTTTAGACCAAAAAAGGATGGGTCTTTGAGGCTATGTACCGATTTCTGCGGGCTCAATGCAGTATCAATATTAAATAAATATCCTTTGCCCCTCATCAAAGATATGTTATCACATCTGGCCAAGGGCAAAATATTCTCGAAGTTAGACTTAAGGGAAGCTTACTTTCGCATTCGCATAAGGGAGGGGGATGAGTGGAAAGCCGCGTTTAACTGTCCTCTTGGGGCTTTCCAATACAAAGTCTTGCCTTTTGGTCTATCTGGGGCACCTGGGGTTTTTATGCAACTCATCAATGAGGTCTTGCATGACCACCTATTTAAAGGGGTTTTGGTGTATTTGGATGATGTGTTAATTTATACTGAAACCATGACAGAACATATTCACTTGGTGCGTCAAGTGCTTGCTAAACTAAGGAAAGCTGAGTTGTATGCGAAACTGTCCAAGTGTGCCTTCCATCAATCACAGATTGATTACTTAGGATATAGAATTTCAGCAGAGGGCATTGAGATGGACCCTGCCAAGGTTGAAGCCATTGTGGCATGGGAACCTCCCCGTACCAGGCGGCAATTACAAGGTTTCCTTGGATTCACCAATTTTTACAGGGCATTTGCCCAAAATTTTGCTGAAACCGCCCTTCCCCTTACTGAACTACTAAAAACTAAAGCTCAAGGGGATACGCAGCGTTCCAAGAACCCAGGCGCGCTCCTTAAATGGACCCCAGCCTGCCAACAAGCGTTCGATGCGTTCAAACAGATTTTCACCACTGAACCTATTTTGCAGCATCCTAACCCAACTAAGCCTTTTGTAGTGCAGGTGGATGCCTCCAATTTCTCCATTGGAGCAATTCTGCTGCAAGCAGACCAATCTGGCACTCTAAAACCCTGTGCTTACCTCTCTCGCAAGTTCACAGAAACAGAGAGAAGGTGGCATGTTTGGGAAAAAGAGGCGTTTGCTGTCAAAACAGCCTTGGAAACATGGCGTCACTTGCTTGAAGGGGCTTCCCACCCTTTCGAGGTGTGGACTGATCATAAGAACTTAGAGGCATTAAGCACCAGTCGAAAACTCAGCCCCAAACAACTTCGATGGGCCGAATTTTTCACTCGCTTTGATTTCACACTCAAATTTATACCAGGCAGAAAAAACTTTTTAGCAGATGCCTTATCACGCAGACCCCAAGATGCTGGCCCTGGGCCAACCGTACAGGGTACTGTATGGACTGAAAAGCAATTGAGTTTGGCAGCTGTGACATGCAGTCAGACGCGAGCGCAACAGGCTCAACGCCAGACCGCTCCGCCTCCCTCCCGCCCAGCGCGTCTGCCAATTCCATCAGACTTGAAACAACAGTTGCTTTTCCACCTGAAATCTGACACTTGGTTACAAGCGAATTTAAACACTGTAACTTTTACCGAGAACTTTGCCTGGCGAAACGATCGTCTGTATGTCCCTGAGGCTTTACGAAAGACGATCCTCAAGCGCTGCCATGACGATAAGTTGGCTGGACATTTTGGGTACCTTAAAACCCTTCACCTCATCAGACGTCAATTCTGGTGGCCAACTCTTCTAAGGGACCTTAAAACTTATGTGGCCACTTGCCCTGTGTGCACAACAACCAAGCGCAAACCTGGCAAGCCTCAAGGCTTTCTGCAACCTGTGGCAACCCCTGCCTACCCATGGCAGGACATATCCATGGATTTTATTGTCGACCTCCCACCCAGTCAACGAAAAACAGTCATTTGGGTAGTAAAGGACTTTTTCTCCAAACAAGCGCATTTTATCCCATGCGCTTCCATCCCTATCGCGCAACAGCTAGCACGCCTCTTCCTCGTACACGTGTACCGGCTCCACGGGATCCCCGCCTGTTTGGTGAGCGACAGGGGCTCACAATTTACGTCACAGTTTTGGCGGGCATTTTTAAAACTGCTTGGCACCAAACAAGCCCTTTCCACTGCGTGGCATCCAGAGACGGATGGATCTACTGAAGCTGTTAATTCAACACTGGAACAATATTTACGGGCATTCGTCAATTATCAACAAGACAATTGGGTGGACCTGCTTCCTTTTGCTGAAGTTGCCTACAACAACGCTGTCCATCAAAGCACTGGACAAGTTCCTTTTAAAACTGTCTTTGGCCGGGAGTTCGTTCCAATACCCGAACTCCCGCACCCACAATCACTGCCAGCCTCTCTCACTGACTGGGCTGAAACCCTGCAAGCCTCGTGGCACAACATTCAACAAGCCCTTTCCCATGCCCAAACCACCTACAAAAAACATGCCGATGCTAAACGTTCCCCCCAACCTACGTTTACTGTGGGGGATAAAGTCTACCTCTCCACAAAATTCATCAAATCATCACAACCCTCGAAAAAACTTGGTCCTAAATTTGTTGGTCCTTTTCCTATTATTGCACAAATTAACCCTGTAACTTTCAAACTTGATCTGCCCCACAATCTTAAATGTTTGCATCCTGGTTTTCATTGCAGCCTACTCAAGCCATACCTGGCGTCGGACCGCTGGCATCCCCAACCGGCCCCACCACCCCCGATCATGATCGATAACCAACAACACTTTGAAGTCAGGGAAATCCTTGACTCATGCCGCCAGCATTCCACTTTGCAGTATCTCATCCGTTGGAAACATTTCCCGCATCCTGAGTGGGTTTCTGCTCACAATGTTCGCTCCCCCGACCTGGTTGATCATTTTCACTTTGCTTATCCGGACAAGCCGGCTCCTTAGCAATTTTTTAGGGGGGCGATATGTCAGGCTCACCATTTCAATGTTCTGTTAACATCGTAACGTTTCACATGTCAAACCGTCAATCCGTGTCTTACATGCTTGAATGTTTGCTGGTATTTTCCATTCTTGCGCTGTTCCTTATTTTGCTACTTTGGAATGTATGTTTGGGTTTGCAACTATGTTCAAGGTTACTTTCCCAGGCAGATGTAATGATTGCTAGCACCTGGGAGGGGGGTGGTTGCTAACGAGCGCTCGGGGCAGGACTGGGTTGGAAGCAAGGCTTTTAAGTTTGTATTTGGCGCGCTTTTGCTCATTCTCAGCTTTCTCTCTATTTGCATACTATTCCTTTAATAAATCAGTTATCTTTAAGCCCGGGCTTGTGAGACTGAGTATTTGGGATTAGGCAACCATTACATGCCTTTAATATCATTCCCTCAAATGAGCAGTCTGGCTTTATTTCCTGGAGGATGGACTGGTTTGATCTTCTTGCAGTCCAAGGCACTCTCAGAAGTTGCTTGAAAGTTCTTTATTTCAATGAATATAAGTGTGATATTCTCTGGAGCATTTAGCAATATGAGAATTAAAAGTATGTGGAGTATTACTGAAACCTCTTTAACACCTCTAACATTGAAACTTCATAGGAAAGTAGTCTACTAAATTTCTTCAGTTGATTATAAATACATTCCATCCTATGAATGTAATTGAAAATGCAAAAAATTTAAGAGCCATATTAAGTCCATACCTTTCTTACATCAACTCAGTTTCAAAATAGTGCACAAATTTCTACATTCCAAAGATCTCTTCAAATGTCATATCCTGAATGGAATGTAAGAATGGCTTGAAGCACGCAAATTGGGTTTATAAGGTATAGATGGGGTGTCCAATTGTACTCAGAATTTCTCCAAACATTGCCAGAATAAAAAACAAGCAAAGCTTGCTCATTCCATTGTTTAAAATACAAAGACTTGCAGTTAAATTTAAATTTGTCCTATTCTTAAATTAAAAACATACATGCTTTGATAAGTGGACAATAAAAACAGAAAATGGGAGGCGGAATGGGTAGCAAAATTTGAAAAACAAACTAATTAATTAACAAAGCTGGATGTAATCTAGAGGCAGCCTGGTACATTTGGATATACAGTATTGCAATTACAATATTTAAAATGTTCAGTCCAAATCCCATGTATTTAGGTACTTCTGTGATGTGCCAAGGAGGCTGCAGGGGAAAAGAAAGTAATGTATTAATTTTCTGAGGTTATCTAAAGATCAGTTCTGCATCCTAAACTCTTTCACATTTTAATTCATGACTTTCATGAAAAGGTGGAGTGAATGTCAAATGTGCAGACGACCCAAAACTGCATGGGATAACTAACATCACAGAACACAAAAATAAAATTCAGAACAAATTCAGAATAATCTTGATAGAATTATTTAAAAAGCTGCTGCAAATAGCAGAGTGAAATTTAAGAGACAAATGCAAAGTTACACACTCAAGAAATAATTGCACTGGTTTAAAATGGGAGATACTTGCTTTGGCAACAATACATAAGAAAAAAATCTTGGAACAGATGTAGATTATATACTGAATATAGTCAGCATCTGAAGGACTGATAATAGATAACTGCAGTTGTAAGCTACGGGAACAGAAGCAAATCATAGTAAGGAATCTCCTCACTCTGTGGCTTCGTCAGGTTCCACCTTGAATATTGTGTCCAGTTTTGGATGTCACTTTCTAAAGGGTTCAGAGGAACAGCAAGAGGTTCGGAGAACAACGACGATGAAGTGGAACCCAGAAAATCAATCCTGTAGAAAAATAATTGTTGTTGTTTATCCGTTTAGTTGCTTCCGACTCTTCGTGACTTCATGGACCAGCCCACACCAGAGCTTCCTGTCGGTCGTCAACACCCCAGCTCCCCCAGGGACAAGTCCATCACCTCTAGAATATCATCCATCCACCTTGCCCTTGGTCAGCCCCTCTTCCTTTTGCCCTCCTCTCCCTAGCATCAGCATCTTCTCCAGGGTGTCCTGTCTTCTCATTATGTGGCCAAAGTATTTCAGTTTTGCCTTGAATATCATTCCCTCAAGTGAGCAGTCTGGCTTTATTTCCTGGAGGATGGACTGGTTTGATCTTCTTGCAGTCCAAGGCACTCTCAGAATTTTCCTCCAACACCACAGTTCAAAAGCATCGATCTTCCTTCTCTCAGCCTTCCTTATGGTCCAGCTCTCGCAGCCATTTGTTACTACGGGGAACACCATTGCTTTAACTACGCGGACCTTTGTTGTCAGCGTGATGTCTCTGCTCTTAACTATTTTATCGAGATTTGTCATTGCTCTTCTCCCAAGGATTAAGCGTCTTCTGATTTCCTGACTGCAGTCAGCATCTGCAGTAATATTCACACCTAGAAATACAAAGTCTTTCACTGCTTCTACATTTTCTCCCTCTATTTGCCAGTTATCAATCAAGCTGGTTGCCATAATATTGTTTTTTTGGGGCGGGTTTAGCTGCAAGCCAGCTTTTGCACTTTCTTCTTTCACCTTCATCATAAGGCTCCTCAGTTCCTCTTCGCTTTCAGCCATCAAAGTGGTATCATCTGCATATCTGAGATTGATGATGTTTCTTCCAGCGATTTTAACTCCAGCCTTGGATTCCTCAAGCCCAGCTTGTCACATGATGTGTTCTGCATACAAGTTGAATAGGTAGGGTAAGAGTATACAGCCCTGCTGTACTCCTTTCCCAATCCTAAACCAGCCTGTTGTTCTGTGGTCTTACTGTTGCTACTTGGTCATTATACAGATTCTTCAGGAGGCAGACAAGATGACTTGGTATCCCCATACCGCTAAGAACTTGCCACAATTTGTTATGGTCCACACAGTCAAAGGCTTTAGAATAGTCAATAAAACAGAAATAGATGTTTTTCTGAAACTCCCTGGCTTTTTCCATTATCCAGCAGATATTGGCAATTTACATGGGACGCGGTGGCGCTGCGGGTTAAACTGCTGAGCTGTTGATCGGAAGGTTGGCGGTTCAAAACCACACGGCGGGGTGAGCTCCCGTTGCTAGTCCCAGCTCCTGCTCACCTAGCAGTTCGAAAACATGCAAATGTGAGTAGATCAATAGGTACTGCTTCGGCGGGAAGGTAACGGCATTCCGTGTCTTCATGCTGGCCACATGACCCAGAAGTGTCCTATGGACACCGCCGGCTCTAACAGCTTAGAAACGGAGATGAGCACCGCCCCCTAGAGTCGGACACGACTGGACTTTACGTCAAGGGAAACCTTTACCTTTACCTTTATTGGCAATTTGGTCCCTAGTTCCTCTGCCTTTTCTAAACCCAGCTTGTACATCTGGCAATTCTCGCTCCATGAATTGCTGAAGTCTACCTTGCAGGATCTTGAGCATTACCTTACTGGCATGTGAGATGAGTGCCACTGTTCAATAGTTTGAACATTCTTTATTGTTTCCCTTTTTTGGTATGGGGATATAAGTTGATTTTTTCCAGTCTGATGGCCATTCTTGTGTTTTCCAAATTTGCTGGCATATAGCATGCATTACCTTGACAGCATCATCTTGCAAGATTTTGAACAGTTCAGCTGGGATGCCGTCGTCTCCTGCTGCCTTCTTATTAGCAATGCTTCTTAAGGCCCATTCAACCTCACTCTTCAGGATGTCTGGCTCTAGCTCACTGACCACACTGTCAAAGCTATCCCCGATATTGTTATCCTTCCTATACAGATCTTCCGTATATTCTTGCCACCTTTTCTTGATCTCTTCTTCTTCCGTTAGGTCCTTGCCATCTTTGTTCTTGATCATACCCATTTTTGCCTGGAATTTACCTCCGATGTTTCTAATTTTCTGGAAGAGGTCTCTTGTCCTTCCTATTCTATTGTCTTCTTCCACTTCCACGCATTGCTTGTTTAATAATAATTCCTTATCTCTTCTGGCTAACCTCTGGAATTTTGCATTTAATTGGGCATATCTCCCCCTATCACTGTTGCCTTTTGCTTTCCTTCTTTCTTGGGCTACTTCTAGTGTCTCAGCAGACAGCCATTTTGCCTTCTTGGTTTTCTCTTTCTTTGGGATGTATTTTGTTGCCGCCTCCTGAACAATGTTGTGAACTTCTGTCCATAGTTCTTCCGGGTCCCTATCTACTAAGTCCAGTCCCTTGAATCGATTCTTCACCTCCACTGCATATTCCTTAGGCATATTTGTGAGCTCATATCTAGCTGATCTGTGTGTCTTCCCTAATCTCTTTAGTCTGATCCTAAATTGTGTACTATGTTCGTGATCTGAACTACAGTCAGCTCCAGGTCTTGTTTTTACATCAGTACTATTCTGAATTATATAAAGGAGAAGAAATTTCCCTAGCAAAGGTTGATGAATATTTTAAAAAACAAAATTTACTCAAGATTACAGAAAAACAAAGAAATGATAAATGTACCTACAACAATTAGGGAAGTCTGTGAAGCCATAAAAAAGGTTAAAATACGGAAAGCGCCTGGACCAGATGGCTTACCAGCCTCTTATTATTTGAAGATGAATTATTACAAGCTTTGCAAAAAATGATGAATTCTACTCTACAAAGTGGAAAGATACCAGTTAGCTGGATAGAGGCTAATACAGCATTAATATCTAAAGAAGGTAAAGATTTGACTTCATCAAAAAATTATTCTCCAATATTATTGATAATGACTATAAGTTATTTACAATAATCTTAGCTGAGAGGATAAAAATAGTCTTTCAGGACTTTATTCATGAAGATCAGTGTGGGTTCTTACCTAAAAGACAGTTGAGAGATAAGATCAGAAATGTATTGAACATTTTGGAATATTTAGAACAACAGAATAAAAAATAAGCAGCATTGATCTTTCTTTTTTATTATTATTAAAGCTTTATTTTGTTCAACAAATACATACAAACTACAAAAAATGAAATAAAGAATACAAGAAAAAAAAAGAACTAAAAAGTGTGAAAATACAAAAAGTACCACTACATACTACATACATACTGACTTCCAACTTTCTACAACAAAGATATAGATAACTCAGTATCAATCTCTTACTCTAATTTAAACTGGAATAAATATTACTTCTATAAAGCATTTCCATCCTCAATATAACATTTCCTCTAAAACAAATTATTTTTTCCTTGAGAAGGATATGTAAAGAAAACATTTTTATAACATAATTTTTTTCCACCTAATAGACAGATAATCAAATATTATCCTTCTTCATTACAATTTTACTCCTAACCAAAGCATTTATATAGTTAAACATTATGTCTCCACCATTACATATTTAAACAATAATTTATTAATATACTTTTACCCAAAATTCATTGTCCCCAAAACAAAAGCATCTGTCTAAACCTTTAAAAGACTGTCCTAATAAACACAATTAAAGAGTTAACCCACTTCAAAATAGACTAAGGCATTTTACATATCTCAATGTTACACTCAAGGCTTTCTCCTTGCAAACCTTGACCTGCCTTGTAAAGTTCAACTCATCCCCAAGACCTTCCATCCCTTGAGGTCCAAATCTTGTCTTCAGTCTCAATATTCCAAGAATGCAGCCATATCATTTCCCTTCATGCCCAAAGCTTTTCCTTCTTTAGTATTGACACTCCAGAGGAGGGAAGATGGTGGCAGCTAGTGTACTAGTGGAGCTCCAAAGCTAGTACTCACAGCACAGTGATTTTTGGGAGTCCCGATGTAACAGCGAGAGACGGAAAGCAATTTCTGAAAAAGAAGATGCTGACAAATTGCTAGTGTGTCTTCTGGACAGCTGAGAGGTGAAGAAAGAACTGAATTTACTTTTGTTTCAGATAGGAGCCGAAAATCAGCTGGGAAGCTCAAGTTTCACTCTGTAGGAGCCGTAGCTGAAGTCTTTTCTTAAAAGATACTGCTGCTGACCACCTCACTTCCAGAACTAAGTTAAAATACTTCAATTAATAAAAAATAGAAGAGACTAATCATCACTATAGATGATAAATATCTAATCTCTTGGTGAGTTCCACATTATTTTGAGACGTTTTTCTAAAATCTGCTACATTATTTAAAGGTCTCACAACTTAAGCAGGAACTGGATTTATTTATTAATATAGGAAAGCCATATTCAGTGACTTTTTTTCTTTTACAATGTTACAGTAATTAGGTAAAATATATATTAATTTGATAAAAAGAACTATGAACACCAGAAAGCAAAATAGAAGAGGATCCGGACTGGGAGAAAATGATTGGATGAGAGCTATGTTTGAAGAATTCGCACTCACAACTACACAGACTATTATACAAAATGTAAATCAAACATTGGAAAAAAACCTTGATGATTTTGAAAAGAGACTGGAACAAAAACTAGACATGATGAACAAGAAAATGGAGGGGGAAATTAAGGAAGTTTATAAGGTGGGTAAGTTAGAAATGGAAAAACAAAGTGAATTAGATAGATTGGCATTATTAGAGCTGAGGGATAAGGAATATTGTCTAAGATCTAGAGGGATACCAGAAGGGAAAGAGGAAGAAATGGAAGAAATTATTGTACAAACTTTGGCAAATTTAATTGGTTGGGAAGAGGAAAGGATGATAGAGGAAATAAAAAAGATATTTTGTATAAATTCAAAATATGCAAGTCTACATCATAAACCCAGAGATGTTTTAGTAGAATTTGCTAGGAGGAAAACAAGGAATATGATTCTACAGGCACATTTTGATAACAGAATTAATATTAGTGGAGAAGATATAATAGTTCTAAAGGAGATACCAGTAAGAATTTTACGAAAAAGAAAGGAGTGTATGTTTTTGACAGATATATTGAAAAGCAATAAAATTTCATTTCGTTGGGAAAGATTAGAAGGGGTGAGCTTTACATCCCAACAAAGAAGATATAAAGTGAATTTGGTGCATAAAGCAAAAGACTTTTTAGCGAGATAAAGATTTAGAACAGGTCAAGAAAAAAGAAAGAGAAATATAGAGAGAAGAAACAGCCTCCAATTCTAAGGAGTATGAGGAATTACTTGCATGATATAGATTTAAAATGTATTACTTGGAATATAAACGGAGCAAATGCTCCACAAAAAAGAAAAAAATCATTATTTAAATAAAGATTAAAACATTAAAACAAGATGTAATATGTCTACAAGAAACACGTATTAGGAAGAAGGATGTAAAATACTTAGTGAATAAGAATTTAGGAAAAGAATTTGTATCAGCTAGTTCAAAGAAAATAAATGGTATTATAATATATGTGAAAACCCATCTTAATCCAAATTTTGTTATTTTCGGATGAACAAGGTAGATATATGATTGAAACAGAAATACAGGGAAGCAAAATGACAATGGTAAGAGTACATACACCAAATGAAGATAAAAATAAATTCTGTATGAAATTATTAGATAAATTTTCAGCTTATACATATACAAGCTGGTCTTTGATGGGTGATTGGAATGGGGTCACTGCGCCATTGATAGAAAATCAGAAAAACAAATTAAAATTCGTCAAGGGAAATTACCAAGATCATTTTTTGAATAAATGGAGAATTTGGTACTTGTAGATTCTTGGAGGCATAAAAATGGAATGGCAAGGGATTACACATTATTCAGAAAGGTATAAATCATTCTCTAGAATTGATATGATCTGGGTCTCATTGGATTTGGCAAATAAAATTTCTAAAGTTGATATAATGCCCCAAACATTTTCTGATCATAACCAGGTTAATATAATAATTATATTATTATAATTAATACTTCAGATTACTTAAGCAACACTATCTAGGATCTTGGAATCCAAGATGGTGGCCGCTGCGAGAAAGACGCTGCGAGAAAGACGCTGACCCCCGGTTTTCTAGTCTCCGCGAGCCTCTGCAAGTCCTGCCTCTGGCTTGGCTCTCAGGTCAGCTGAGGTGGCTGTGGGGTGGATTGGTCAGTCCCCCGGCTTAATTGGGGAGGACCTGGAGACAATTGGATTCCTCCCCCTGAATGAAGTGGCGAACGGCGGGCAGCAGAGGTTTTTGGCGGCGGCGGCAGCATACCTAGGAAGGTGCGAACAGCCCTCCCGTGGACCCTGGAGGACCCCAGCGGAATCCTGGTAGCCCCCAGTGCTCCCTCAGTGGCCCCTGGACACATCTGAATGGGCCAGATGGCGCCCCACAATGGCAGCTTCGCAACAAACTGAACCTGTTGGGGCGACAGACTTGGGGGGGGAAATGGGAAGGATTGGGGGGTGAAGTGGCTTTGTGAGAAATCCCTGGCTTTTAAAATCTTAGGGGATTCTGGAGGGGGGGAGGGGAAGGAAGACTGGCCATTCCCATTATATTAGGCGGCAGAGGGCTGGGGTCCCTTGGTGTGAGTGTGAGTGTGTGCCACTCCTCCCATGGGTGAGAGGCTCGGGAAGAGGTTAGGATTGGTTTGATGTGGAAATCTACCCGCCTTTGAGTGAGAATCAGGGGTGGTTAGGAGTGGCTGGTGTGTCCCACCTCTTCTAGCGAGAGAGGTTGAGGTGGGGCACTGTAAGGGTGTGGATGGCAGCAGTGACCCACCAGCTCTGAGAGGAGAAGCTGGTGTGCTGGGGGGGATTGCCACTGCCTAAGGTGGATGGTGTGGGAGAAGATGGATGTGTGGGAAGAGGGACTCCTGGTTAAGCCCAGGAGTTCTGGAGGTCTGGGAGTGGAGGCTACCGGATTAGGAAACGGGGGGCTGTGGGGCGGGCTATTCAATCGAGGTGGTGACAGGCCAGGGACGTTATGATGGGACCCGGAGGGCAGGCCATTTTCGGGGAAGACGCCCCCGGTGTTTATTACCGGTGGTGTGTTCCGGCCCTCCAGGGTCATACCCAGGCCCTGGACGACAGACCCTCGCAGGCCCTGGTCTTCGGCTGCTGCTCCTCAACGCCAGGTCAGTGAACAAGCCCCCCCCCCCTGTGTGATTTAATCACAGAGGAGGGGGCAGACCTGGCGTGTATCACCGAGATCTGGCTGGGCTCAGAAGGGGGTGCAGCCCTCTCCGAGATGTGCCCAGCTGGGTTTCAAGTGTGGCACCAGCCGAGACACCAGGGCAGGGGAGGCAGGGTGGCAGTTGTCATCAGAGAATCTCTAGGGGCCTTCAGGGGCCCTGCCCTGCAAGTGGCCAGTTGTGAGACCATTTTTCAAGCTGGGATCCCGAGAACAGTTGGGGCTGTTGCTGCTGTACCAGCCTCCCTGCTGAGTAGCAACCTCCCTAACCGAGCTGCTGGAGGCCATCTCGGGGTTGACAGTGGAGTTCCCCAGGCTTATGGTTCTGGGGGACTTCAAACTGCCATCCCTGGGACGTGCCTTGGAGACGGCCCGGGAGTTCATGGCTACCATGGCAGCCATGGGCCTGTCCCAGATTATCTGGGACCCGACTCGAGACAGTGGTCACACCCCGGACTTAGTTTTCTTGTCGGAGCAGTGGCAATGTGATCTGAGGGGAGAGTTAGATCTGTCCCCATTGTCATGGTCAGACCACACCCTGGTGACCCTGAGATTTTATTGTGCCACCCTGCTCCGCAGGGAGGCTGGACCCATTCGATTGGTCTGCCCCCGGCGACTGATGGACCTGGTAGGGTTTCAGAGGGAGCTGGGGGTTATTCCAGAGGGCCTGCTGCACAGTCCAGTGGAGGTCCTGGCCACGGCCTGGAATAGGGCTGCGGCCAGGGTCTTGGGACAGGATTGCGCCTGTGCGTCCTCTCTTGCCTTGCTCGACCCGTCACTCCCCATGGTTTACAGAGGAGTTGAGGGTTTTGAAGAGGGTTAAGAGACATCTGGAGCGTCGCTGGAGGAAGACGAAGACTGAATCTGACTGAACACAAGCTAGAGCCGCTATTAAGGCCTACCTTGTGGCGGTAAGAGCAGTGAAACGTGAATATTAATCCGCTCTTATTACATCCGCAGAATGCCATCCGACGGCCTTAAGATCGCTTGATCTCTTCTGGGTCAGGTAGGTCCAGGGACCCACCTACAAGGCCGTTCGGAAAAGTTTTCACAGAATCTGCAGGATAAAATCACTCAGATTCATTCTAAGTTGGACTCTAAGTGTGAAGCGGAGTCTGGGGAGATGCCAGGGGAATGTACTTACCCTGTTATCTGGGAACAGTTTGATCCTGTTGGCCCTGAGGAAGTGGACAGGATTCTCCGGACTGTGAATGCAACCACGTCAGCTTGACCCATGCCCTTCCTGGCTGATAAAATCAGCCCGGGAAGTGACTTGTGGTTGGGTCCAGGTGATGGTTAATGCATCCTTGAGGGAGGGGATGTTTCCGGTTGCCTTTAAGGAGGCACTGGTATACCCCCTCCTCAAGAAGCCATCCTTGGATCCTACTATACTGGGCAATTTTCGCCCGGTCTCCCACCTTCTCTTTTTGGGAAAGGTGGTTGAGAATTTTGGAGGAAACAGATTATCTGGACCCCTTTCAGTCAAGTTTTAGGCCAGGATATGGGACGGAGACTGCATTGGTCACACTTATGGATGATCTCTGGCGGGAGCAGAATGGAGGGAGTGCATCCATCCTCGCTCTCTTGGACCTCTTAGCGGCTTTCAATACTTTCGACCATGGTATCCTTCTGGGGTGGCTCAGGGGGTTGGGGGTGGGCGGGGAAGTTTTGTGCTGGTTCACCTCCTTCTTCCATGGCCGTTCCCATTTGGTGGTGATAGGAGAGGAGAGATCCGGCCCTCGACCCCTCTTTTGTGGGGTACTGCAGGATTCGGTACTCTCTCCTCTCCTATTTAACATCTACATGAAACTGCTGGGTGAGATCATCCGTCACCATGGGATGAGGTATCATCAATATGCTGATGATACCCAGTTATATACCTCCATCCCAGGTGAAGTAAGTGATGCGGTCTCCACCCTTTCCAGGTGCCTGGGGGCCTGGATGGGGAACAACAGGCTTCAACTGAACCCTGGTAAGACAGAGTGGCTGTGGATTGATGGCTCCTCGGGTTCCAAGAAGTTGTCATCTTTGGTTCTGGATGGGGTGGCACTGCCCCGTTCAGAACCAGTGCGGAACCTGGGGGTCCTTCTGGACTCGCGACTCCTGCTTGAAGAGCAGACGGCAGTCGCAGCCAGGAGGGCCTTTGCACATCTTCGGGTGGTGTACCAGCTACGCCCATTCCTGGACCGAGATGCCCTCCGAACAGTCACTCATGCCCTTGTCATCTCCCATATAGACTACTGCAATGCATTCTACATGGGGCTACCCTTGAAAAGTATTTGGAAGCTTCAGCTGGTCCAGAATGCAGCTGCACGGACAGTTATTGGGGCTGTAAAATCAGCCCATGTGACACCACTGTTACGCGAGCTGCATTGGGTACCAGTTTGCTTCCAGGTCCAATTCAAGGTGTTGGTTATCACCTTTAAAGCCCTACATGGCATGGGACCAGGGTACCTGAGGGACCGTCTCGTCTCCATAACATCGACCCGTCCCACCCGATCAGGCAGGGAGGGCATGCTACAGACCCCATCAGCAAAGGAATTTCATCTAGCGGGGTCCAGGAGGCGAGCCTTCTCTGCAGTGGCGCCTGCCCTTTGGAACATCTTGCCCCTGGAGTTGAGACAGATTTCCTCACTCTTGGACTTCCAGAAGAAACTTAAGACCTGGTTCTGCCACCTTGCTTGGGAGGGGGAGAGAGATAGCTCTACCTGGGGATGGCTGGCGCCATAGTACCCCTTAGTGATCCATCTCCACTTGGATTTCATGTTTGCTTTTATGTATATTTTAATGTAATTTTTATCTGGCTATGTTTTAATGCTATTTATTGTAAACCGCCCAGAGTCCCCCATTGGGGGAGATGGGCAGTGATATAAATTTAATAATAATAGTAATAATAAAGAAACACTCAAGGAATTTTAGATGGAGACTGATTGAAAATATATTGAAAAAAGTAGAAGTAGTGAAAGAATGTAAAAAGAAACGAAGTTTTTGAAATTAATTTAGATAATGAAGTAGATATTAGAACTATTTGGGATACTAGTAAGGCAGTAATGAGAGGTCATTTTATCTATTTTAATCAAAAGATAAAGAAACAATATCAACAAAAATTACAAACAATTTTGGATCAGATTAAGTTAAAAGAAAAAGAATTACAGAAAAAACCTTCAGATAATAAAATAGTATACCAAATTAAACTATTACAGCAACAAGTTTCGATGATAACCGTAAAAGAAATTGAAATGAAATTAAGATATGCAAAACAAAGACATTTTGAATTTGCAAACAAACCAGTAGATGGCTAAATAAGAAAAGATAGAAAAAAATGATCACTAAAGTTCAGGAAAATAATGTAGAAATAGTGGACAATAAAAAAATTTAAAAAGCGTTTCATAATTCTTTTTCAAATTTATAAGAAAAATGAGGTTTCACTAGAAAAAATTGAAGAATAGTTGAATAAGCAAAATCTGAAATTGACACAAACACAGCAATTAATAATTAATAGTACAATAATGACCCAAGAAGTAGTAGAAGCTATAAAAAAACATAAATTAGGAAAAGCACCAGGTCCAGATGGAATATCAGTAGGATATTACAAATGTTTTATGGATCAGATTATTATACCATTTACAGATTTGTTAAATTCGATTATGATGGGATCAGAAATGCCTGATACATGGAAAGAAGCTAACATTACTTTTATTCCAAAAGAAGGACAAGATCTTTGATTAAAAACTATAGACTAATATCACTTTTAAATAATGATTATAAAATATTTACATCAATATTGGCAGAAAGGCTAAAAGTAATTTTACAAGAAATTATAGATCAGGATCAAAGTGGTTTCCTCCCTAAGCAACAATTGAAGGATAATGTAAGAATAGTATTGGATATTTTGGAATATGCGCAGTATCATAATGAACACCAGATAGCCCTTATTTTTTTAGATGTGGAAAAAGCTGTTGACAATTTAAATTTGATTTTCATGTTTAAAGTTTTGGAAAAAATGGAATTTGGAGAAGGATTTGTAAAAGGAATTAAATCAATTTATAAAACCCAAAGGGCCAAAATCATAATAAATGAGGAATTAACAGAATATTGTGAAATAGAAAAAGGAACAAGACAAGGATGTCTTTTATCACTGTTGTTATTTATTTTAGTTTTAGAAGTTCTTAATAGGGATATAAGAGAAGATAAGCAAATAAAGGGACTAAAAAATAAACAAGAAGTTTTTAAGTTAAGAGCACTTGCAGATGATTTAGTTTTAATTCTACAAAACCCTTTAGATTCAGTGGATTATTTAATGAAGAAACTGAAAGACTTCAGACTGTTAGCAGGTTTCAAAGTAAATAAACAAAAACCAAAAATGTTAAGTAAGAATATGGCACAAGAGAATCAGGAAATATTGATGAAAAAGACGGGCTTTAAAGTGGAAAAAAAATTAGGTATTTAGGAATAAATGTATCAGCTAAAAACAGTGTTTTATTTCAAAATAATTATAGCAAAATCTGGAATGAGATTAAACAGGATATGATAAGATGGGAAAAACTTCATTTCTCTCTTTTAGGGAGGGTATCTATAACTAAAATGAATGTATTACCCAGGATGTTATTTTTATTTCAAACGTTACCCATTTTAATAACTGAGACAATATTTAAACAATGGCAAAAAGATATTTCAAAATTTGTTTGGCAAGGGAAAAAAACTAGAATTAAGTTTAAATTATTACAGAATGCCAAAGAGAGGGGAGGATTAGGATTACCAGATTTAAAATTGTATTATGAAGCACGTTGCTTTCTGTGGATAAGAGACTGGATAATGCTGGAAAATCAAAAATTGTTACAATTAGAGGGGCATGATTTGAGATTTGGATGGCATGCATATATATGGTATGACAAAGTTAAAGTGAATAAGGACTTTAGAAATCACATTATTAGAAAGGCTATATTAAAGGTTTGGGATAAATATAAAAAAAGACTAACCCCAGATATACCAATGTGGATATCACCACAAGAGGCATTTGTAAGGAAGGGATCTATTGGAAAGGGGAAAAAATGGTTAAGATATAAAGACTTATTAAACTATGAAAAAGATAAATTGGTATTTAAAACAAGAGAAAAATTAGAATTAGAAGGGTACCCATGCCATTGGTTCATATGCAATTAAATGAACGTTACAAATTAGATATAAAGAATTATAAATTTAGAAATGAAAAAAACGGAGTTTGAAAAGCAATTATGTATGAATGATGAACATATTATCACCAAAATGTACAAAATGCTACTAGGTTTAAATTTAGAGGATGAATAAGTAAAGAATTGTATGATCAAATGGGCAAGAAACTTTGGTTATAATATTATGCTAGAGAGATAGGAAAAGATGTAGACAAGGGGATTAAAATTTACACTGTGTTACAGTCTAAAAGAAAACTTCTACAAAATGATGTATCTGTTGGCAGAGTGCTGGGAAAGCCTTTAACCCAGGAGAGATCAGAAAAGTCACAACCACCAGGCATTTCTATAAAAATAATTTATTTACAGAAAGCAAAACAAATTTAAAAGGCTTCTGCATTCTTGCAGGCTCTTAGAGCAGCTACATGCCTACACAGAAAGGAAAACAGAAACTAAAAACAAGTCCAAGCAGGTTCCTCCCCCCAGGTGCAAAAATCAACATCTGAAAAGGGGACAGTTGAATTCAACCTCTGCACCCGGCCAAAATGATTAGTTACCATAGTAACCTTAATCTGTAGTAGAAAACATTAACACTCCCTTTTATACTACAGAATAAGATGCAAACCAATTTTCTTTGACAACGCTGTATGTCTTTCCATTCACATTATTTTAACATTATCTCCCCTTTGGTTTAACAGAAAGCTACCATCCTTCTTCCTGTGTATTTCTAAACCTAGGTTGTTATAATTCCAAGGCTTTTTAATGTGAAATGGCTTTTCATGCAGGCTTCAAAATCAAGCCTTTGTTTTTCTGTTGGTGTGAACAGCAGCAAATCATCAACATAAATGCACAGATACATACAGCCTTGTTTGTCTTTCTTCATATATACACATGGATCTGCTTTTCCTTTTTCAAAACCAAAATTCTGCAGTTTTTCATCTAATTTTTGGTTCCAGGATCTAGCAGCTTGTTTTAACCAATAGATTGACTTCTGTAGTTCACAGACTAGATTCTCCCCTTTTTCATAGCCAGGGGGTTGCTGCATGTATATTTTGTGGTCTAAATCACCATAGAGAAATGCAGTTTGAATGTCATAGTGGTGAACTGACATTCCTTTCAGTGCAACTTTTAACAGTAATCTAATTGATTCACCTTTAGTAACTGGTGCAAAAGTCTTGTCAAAGTCTAAATCTTTCCTTTGAGTGAACCCTTTTGCAACTAGCCTTGCTTTATATTTTTGGATTTTGCCATTAGCATCCCTTTTCAGTTTGAAAACCCACCTACAACCCAGACAGCATTCACTGGGAGGTAGATTTACCAGTTTCCATGTTTTATTTTCTTTCAAGGATGCTAACTCCTGTTGCATGGCAGAATGCCAATTTTGTGCAATCTCAGGTGGTAAAGCATTCACTTGTTCTAAAGACTCAGGTTCTGTGAATATGTGAAAAGCCTTTACTGTTTCAGCCTGAAAACGTGATGGAGGAACGCCTTTATTACTCCTCTGAGATCTGCGAGGTAATACAGGGCTTAAATTTTGACTATCACTTTCCTGAGAAGCATCTGTCTCATCAGACAGATCTTCAGTTTGCTTTTCTGGTTTAATGTCCTCATCAGGCAAAAGATCACCATCAGCAAGTCCTTGCTGTTCTCTTGTGGTGGTCAGTTCAACTGGAGAGCTAGAGTTTAATCTCCCCCCGTTTTGTTCAGCAAAAGAAGCGCTTTTGCTAATTATCAATTTCTCTCCCATTATGAACCTGTAGCTCCTTTGGCTTTGTTCATAGCCAACAAAGATGGCTTTCTTTGTTGTGGGGCCTCCTTTCCTTCTCTGTTGTTTTGGAATATGAACCCAAGCAGTGTTACCAAACACTCTAAGATGGTTTACCTTTGGTTTCACACCATAAAACAAATGGAATGGAGTGTCCTGAATCACAGTTATCCAATCTGTTTTGTACATAAGAGGCAGTAGATATTGCCTCTCCCCAGTACTTAAAAGATAAATGTGAATCTTTAAGCATGCATTCCATCGCATTTTGCAATGTTCTGCCCTTTCTTTCAGCAACACCATTTTGCTGAGGGGTGTAAGGGTTAGAAAGAATCTGTTCTATCCCCTTTTCTGCTGGGAACCTTTTGAATTTGTGAGAAAGGTACTCTCCTCCTCTATCACATTGGAGTGCAGATACAGGCCTAGGGAATTTTCCATTTGCCCATGTCACAAAACTTTTAAATTTCTCAAATGCCTCATCTTTATGTTTTAAGATGTAGATAAATGTGTATCTTGAGAAATCATCAATGATGGTCATTGCATACTTTGCTTGTCCAAGACTTGGAGCAAAAGGACCAATGACGTCAGAGTGTACAATTTCCAAAGGTCTAGTTGTAACTCTGTCACTGTGCTTACTCACAGGAGCTTTTAGTGTTTTGCATTCTTTGCAAACTACACAATCTAAGTATTTGTCACAGGGTTTTATCTTTAAGTCAGCACACAGCTGTGGCATTTGTGCTATATACTTGAAATTAGCATAACCAAATCTCCTGTGCATCAGGTGTACACATTGGTCATGATATGGAGTGTTGCCAACTGCAGCCTTGCACCTTGGCTTCCTTGCATTTTGCACAATGTACAAGGAGTCTTTTAATATACCAGTAGCACATACTTTTCCATTTTTATGTATCTCACAACCATTTTTCTTAAATGTTATGATATACCCTGTTGCAGCCAATTGTGCCACAGATAAAAGGTTTGATTGTAAATTTGGCACATACAACACACCTTTTACAGTTTCTCCCAAGCAGGATAAATACAAGTCACCTTGTCCCATAATTTTGGTCACAGACCCATCAGCCAAAGATATACTTTGTCTTTCAGTTTTAGACAGTGACACAAAAGAGCTGTTACAATTACATAAATGACAATTGCCCCCAGAATCAAACACCCATACATCAGAATTACCCTTCTCAGCAACCTGTGCAATTTGGGTTGTCTGAAGAGCCTTCTTCTGTGTTGCCCTTGTGTTCTTCTTCTCTGTCTTTCTACTCTTGGGTCTCAAGGCACAGTCTTTCTGCAAATGCCCAGCTGAACCACAGGTGAAGCATCGCTGGCTGGCTAGTTCTGTGGCCTCAGCTTCCTTTCCCTTCTTTCTCCTTGTTTTCTGGTATTGCAGCTTTCCAGAAGAGATGGGGGGGGGGGAATCTTTCTTCTCTCTTCTCCCATTCAGCGAGTAAGCGCTATCTAACATACGATGGGGTGAGGTCTGCTTCAGGCATAGCCTCCAGGGTACAAATCAGTGTGTCCCACGTTTCATTTAGTGAGGACAGGAGGATATAGGATTTTGTGACAGGCGTAAATTCCATTCCTCTCTCCTGCAACTCAACAAACAGCTGCTGAATATGATGCAGGTGCTCAGGAAGGCTATCTCCTTCTGCAAGGTAGGCTTTGTACAGCTTTTTTGTCAGGGTAACTTTACTCCCTGCTGTTGCCTTTACATATAAGTCTCTCAAAGCGTCCCAAAGTTGCTTTGCGGACTGCATGCCTCGCACGTGGACTAGCTGATTGTCCTCGACTCCCAGGATAATGGTGGCTCTGGCCCGCTCATCCTGTCTCAGCCATTCAGCACTGGGATTTCGGGGGGTTTGCTCACCAATTGGCAGCCAAAGATTCTCTCTGCAAAGATACATCTCCATCTTCAGGGCCCAATTCAAATAGTTGGTCTCTGATAGGCGCTCCAGAGGCATCACTGAGGGCTGGGAGGTAACCATGGCTTCTTCCTTCTTTTGCAAGTCACCTCAGCTGGCTTCTTTGTCCTGTAGACCGGCAGTTGCTGGAAAATCTCCAGGCGGCTCCAAAGAAAATCTTCACAGGTCTTTGCTCCCTGCCTTTAAATTGTGCATGAGGTATGGAGCTGATCTCTCTATTCTCTCTGGGTTTTACTGGGCTGTTTACTGGGCACATAACCTATTGGCAGAGTGCTGGGAAAGCCTTTAGCCCAGGATAGATCAGAAAAGTCATACACACCAGGCATTTCTATAAAAATAATTTATTTACAGAAAGCAAAACAAATTTAAAAGGCTTCTGCATTCTTGCAGGCTCTTAAGAGCAGCTACATGCCTACACAGAAAGGAAAACAGAAACTAAAAACAAGTCCAGGCAGGTTCCTCCCCCCAGGTGCAAAAATCAACATCTGAAAAGGGGACAGTTGAATTCAACCTCTGCACCCGGCCAAAATGATTAGTTACCATAGTAACCTTAATCTGTAGTAGAAAACATTAACAGTATCGATGGTATTTGATGCCAGATAAATTATCAAAAATGTTTAAAAATATATCAAATGTTGGATATGTGCACAAGAGGAGGGAATGTTTTACCATTTATGGTGGACTTGTAATAAAGCAAAGAAATATTGGGAACAGATATATATGATTATTCAAAAAAAATTGAAGGTAAATATAGTAAAAAAAACCCAGAATTATTTTTATTAGGAATAATGGAGGAAGAACTAAGAAAAAGATATGGAGATTTGTTGTTATATACGATTACTGTGGCAAGACTTTTATATGCTCAACATTGGGAGAGAGATCATATAACAACAATAGAAGAATGATTAAATTATTAGATTTAGCACAAATGGCAAAATTGACATTTCTGATGAAAGATAAAAACACTTTGAGATTTAAGGAATTATGGCAACCACTTCTTGATTACCTGCTTTTAACCGAACAAAATGAAGCTATGACTATGGGTTTTTTATATTAATGAATTAGTTAAATAGAAATAACGGTAATATAAGGGTAAATAAAGAAAAGAGATTACAAAAGGCAAATATAAGTATATCTGTAGCTATGATAGTCGGAAACTCTTCCTTTTTTTCCTTTTCTTTTTCTTTCCTCTTAATAGAAAATATTTTATTTTGTCTTACTATATTTGTTGTACCATGACTTTTTGTATATAGACTGTACTATAACTGTAAACGAATTTTAATAAATAAAGGATATAATAATAATAAAAAAAAAGAATTGACACTCCAGAGGCAAATCTTCCTCCCCTCACCTCCTGGCCTTGGGATGCCACTCCTTACTTTCCTCTATGAAATGAATGAAAGCAGATAGATCAAAGTTCAGCTCCACAGACCTAACGAAGTGGGAAATTCCTTTGTAATCCTTCAAACTTTGAAAAAATAACAGTAAAAAGGCAAAAATATTTAAATCCAACAATATAATTAAAAAGAATAATATGTATTTTAAAAAGCCAAATTAATAACTTCCAGAAATAATGAAAGTCACCAAGAGGTTCTGCATTTGTTGCAAAAAGCTTAACAAATAAAAAGAAAAAAATGGTGTTTTAGAAAGGGTGTGGGCAGCTTTTGAGTCCGTTTGAGGCTTCAGCATGGCTTAGGAAAAGATGGCAACCCCACCTCCCTGCTGCTAACTCACCAGTCGATCACAATATGCCATTCTGCAGTCTTCTGGCTGTGCCCAGCTGTCCAGAGAACAAATGGGGCAATTCCTGGGGTTCTCCTTAATCTGGAGAACACGTCTGGGCTTTAAGAAGAACTGCCTGAGCCCCCCTCCCCAAAAAAAGGGTCCATGCTGCCCGGTCTACTGCAGAGATTGCGGAGACACGTCTCAAGTTGCCAATCCCCCACCAAAAGTCAGCATTGATCTTTATTGATGCAGAAAATGCCTTTGATAATTTGGACTTTTTTTGTTTAAAATTCTGGAAGATGTGGACTTTGGTGAGAATTTTATTAAAGGGATAAAATTGATTTACATTTCACAAAAGGCACAGATAATTGTGAATGGAGAATTAACAAAACCTTGTGAGATACAGAAAGAGACAAAAAAGGGATGCCCTCTGTCACCACTATTTATTTTAGCTTTGGAAGTACTAAATAGCGACATAAGACGAGATGAGAGAATTGCTGGAGTATTAAAAGAAAAACATATAAATTATGGGCCTTTGCTGATGACTTGGTGATAATTCCAGAAGATCCTCTGGGAGGAATAGAAATATTAATGGAAAAACAAAAGGATTTTGGGGGTATTAGCTGTTTTTAAAATTAATAAGCAAAAGAAGATGCTAACAAAGAATATGGAAATGGAAAAAAATGGAACTGATGGAAAAAACTGGTTTTGAGAAAAAAATTAAATATCTGGATATTACTATGACTAATAGGAATTGTATGTTATATCAGAACAGTTAAGACATGGAATGAAATTAAGAAAGATTTAAGATGGGAGAAATTACAACTGTCATTGTTGGGGAGAATTTCTGTGATAAAAATGTATGTTTTGCCTAGAATGATGTTTTTGTTTCAAACAATATTTATTCTGACAACTGTTGTACCATTTAAGCAATGGCAGAAATATTTATTTATTATTATTCTTTTATCCCGCCTTTATTATTTTTATAAATAACTCAAGGCGGCAAACATACCTAATCCTCCTTCCTCTTCCTATTTTCCCCAAAACAGCAACCCTGTGAGGTGAGTTGGGCTGAGAGAGAGTGACTGGCCCAAGGTCACCTAGCCGGCTTTCATGCCTAAGGCAGAACTAGAGCTCACAGCCTCCTGGTTTCTAGCCCAGCACATTAACCACTAGACCAAACTGGCTCTCTAGGTTTGTATGGCAAGGGAAAAAGCCAAGGGTTAAATATAAAATACTCCAAGATGCAAAGGAATGAGGATTGGGATTACCTGATTTGAAATAGTATTTTGCAGTCTGCTGCCTGCTTTGGATGAAAGAGTGGGTTTTGCTGAGAAATAAGAGAATTTTAGAACTAGAAGAGCACTATCTGTGGTTTGGATGGCATGGTTTTATGGTATGATAAAGTTAAGGTCAATGTAGATTTTAAGAATCATTATATTAGAAGTGCCATATTGTGAATATGGAACAGATATAAACCCAGACTCTGCCTGAAAATGCCTTTTAGGGGTCTATGCAGAACCCTTCCACAACAGATGCCTTCCAATACTGTATGACCAACTCTACAATTCTCAGCCAGCCTGATTAAAGACTATGGATTGTGAGGCATAATGCTGTTAACTGGAATTTTTAGGCTTCATTATTAGCTTTTTAATAAAGGTGATATTAGCATTTTAGCACAGCATCCTTGCCTTCTTTTGAAGTTCAGGAAAGTTTTCCTTTTACCCCAAACTTACTTTCTTTTATGTGCAAAAACTAGCCTTTTCAGCAACTAAACAATAGATAGAGTATTCGGAAAGTCCTTGAATACACTGCAAGTTTTAAGATGATACAAACCCAGCTGGGAAAGGGAGTGACATAACCCATAAATTTGCCACTTGTGGAATGTTATCTATAATTAATGTTTTCTATTGTTCAATTCTCACATGTAATCAATGTCTTTTATTGTTTGATTAGTTGCTTTCTGATGAATCACATATACCAAAAGTATGTATCATTTGTCTCTGTACCCTATAAAAGGACTTGACCCCTCCCCCCTTAATAAATGCTTTTGCTTTTGCCTGAATTGCTGTGTGATTCATGTTTTCAGGTAGGCAAAAAGCCACTTTACAAAGTTAGTCTCTTTCCCAAATTCAGGGACCAAGCTCCATGCCAAACTTGGGGTGCCTGAGTTTCTAGGCAACAATGTTTTGGAGGTTATTCGGTGAAACACAACTCCTTATCTGCAGTACAAGCACATTCAGCACCAGAAGGCTGCCATTTTGCCCCAGAGAATTGCAGGCCTCTTCTTGGTACCCCTCCCCCTCAGAGCCTTAGTCTGCCAACTGCCTACTAGAACCATTTCCCAGAACAACTGTTGCAAATGGAACCTCAACAGAAACAGTGGAAGCAACATTTATGTCCTTGTGTATTACGTTTAAACTGACCAAAGGAGCAACACCATGTTATTGTCCCTGTTAGTGAAGTTTTGGCTGTGCTCAGTTATGGCAGTTGACTCCTGGCCATGCAGCTCTGAGGAACTGATTTATTCAGTTCGGTCTCACCATTCAGTCATACTACCACAAGGTTTGCCGCTTAATTTCAGCCACCCACACCCTCATATATTACACCACCCATGTGGAAATTTTTTTTTTTCTGGTATTTCCCCAGCTCTTTACCTTGGGGAAAGGGTATTCCTCAGCCATGATAATTTTGAAAGCAGCCTTCTTCCTCTAACCATGCCCAGCGAATATACAGACCCACCTGCCATTGTTAGTGATGCTATTTTTGTGAACACAGTTATACTTATCCTAGTGGTGAATGGAAAGGTCTTTACCTATTACTATATGGGATGGGACATGTGGCTGCGTGCAAGCGGGATCACTAGTCCAGTTACGCAACTTGCTTCCTACAATTGCTGTTTCGCTCTATATGATGATACCTGTGAAAAAATCAGTTATCTTGTTGTGGCATATGACACAGGCAATTTGGCTAGCAACAGTGAGATCTTTTATTCAAAAGATGGGGGCTACGAATTTGTACCTTTAAAGAGTAGACCACTGAGGGATGGCATTCTACTTGGTGTCTATGTTTTTGCTTCCTCAGGAGATATTGGAATGCTCCTCAAGAATACCAGTAATTCCAGCACTGTGTACTTCACATATGGAGATAATGAATCCATGAAAGATGGAACAGGAACACCCTTTAACATAGACTTATGGAAAGAACATGATGTTGAAAGCACACTTGCCCCTGGCATGAGAGGTTTTATCGTAATATGCACCACGAAAACAATTATGCGCTCCGCGAATGATGGATTGACAACAGATGATGTTACTGTACTTCCCACAGTCAGCTATCCTAATCAAACTTTTCCAGAAGATATTTGCTCTACAGCTACCAGCCCTAATGAGGTTGTAGCCCTCACCCATTCTCAGCTTTTCTATGGAAACCTGGACATGACCTCTAGCCAAATGGTACATTTAGGGGAGAAAATCATTTCCTCACCCCATGAGCCTTGTGAAGCTATGTTTTTTGAAAATACTGGAATACTCAGCATCATCCGTCCACTTCCCAGCAATGTATCTGAATATTACCATTTTCATAAATGCAGCATCAACATCCAGGCTAGGCTCATGAGTCTGGAGCCACCATTGCAACCCTGTCCAATGGAGATCCTCACTGGTAATTTCCATAAGAAGATGTATTATATTGATACAAAGCAGCAGCTTCATTTTAATGCCACGTTTGTACCAAAGGCAGGGACTGGTGCCTATCCATATGTAACTCTGAGCAATCCACATGTGCTGGCATTTGAGGCCCACGTTGTGGAGGATGGCTATACCTTTAATGGAAACGGTAAATATAGCTTGCAAATTAAATTACAAGAGCAACAATTAGCAAGTATGATTGAAGAAACAAAGATTACATCACCCTTAAAGAAGATATCAAGTGTTACTGTGGACATCTACAACAAAGGAATATTCTGCATTGACATGCATCCATTGACAGCACTTATTGCAGTGGAGTGTCCACCTAAGAAAAAAATCAGAATTTTAATGAGTACAACAGCTTGCAGCAAAGGTCTCTTTGAGCCAAGACTACTACAGAAATATGTTTATTCAATTGATAAGGAACTATATGATCCCTTGTTCCTTGGCAGAAAAAATTTAGAACAGGAAGATCGTAATGTGACCTATGACTATCACAGTTGGCGATGTCCCCTTCTCTTATATTACAATAAACCATGGCTTCCAGAACTTGAATTATGGCAGAGTGGTAAATTTGTGGAATACGTTTCTGCCGATTTTGTACTGTATGAAATACATGGAATGCACAATTATGATTATCTCTTGACTGAAGTAGAGGCCAATTGTTTGTCAGAGGCACAGAACTGGATCAAACAATTAAAAGCTGAAGAAAAACCACAAAATGCATGGACTAGATATAATTACGTGAGTTGCAAGGAGCCCAGAAAAAACAAATCTTCACCATCACCTAATTCAAAGTACCAAGTTCTAAACAGGGATGAAAAAAATAGAATACTTTTTCCACAGTACAATGGCTTTTATGTCTTCCACATTACTATTGTAGATAGCTTATATAGCTACTGTAACCTTACCGCCACTTTCAGTGTGTATGTTTATGGAGCCCTCCCAAAATCTGAGGTCAATGCTGGAAAAGCACTGATTAGTTTTCTTGTTCTCATATTTGGCACAATGCTAATGGTTTATTATTTTCCTAAATTACTAAAGGAGAATGAAAGAATGAAAAAAGTTTAGTCATAGCATTTCACAACAATGTAGAACAATAAATGTGGGTTTAATTATACTAAAAAAATTGTTCTTTGTTCCCTGGCTTTGATATAGGAATATAGTGTAATTATTGGTATATTTGTATGTATGTATGTATGTACATATCTTATCTCATTTCATCAAATTATTTTCAAGAATATTTATTACATTAATGGTGACAGGAATAACCATCTCTCCTCAGGCCTGTTGGTAATAATTGAAAATGAGAGGTTTGGGTATTTTTCTAATTGTATACAGTAAATAATCAGTAGCTTTCTGTAAACATGTAAGCCATATTCCAGGTAGATCTAAATTTCAAACACTTTCAACTTTATTATGGTTGGATATGAATTTCTATAGACATATGCTTCCTCTTCCAAACATTCATTAGGAGGGAATGTTGGCCCAATACTACAAAGGCACATACAGGTACGATGCACAAAATCTGTCTGTATTAAGATCCGTGTGTACATAAGAAAGTATCCTAATTAGGCTCCTATGTTGATCCAGCTGTTGTGGCTTGTGCACACATAATCCTATCACAAAATTGGTGGTAGTTGCTAGAGCCCAATGCTTTGTATTGCAGCATGTTATTGTAAAGAGAATTTTTAAAAAAACCAGGTAGCAAAAAGAGCCTAAGTGCTAATCATAGACTGCAATGACAAGTTTATGTTAATAACTTAGGTAAATGTTACAGACTAATTTTATTTCTTCTTCCTTTTTAATGGCTGATAATGACCTTATTTTTCCCCACTTTCCCTAGCACAAAACCTGAACTTATAAGAACACACATTTCAGGCTGGACATTGATCACTGAAACTGGTTATTCTGTGCACAAAACGTTTGAACATCCTTATACTTTCATTTCATAGAGTTTAAACAAAAAATCAGCGTGGGGAATGTAGTGAATATGATGCACATTTTATTTTATTTACAGCACATTTGTTATAAATATAATACATTTCTTGAAAAGCTTAACTTTTTAAAAAAACAGATCAACTGAATTGCTCTAGTTACATAATAAAGTGAATGAACTTAAATGACAAAACATTTCTTTGTTTGAAACAGTGCATTTGTACTGAGATGAATGAGAAAATATTCAAACTGCTTTCAAAATTGTAGAATATTAAGTGGAGTTATATATGCAATTGCAATGAGAATTGCTTTATCAGTATATGAGGAGTCTCAAATTCACCTTTTTAAAAAGTGAAAATGAAAAACAGAAAAATTGGACTGGAAAAAATTGGATCCTACTAACTTCACAGAAACAACATGATATAATTATCAATCTATGGCTTAATCAAAAAAAGCCAACAAGGAACTTTTTCCTAAATTGCCATCTAATGCAGCCACAAATATTAACACATGCTGTAAATTTTTCTCAGCAGTAAAGGTCCAAAGATTTCCCAATTTTGTTATGAGGAGTCTTAAAAGTTATGTGGTTATTTCCATTTAACTTATGAAACATTTTCTAAAAAGAAACTGAAATCCAATGTGCCTGGTATTATGAAAGAGAAATAGGCATGTTATCATATTATGTGGGAATTTTATCTACAACTTTTTAACAGGTTATACGCCAAGGTTGTAATTTCAAAGAAATAACAGTAGTTTTTTTGTTTTGTTTTTAAAACAAACCATAAATCAAATACTGTTGATAATAATCAGGGCTGGTACTGAATTCTGTTGACTTGTTTCAAATAAAGTAACCTGATTTGAAAGCTTGGCAAATATTCGTGGGGTTCCAAGATTATACACTCCAGTATGAACGAAGCAGGCCTTTAACTGCAGGCTAGATAATTCGTGGGCTTTTAGCTGAAGCTTGTATTGTGTTTGCCCAAGCCATGTAAATGAACCATGGGTTTCAAGGGCTTCTGGACTGCAAAAGAGAAAGCACAGGGGTCACATTTTCTTCCTGCTTATACCCCTGGTGTAAACAGTGTATTATGTGTCCTCATGACAACATCCTCATGGATGTTGACTGAGAATTTTCTGTAAAATATTTCCACTGAGTAAAAAACCATAAACTGGAAAATTCTAGGAAAACTATTACCATTGCATGAAAAGGCTTAAGCATCCCAGGTCAAATTGTATGTGAACAGAAGCTGACACAATTGCCACATGGCACAAAGTTAAACATGCTATCTTTCGACAAGTGTGAACGCATACTTCCTCTTAACATGCAATTTCTTACAGATTTAAAATATGAAAACAGCAAATGTGACAGGGAAGATATTGAACTCAAAGAGAGGTTGGATATTTCAGTAAAATTAGAAACTTACCTCCAAATTGACCATGAAGTGATTTCAGAAAAGAAAGAGGAATGGCTTTGAAATGGCCTTCACAATCCCTAGATTTGAATACTGAAAATCAGTGGAGATCTGTGCATGCAAGAAGACCTAAGAAGATTTCTGAACTAGAAGTGTTCTGCAAGGAAGAGTGGTAAAACCTCCCAAAAACAAGAACAGAAATACTCTTAGCTGGCTACAGAAAATGACTGGAAGTGATTATTTCTGCCAAAGCTGATATTACAAATTATCATCTGAGAGGATGTCCAAACTTCTGCACCGGCCATATCCATTGGTTTCTTACTCTGAATGTGTAAACAGTTGCATATAAAGGTTATGTATGCATTCAAACTTGCAAGATGTTGTGTTTAGCTTTGTCCCATATATATATAGACTGTTGTCAGCTTCTGTTCACTTAGAAATTAGTTGAAACATAAAATTTGACCAGGGGGCCTAAAGCTTTGTATGCAACTATATATTCTTACCTCTTGTGTCCTCCAAGGAAATTCCCCACCCATTCTAATCATCCTGAGGAGAAGCTTATGCTGAAATACACTAATTGGGCCAAGACTGCTAGGAATCTGAAGCTGACTAGAAACTGAGCCCAGGCTTCTCCAATTTAAATCCAACATAATATCCATTACTGTACTGAATATACATATTACACAATTGCTTCCTTGTAAACCGGAGACATCATCAGCAATTTTCAGTGTTTATTTAAAACTAGCAATCCAATCTTGAGCACACCAGATTTAATGGGATTCCAGTAAGGGTTTTGGCTAACAGCTTAAGGCTGACATCCTGTGGAGGTATTTAGGTGTATCAGCCAATAATTCTTAGTTCTAACTAAACATGCACCATGTGATACTCCACCAGAAACTTGTAAAAACATTAAACCAAATACAAATTAGAAATGTGTTTTGGTAAGCTCTGCCATTTAAATTTCTTAGAAACAGACAGGAAATAATACTCCAATAAATCTTCTCCAGGAATCTAATTCAATGAATCTTCTCCAAGTATAAATGGCTTATAGACTGTAAAAAATTACCTTGTTGTTTTATGTCGCAGATCAATTATCACATCAACATCAGCTTCAGAACAATTTGAAAGTAGAAGAGTAACTGGAACTATGCAAAGGCTGCAAAGAAAAGTCGTATCAATTTCAACGAATCAACTGCAGAGCACAACCACCCCTTTTTAAAAAAACCAGTGAAATGTGCTAGCTTTAAACAGGGTATACAGCTGTTGTCAAATGCCAAACAGAAATGGAATATTCTGGGGGGAAAAAACTATATTCTACTTGGGGGATGAACGGAATGATACTTCGTTTGAAAGATTTCTATCAGAATTCCAATCACCAACTTGCACATCTCCTGTAAACAAGACACTATGTGTTAGATCTAGGTATGTCCATAGGAATGGGCTTCTTACATTCATAAAAGGAATGGGATTCAGTAAGCATTTTCTACTGGAAAAAAGGATGGGGTGGCATTTTTTGCTCACTCTTGAGCAGCTTCCCAGAAGGCACAGGACTGCAGTAGCAAGGAAGAATCTGCAACACATACTTCTAATTGAAGAAAAATTTCCAGTGAATGCAACTTTGGATCCAATCCACTGACTGCCTCTCAAGAGTACTGTACTTCTTATATTTATGCAAAGACTTGTGTCAATTACTGTTAGAGCTGTACCTAGGAAGTATTTCTTAAGGTGAGGATAGTGAACAGAACAGCAAGAGCTATGAATTCTTAAAAATTAGAATTTCAGAGTAACTTCAGAGAGTATCACGAAGGTTAGCCGAAAATTATTTTAGGTCTTTTGAAAGACTTGCAGACCATGAGTTTAATGGAATAGCCGGAGAAATTAATTGATTGTGGGTTTTATGTGTTCTATGTTGTTTGGAAAGGAATCAAGCTAGGGCCAGTACTTGTAATAGCATTCAAACCCTGCAGAGAAGGAACTTCTTTTTCATCCTTTCCACCTCATCAGCACAGATGTACTTCTTTAGCAATAGACCCCAAGCAAATCACTCCCTAAGCAAATGTATTTGTTCACATTCAATGGAGAAAAGAGGTCTCACGGTTAGACTTGTATAAATAATACTTTATGCTCTGCAGTGGTTATGTCACATTATCATAATTCATGCCTTATTCATAATTCTGAAAAAGGAAGGCAAATGGGTAGAAGGTGATGCTGGTTCCCATCAAGAATAGAAAGAAATATTCAAACCTTTTCTGATTAAAGGAATGATTAAATGTTTCAGGATAATGAAGGCTAGTTTTAATAAGGTTAGAAAACTGATCCAGAGATGGCCTGGTTGGTATTGTTGTACTTTCTGGGCGAAAAAGAGTTGAGAGACCTATTTCTGACGATTCCTGTAACAAAAAGTATTCAGAAAATGTTATTTAGGTTCAAGAAACCCTTAGAATTCTACATTATGACAGAAACAGATTATACCATATAAATGAAAGTCAGTCAGTGGGTTCTACTTATGAATCAAGTGCAGCAGGTAAAAAATAGAAACAATGTGTAAGACTATATCTATGTGGTCATATATCTGATGACACTTCAGAGTACTGGTGAAAATTTACATAATTAAATGACTGCCTCTATAATGTGCAAAACACTTTAAACTCAAATGGAAGTGTTTGAAGCACAAAAGAGCTCAGTTTCAAATGCAACACTCTTTTAAGCCTGAAATACTTTTAGTTATGATTGAAACAGCCTGTTTCTAATGTGAAATAGCGGCTTTCAACTCAAAATGAGATGCTTTAAGTTCAAAATGATTTAAATTAAAAAATTTGAACACTCCTAAAAATATCCACCTGCAATTATTTGTTTTCTATTTTACATTTTTTACTAAAAAAAAATAGTATCATATAAATATTTGTGGACTAGACTTCATTTCATCAGGTTGGAGAAAGGTTAATAACCTCCACTGGCAAATATTCAGTAATATGCAGATGTTTAAGTATTCCTGATCAATGTATATGATTCACTAAGTAAACAGAAGCTGGTCCAATCTCTACATTGTACAAAATTAAACACAATTATCTTTCTTCAAATATCAGCGCGTTATTATTATTGATGTCATTGTAGGAAGAGAAGGTTCCAAGGTTATCAAGGATTTCATCTGCATGATTTTAAAAAATTATGTCTGTGAGGAAGTCAGAAAAAAGGTTACCTTCTGACAATGTTCCCATACAGATCACTGTTCCATAAACAATTCTGTATTATGGACATGTGGACTCCACTGTACTCTGTGGACTGCTGTAATGATTGCCCTAGCCCAAATACTCAGACTCACAAGAGGCTGCTGTGTAAAATCTGATTTATTAGGGAACTAAAGGCAAATACAGAGAAAGCTGAGAATGAGCAAAAGCGCGCCAAATACAAACTTAAAACTCCTCCAGTGCACACGTATCCCGCCCCGTTACATCAGCCCCGCCCGGTCCAGGTGCTAGCCAACGTCAGACGTGCTAGCCTGGGAAAGGAACCTTGAACATAACAGATAATAGAAAAACATTCCAAAGCAAAGCCAAAAGATAAGCAGTACCATCCTCCCATGAGAGATGAAACACGCAACGCATTAATGACATGAGAAACGTTACGATGGCTCAAAGGCATTGAAACGGCGAGCATGACATACCGCCCCCCCAAAAAAATTTCAGGGCCCCGGTTTTGTGGGATAAGCAGCGTGAAAACGGGCAACGAGGATAGGGGAAGCCACATCTGGTGCTGCGACCCATTCCGGATGGGGAAAATGCTTCCAACGGACCAAATACTGCAACGCATTGCGAAGGCGTCTGGAATCTAAAATTTCTTTAACTTCAAAGTGTTGTTGTCCATCAATCATGATGGGGGTTGGAGGTGGGGGTTGGTCATGCCAGCGGTCAGAACGAATAGTCAGTTTGAGCAAACTGCAATGAAAAACAGGGTGTAAGCGTTTTAGGTTATGTGGCAAATCAAGTTTAAACGTCACAGGGTTAATTTGAGCAAGAATAGGGAAGGGACCCACAAACTTAGGCGCCAATTTCTTGGAAGGCTGTGATGACTTGATAAACTTAGTGGATAGGTAAACCAAGTCACCAACTTGAAAGTCCGGCGGAGGGGCACGTTTTCTGTCAGCAAACTGTTTGTAATCCAGTTGGGCATCAGCAAGAGCTTTTTGAATCACTGGCCATGAGTCTGACAGTTGCGTGGCCCAATCTCCCGGTGAGGTAGATGTCGTAGAGGATGAGGTAGATCCGGTAGGGGGTTGTGGCAAATCCGGGATGGGTACGAAGTCTCTGCCTTGAGCCACGCGAAATGGGGTTTGGCCCGTGCTTTGGTGGACCGCATTGTTGTAAGCCACTTCAGCGAAGGGGAGAAGGTCAACCCAATTGTCCTGTTGATAATTCACGAAAGCTCGAAGGTATTGCTCCAGAGTAGAATTCAAAATCTCCGTGGCCCCATCCGTCTGGGGGTGCCAAGCCGTGGACAGAGCTTGCTTCGTTCCCAACAATTTGAGGAACGCCCGCCAAAATTGTGAGGTAAATTGTGTGCCCCTATCCGAAATTAAGCGGGAGGGGCATCCGTGTAGCCTGTACACGTGTACCAGAAACAGGCGGGCCAATTGACGTGCCGACGGAATGGACACACAAGGGATGAAGTGGGCTTGTTTTGAGAAATAGTCTTTGACCACCCAAATGACCGTTTTGCGTTGACTGGGTGGTAATTCGACAATAAAGTCCATGGAGATTTCATCCCAGGGGCAAGAAGGGGCAGCCACCGGCTGCAGCAGTCCTTGGGGCTTCCCCACCTTGCGCTTAGACATCGCACAAACAGTGCAGGAAGCAACATAGTCTTTGACATCCTTACGTAATGTTGGCCACCAGAACTGCCTCCTAACAAGGTGCAAGGTTTTTACAAAACCGAAGTGCCCTGCCAGTTTGTCATCGTGTGAACGTAGTAACACCTCTTTTTGGAGGGTTTCAGGGACGTAGAGGCGGCCGGATTTCCAAGCGAAGCCTCGGTCAAAAGTAACATTGTCTTTATTTGCAAGCAACCAAGCATCGGTTTTCAGTTCTTTTAGAAACTTTTGTTGCAACTGGGAAGGAATTGACAAAGCGTTCGGCTGGGCGGCGTCCGCCGCGGGTGGCTGCTGCGCGCGCGTTTGGCTACGCGTCACAGCCTGCATACCCAATTGAGGCGCTGTCCATAGGGTGCTAACCACTTCTGGCGCTGCCCCCAAATCCTGAGGTTGCCTTGACAATGCATCAGCTAGGAAATTCTTTTTCCCCGGAATAAACTTCAAATGAAAATTGAACTGATTAAAAAATTGAGCCCAACGGACTTGTTTCGGGCTCAGTTTTCGAGGGGTGCTGAGAGCCTCCAAATTTTTATGGTCAGTCCACACCTCAAAGGGGTGATTGGCCCCTTCTAACAGATGCCGCCACGCTTCCAACGCGGCTTTTACTGCGAATGCTTCCTTTTCCCATACATGCCACCGTCACTCAGTCTCGGAGAACTTGCGGGACAAATAGGCACATGGCTTGAGGCATCCTGTCTCGTCTTGTTGCATCAACAATGCCCCAATGGAATAATCGGAGGCATCCACCTGTACCACAAAAGGTTTGGAGGGATCAGGATGTTGCAAAATGGGCTCTTTGATGAAAGCTGCTTTCAGGCGCTCAAACGCCGTTTGACAAGCAGTCGTCCATCGCAGCAGCGCCCCTGGATTCTTTACTCTCCGAGTATCTCCCACACCTTTAGTTCGGAGCAGTTCCGTCAGTGGCAAGGCAATTTCAGCGAACCCCCTTATGAATGATCTGTAGTAGTTGCTGAACCCCAGGAAACTTTGAAGTTGCCTGCGGGTGCGGGGGCTTTCCCAATCCGTGATAGCCTGCACCTTGGCAGGGTCCATTTCTATGCCTTTATCTGAGATTCTATACCCCAAATAGTCAATTTGTCTCTGGTGAAAGGCACATTTAGACAGTTTGGCATACAGTTCTGCTGACCTGAGCTTACTCAGCACCTTTTTCACCAGAGACACATGCTCTTCCATGGTTTCAGTATAAATCAATACATCATCCAAATACACCAATACCCCTTTAAACAGATGCTCATGCAGTACTTCATTGATCAGTTGCATAAATACCCCAGGGGCCCCAGCCAAACCAAAAGGTAACACCTTATACTGGAACGCTCCCAACGGGCAGTTGAAAGCAGTTTTCCACTCATCGCCCTCCTTGATTCGTACACGATAGTAGGCTTCTCTTAAATCAAGTTTGGAGAAGATCTTTCCCTTAGCCAGATGTGACAACATGTCCTTGATCAATGGCAAGGGATATTTATTGGAAATTGAGACGGCATTTAATCCGCGGAAATCGGTACAAAGTCTCAATGTCCCATCCTTTTTTGGGCGAAAGAGGACCGGCGCCCCCACTGGTGAATTCGCTGGCTCGATGAATCCGCGCGCCAAATTTTTGTCCACAAAGTCCCGTAACAGAGTCAGTTCCTTTTGGGTCATGGAATAAATCTTGGGCTTGGGCAATTGGGTGTTAGGCACCAGTTCAATGGCACAGTCCGTCTTTCTATGGGGGGGTAGCTGGTCGGCTTCCTTTTCGCCAAACACATCCGCAAAAGTCCTGTACTCCGTCGGCAAGCCTTCCAGAGGAGGGGCCGGGACATGCGGAGTCGCAGCTGCCGCAATCCCCACCATCTCCTCTGGGGCATCCTTCCCCTCAGTCGCTTGGTAGAACCCATCCCTAAACGTGATAGTCCGGTAAACCCAGTTTATTTGGGGATTTTGCTGAACCAACCAAGGTACCCCCAACACCACCAAAGGACCCCCTACTGGAGCCACGACAAAAGACAATCCTTCCTGGTGGCTGCCCAGCTGCAGTGACACCCGCCCTGTGAAATGGGTGACTGGTTTGCCCCCTGCCATGGACCCATCCAGCTGTGTAAAGGCGATGGGGCGTTGTAAAGGGAAAGTGGGTAGCTCTAGAGCCGCTACCACATCCGGGTGCATTAGACACCGGGAACACCCCGAATCAATCATGGCCCATACTTCTATAGTCTTGGACTGGGAGCCCAACTGCAACTTCACCGTGAGAATGCGGTAACTGCCACTCACCGATGGAGGCTCGCGCCCTTCTTCCACCACCTGCCCTGCGGCGCCCTTTAAAGCAGGTGGCTGGCGTTTCCCGCCGGTTGCAGGATTTCGGGCTCACCCTCCTCCTCGTAGAACATCGCATCGTCTCCCACGGTTTCAGCCACCGCGGCTTTTTGCTTCCTCGGCAGGGCAGGGGACTTTGTCGGCGGCTTGCCGGGCCGTTCTTCTCCCTTTGCCTTCGGGCACACCGCCACTCGATGCCCCTCCTTACCACATCTCAGACACAGGCCTTTCGCATACCGCTTCTCTCGCTCCTCATCCCAGGGTCGTTGTCCTGTTCTCCCCCCGGTGCTCGATGGGCGGCTGGGCTTCACCTCCCGCCCCGATTTGGCGGTCTTTCGATGGGCGAAGATCTCATGGGCATGCTCAGCCCTCCCTGCCAGTTGGATCCATTCGTAAAGTGTATATGGGTCGTCCCTCCCCAAGGACCAGCGCAGCACCTCGGTATTCAGGCCATCCTTGAATAGCTCGATGATGGTGGCTTGGGACCAGTCATCCACCTTCCCAGCCAGCGCTTTAAACTTCAGTGCATAATCAGCCACGGATCTTGACCCCTGCTTAAGTTCCTTCAGAGCTCTCTTTGCCCTCTCTTTCGCCAAGGGATCCTCAAAGTGTTGTCTCAATGCCCAGAGGAACTCATCGAATTTCTCTAATTCAGGCGCTTCCGACTGGCACATCTGGACATACCAGTCTGCCGCCCTCCCCTTCAGCTTAGTGGCAATGGTGAGGATTTTTGCCTTTTCCGATTGAAAAAGCGCCCCCCATTCCACCATGTAGGCTTTAGCATTCGTCAGGAAAAATGAGAGTTTGGTTGGATCCCCATCAAACTTTACAGGGAAGTCTCTCATCCCGCCCGCCGCCGGGCTGCGCCCCGCCACCGGGGCTGCGGAGGTTGGCACCTCCCGGGCTCGCGGCGGCGCGGGGCTCGGGGACGGCCGCGCCGGCGATGCTGCGATTTCCATCGGGACCGACGGGTCCCCCTCGCGTCTCCGCGCCGGCCGCCGTTGCTCCGGAGACCGCCCTTGGGACGAAGGGGTTGAATGCCGCTGGCTCGATCCTTCCCGGTTGTCTCTCCACGAGGTCACATCTAGGCTCAGCTGCTTCAGTATAGTTTCCAACGAGTCTATTTTTGACTCCAGTACCCGGATCCGATCCGGGGTGGGGGAGCCCTCCGTTGGTTGCACCTGCACCACGGTGGGTGATAATGGGTATCTCTGCCTCCAGGATGGGCCCCCTGCCACCGTTACATCCCCCTGGGTCTCATCCCAGGTGACCATCTCGCCCGGAGAATTTACGGTCGTCTCCGGGGCGGTTTTCAGACCCTCGGCTTCACCCTCCGACTCGGAGCTCGCCTCTTCTAGGATGGCTGACAGCTCTCCCCCCTGGGACGGCCGGTCGGGTCGCCTCACGGTCGAGTCCGGCTCTCCTTCTTCCCTCATCACGATGTCTGGTTCGGTCATCGCTGGCACTCTCCCTCACAGGGCGAGACAACTTGTCTTTTCCTGGACAGGGGCTAGCGGAGTTGGGATCTTAGATTCTCAGCTTTATGTAATGATTGCCCTAGCCCAAATACTCAGACTCACAAGAGGCTGCTGTGTAAAATCTGATTTATTAGGGAACTAAAGGCAAATACAGAGAAAGCTGAGAATGAGCAAAAGCGTGCCAAATACAAACTTAAAACTCCTCCAGTGCACACGTATCCCGCCCCGTTACATCAGCCCCGCCCGGTCCAGGTGCTAGCCAACGTCAGACATGCTAGCCTGGGAAAGGAACCTTGAACATAACAGATAATAGAAAAACATTCCAAAGCAAAGCCAAAAGATAAGCAGTACCATCCTCCCATGAGAGATGAAACACGCAACGCATTAATGACATGAGAAACGTTACGATGGCTCAAAGGCATTGAAACGGCGAGCATGACAACTGCACTGTACTACTGCACTCCACTGTCAGCTAAACCTTATAGCAGGACATTTGCAGTGATCTGTGTGTTCTGTTTAGTAAATCTAACCAATTTTTAGGCAGTTCTAAGGGAGATTTTTCTTAGTCTTAGTCTTCAAGCTAACATAAATCAGTGAAAAAATTAAAGTGGAAAACAGGTAGGGTATTTCAGCAAAACAAGATCTGCAATATACCTTCCATCTGTTGGAAGTGTTAGCAAATCAGCATGCCTCAATTAGCATGTAAATTGAGTTTGTTCCCAAGATGCAACTCTCTATGCTTGTTAGAGGAAGCTGTTGTTGCCACTCCCACTTCCTCTCTCTCTTCCTCCTTCACCATCCAAGAAGAAGCATGTTTTGCTTCTCTTTCCATCTTGGGCCTAAAGCATGTGCCTAGTCCTTTCTTCCATGCAGCTCTTAACAGCTATAGGGCTAAGAGATCACTAAGTAGAGTTAAAGAACAGAAAAAACAAGGAACATCATTTTTCCACCAGAGATGGATGTAACAGAACCAAGAACAAAAGTCAGTAAGACTCTTTTTACTTTACTTTTAAACCTGCTATGTCTAAGCATGTAATTCTTTATGCTTGGGAGGGCTGAATGTGTAAGATCAATAACCTGTGTTTCTCTGATGTGCTCATTAAAGCTATCTAAGATAATATTCTTTTTCTGTGCACAGCTCCTCTGCTGTGTTAAACTCTGCTCCATTCTGTGGTCCTAGCAGGCCAACTAATTGGCTTCACAATCAACCACAATCAAGTTGAATCGATTGGAATGGTCTTCACAGTCCCCCAGACTTGGATATTATTGAAAATCTGAGGAGAGATTTCAAACATGCAGTCTGCCAACAAGACTTAAGAATATTCTGAACTTGAAGAGGAGGAAAAAATATCCAATAAAAACAGAAGGATTTTTAGCTGACCACAAAAAGTGTTTGGAAGTGGTTATTTCTGCCAAAGGTGGTGTTACACAATATTGATTGAAAGGGTTTCAAAACTTCTACAGCACCCATATTTATGTTTTTCTTATTTTGTATCTCTAAACAACAGCAAATAATAAGTATGCATTCAAAATTGCAGAAAGATGTTGTCTTTAATTTTGTACCGTGCAGAGCTTGTATCAGCTTAGGGTTTCAGGGAAACCAATAATTTGATCAGTTAGAAGCATTTTTCTTTTTTCTTTTTTTCTATCTCTATGATTATACCAAGCTGTAATTTGGGATAACCTTTCATATATTTAAATTAGCCTCTACTCCATGAAGTGTTATTATTATAGTGCAAGTGCAAATAATTCATACATCCACTTTTGCCAATCTTGTATGAAAATATTTCCACATGGAGACTAAACATTTTAAAAATAATGCGAATGCTTTTCAAAATAGTGGGTAATGGACTGAAAAGCCAAATTTATTAACAATGTAATTATTCAAAAGCAAGGAATTCACAAATATTGAACAAACCTTGATTTTATGATGGAAAACACTGAAATTTGCCCACTCCCCTCCCCCATGATTTTAAAAAACCTCAGTCTTTCTTATGCTACAAGTAACCAGTAAGAGAAATGAAATATACAAATGTATATTCCCCAGAATTTCAGTACCTGTTCCAAGTCGTCCCAATCAGAATTCCCAAGTATTTTTTTAAAGCCCTATGAAACATAAAAAACAAAAATAGATTACAGCAAGAAGCATCAATGTATAGAATATATTCTTATGAAAAAAGAAGACAGTGGTAGAACCTTTGCAAAACAAAGTGCATTTTCTTGAACTTCACTCAGAATTTGGCATCTGTAATTGAAGGAAGCAATATATGCACTCCAAACCGAAGAGATAAGCCTCAATCATTCTTAAGCATATTCCTTCTTAAGAATATGTTTCTAGCATATTCTAGTTCCTCTAGAATTGTTGAAACCTATTTCACAACAGTGGGCCCCTACACTTGCAACCTTATTTATCCTTACAGATCATACAGCATAAAGATTAGGGTTTGCAGTCATTATTCCCTTTCACAAAAGGGGGGAACAAAACTCACATGCTAGTTATAGACCAATCACTTTATTGAGTGTAGTAAGTAATCTTTATAGTACATATCTGTATTAGAAATTCCTAGATCAGCTGGACAGAGAGAAGCTCTTGTAGATGAACAGGTGGGATTTAGGATTTAGGTCAGATGATCCTAAATCAATGAACCAATCAATGACTGGTTCTATCTATCTTATTTTATTTTAAATATATTTTAAAATATAATAATATACTTTTCTGTCAAGGCGCCTGCTCTTTGGAACATCATCCCCCCTGGAGATCAGATCAGCTCAACCCTGATGGCCTTTCATAATGCTTTGAAGACTTGGTTCTGTCACAGGGCATGGGGTTGAGATGTATTGCAGAGCCTGTGGAATGATCGTGCTGATGGTTGTAGTGGCTTTCTTTTACCTTGGTTGCCAATTTGTATTTATTGTGATATTGGATTTTGCTGTGATACTGTGTTTTTAACCTGTTGTAAGCTTCCCAGAGTCATGACATTGAGATGGGCAGCCATATAAATTAAAATAAACAAACACATCTACCAGAGTGACTCTATATATAATCACTGTAAACTGAATCAGAATCCAGTCCAAAGGAAAATCTCTAGAAGAAACTTACATCATCATCCATATCTACCCAAGAGTCAGAAGAAGACCCAACACAGAAAATTCTGAGACCAAGCCTCTCTTCTATTTAATTCCTATATAAATACATTGGCCGTAAATTACTAACCTAGAACATCATTTTGCTAAGTTGTCTAACAAACCCCTATCAGTTTTACTATGTAAGGCCATACAGTTATTCTATCAGGCCAGTCTCTCTCTCTCAGCCCAACTCACCTCACAGGGTTGTTGTTGGGAAAATAGGAGGAGGAAGGAGTATTACGTATGTCCCCCACCTTGAATTATTTATAAAAATAATGAAGGTGGGATTTTGTAACTTCTGGCCTATATTTGAGCCTGAACGTGCAGGGGTTCCCCAAGGCCTGACAAACATTTCAAGGGTTCCTCCAGAGCCAAAAAGTTAAGGAAGGCTGCTGTAGAGAGTGAGCAGAGAAGCACAACCCAGCAACTTTTACACTGTACCAGATAACATGTGGTGTTTGTACTCTAGCAGCCATAATGATAAATGAAGCAAAAGTTGTACCCCAGCTATTGTAGTGTGTGCAAATATGTACTTCTGTGAAAGTGGAAGATTTATTTAATTTTGGGTGCCTTTATGTTGCTACAGTTGTCTGATTATAAATAGGGTATAACTACATCCTCAAACAGTATCAACAAAATCAGTAAAACAATATTAGAATATAAAACCAATATCCCAATCCACTACTTCATTCCATATTTAGGACTTTACTCCTCAACAACCGACAAAGTCTTTCCAAAGCAGTCCAAACAACTGATGCAATTTATATCAATTTATAACATTATATTGATGCAAATGATATGTCAAACATGCTAAATAAATAAATAAGCAGGCAGGCAGGCAAGCAAGCACATCTTCAATTTAATTTATATAATTTAATCCACATGGTCCAGCTAGAAATCAGGAGACCGTGAGTTCTAGTCCTGCATTAGGCACAAAGCCAGCTGGGTGACCTTGGGCCAGTCACTTTCTCTCAGCCCTAGGAAGGAGGCAGGGCTGCAAGGACTAGTCCAGGCAGTCACCAGGAGCCAAGGCTCACTCAAAGATACCTCCCCCCCCAAATTCTGACTTTAGGGGAAAAATCCATGGGACAATTTAGAAATTATAGACTACTTAAAAATAGTCCTTCTATTTGAGGTACCAGGCAAACTGGAGTAGAAATCATGTTTGGGCCTTAAAAGAATCCCCTCTTTAGAATGCTTTGTACAGTCCTATTCATGATGTTTAAATTTTCAGATAAATCACATTTGAAAGTGGGTTGAATAATTTTTAAACATGGGAAGAATATGGAACTCCTTCATTTACTTTGGCTCTTTTTGTTGACCCTCAAATACAAATTTAAAATAATTATATTTTGGAGGACTTCAGTAACCTTTAAAACTTTTATATATGAGATTTCTACTTTTCTTTTGGACACTAACTTATTATTGACTGTTTTTAAACTGAAATTGTATCAATTTGATACTGTTTTGAAGTTTAATTTCAAGCTGTTTTGTTAGCCTCTTTGAAGATCCATAATCTTCAAAGAATAATAAATATTTAACTAACTTAAAAGTAATTAAAGCCAAGATCAAATGGTAACAAAGAAGTACCGTGAACATCAAATTCAAGAGAATAGCTTCAACACAAAGTAGTCCACAGAAGAATCAAGGGGGGACAAGGACTAAAGTGGTGTCACAGCAATGTGATGCAAGCTCCTCATACATGTACAGAAGGGGTGGGGAGCTAGCATCACAATGGTATGATGCTGCTTTTGTCATTTTGATATAAATGCTGGGTCCTGTAGACTTCTCTGCTTGAACATGTTAATTTTCTACAATAGTCTTCCCCAACTTAACACCTACCAGGTATGTGGAGACTGAAAAGTCAAGAATTCTGATTAGGAATTCTGGGGGTTACACTTCCAACACATCAGGAGACAGCATGTTGAAAAGGCTGTCCTATAGTTTATAACAAACTGACTTTTCTCAGAGATGAAATTCATTTCCAGCTTCCAGCTTTAGCATAAATATTGCAGAAACATACAGTACTTCAATTTTCATTTACACCTGTTCTGCCACAGTCTTGTGTGAAATTTTACTGGCTATTTTTAATTCTGCATTTTTAAGTTCTAAAACATTATTTATATTTTTTGGCATCCTTAATATTGTCTGAAATCATACAATGCCCACTACCTGAAAAGAACACTGATTAAACAGATTAAAAATCTAACAGACCGGTGCTTTGTAAAAAGAAAGCGTATAATAGAATAACAATTATTTGGAATTGTTAACTTTTTTTACACCCAGGTGTTCATTTAGGACATATTGCTTAATTTACTAAACAAAATCAGAAGCAAATTTTTCCATGATACCTGCTTTTGAGGTAAAGAAAATGCATCTTTCCCCACTGCATGAAGTAAGACATGATGCTGACCTTCCAAAATGAGTTGCTTGTTATCTTCTACAACATATGCCTGTTGGAGGATAAAGTTGAAATAGATCATAACACATTAAAATTCTGCAAGACATTAGGTATAAATGTCTTTCCCCCCCAGATATTAACTAATATGTAAGAATTTACAGAAATAATAGATGAATACAACCCAACTGCAAAACATACTTCAGTATTTTATTGAGCTAGCTTTTTATTTTTTACTATTGTATTATTTTACCTTTATGCAAGTAAAGAAAATCTGCTTTTGGAGACATCTTATAAAGGTACATAAATAAATAAAGTGTGATAATTATAATATTTGTAAAATGTCTTCAAAGAAAATTCTTCAGAGCAAGAAAGACATAATTATTAACAGCAAAAAACAAACAAACCCTAAGGCTTCGTGTCTACACAGATTAGCAATACTCGCTTTCCATACTTCATCTATTATTTTGGATGCTTTCTGTCCTATAAATCTCAAGGATGTAGACTACCACTTGCTAGCTGATTGAATCAGAGAGGATGGGACTAGACCCATAGTTAAATGAGATCATCACTGCCTCCTTATGGGACAGATGCATTCCCCCAACTTAAAGGAGGCAGTTATAAGAACTCTGCTGTAGAAATCCTACCTTCACTTGGGAGATCTGTGCAATTATAGGCCAGACTTCAGCATTTTATTTCTGGGCAAGGGTGATCAAGAAAATGGTGACATTGCAGCATCTGGATTATACTGATTTTCTGGACCCATTTCACTCAGGGTTTTGGTAGGATAAAGTACTGAAACTACTATGGTTACTTAGGTGAATGACTTACCTCAGGAACTAGATGCGGGGCAGGTTTAGTCTGGTAAGATTGATGTCAGACCTAGCCCAAGAATGACATAGAATCAATCCAGCCAAGTTCAGTTCTTTATTTGCTTACACCGTATAGACAAAATCTTGCCAGACTAAACCTGTAATACTCCAACCTAATGGATATACCTTGGGAGGCTCTAGGGCATGGCTACTCTGAATCTCTTTCTCTTCCCACGGTCCAACTCCAGGCTATGCTGTCTCTTGTCTCTCCCGCATCGTTGGAATGTGCTCCCTCCTTCCTGAGAGCCAGCTGCATTACTGTAGTCCATCACATCAGAAGAAGCCAAGCCAGGAATCACCTGAGGCTAATCAAACGCAGCCATGTCTGCTGTTATCTGCTCAACCTTGAGTAAAATGCTGTTCTCACCTAGCAACTGTGTATGTGAACGAGTCTGAAGCCTGAAACAGGACAGGTATACCACAGAACTCTATCTTGTCCTATGCTGTCCAATATCTACATGAAATTGCTGAAAGGAGTCATCTGGTGCTTTGGAATGGAGTGTAATAACCATGCTGATGATACCCAGTTGTACTGTTCCTTTCCATCCAATGCCAAGGAAGCAGTAAGTCTCCTTGACTGCTGCCTAAGTTTTTCAATAGGTTAGTCGAAAAAGCTGAAATTAAATCTAAGCAAACTAGAGATATTGTTGGTGATAGGAAACTGAACTCAAGAATTGGTTTGACCAGTTTTTGATAGAACTGACCTGTCCTGAAAAGAGGAGATCCAAATCCAAAGTACAAATACTCCTTATTTTTAAGCTATCATTGGATTCACAGACAGTCACAAAAAGTCAGATACACAGGCAGTCACATTTGCACAATCACGCCAGCTTCCTGAACTGTTCTGATTTGGCAACAATTATCCATATCTTGGTTTCATTTTGTCTTTACTACTGCGATGTGCTCTACATTAAGCTAGCTTGAAATACGTGCAATCATTAACTATTGCTAATATCTGTATTGATACACACACAGAGACACATACTGACTGTTCATTGCTTACTGCATACAATTTAAATGAAAACAAATTAACCTTTAAAGCCATAAGCAACTTAGGACCTGATTATCCAAGAAACTGCCTCTCCTTTTATGAATCCTGTCTGGACTTTAAGTTCCCCAGAGAAGGCTCTTCTAAAAATGTTCCTGCTGACTTATCTATCACACTGGAGAAAGTATTCTGCAGTGCTGTTCCCAGGTAATGGAATGCATTCCTTTGGAAGTTCTGTTTAGAAGAAGATAGGTCCCCCCTCCCCAAAGGTAGCCTACCTGTTCAGATCATCTAAGACAGGTCCTTTTACTTCAAAGGTTGGGTGGATACAAAAACATGGCCTTCTTTGTAATGATGCCTCAGATGGAAAAAAACATCCTTAGGCACCAATAGGGCTGACAGTACTTTCCCTAGGAATCACTGATAATCACTGTCCCATTCTTCTTTGTCTATTGATAATAATACTGAACAGTCTGTCTCTGTATGGAGACTTCTAGTGGGGGGGGTTAATGGCGGAGTGAACAATCCTCCCAAGCTCTGGGACTGGAATCGACATTGTGGCTCTTTTGGGTGGCTCAGGCAGGATCCTTTGAGCCCAGAAGCATTCTCTGGATAAAGGAGAATCCCAGGAATCATCCCTTGTGTCCTCCGGACAGCTGCTTCTAGCCAGCACATTGTGAAACAGCGTTCCTGCGATTGAATGCTGAGTGAAGCAGCTGGGAGGCAGGGCTGTCATCTTTTCCAAGCCATGCTGCAGCTGAAGTACAGAAACTAACTCTGACCACCCCATTTCTAAAATCACTTACTTTCTGCCAATTTTTCTTAACCAAGAGAGGCTTTTTCCAACACAGAAATACTAATTCTCTTGGTTAACTTTTCATTATTTTTGAGATTGAATTTATTGTGAAGTTTAACTACTTCGAAGGATTTATGGTTTGGGCAAAGAAGCCAAAAGTGGAACTGTATAAATAACTTTTTTTTCAAGTGAAAGAATTAATTGTTCGTATTTTTTTACTTTTAAAATTTTTGGATACTAAGGAGCTTGTTTTGTTGGAATTGGGACTGTTTTTTTATGATTCCTGTGGGAAAGTGCCTGCTGTTGTTGCTTCTTTAAGCCGGGATTGGTTACTTTTTATAAATATTGATAAAGGAAGACTTTCGATTCTAACTTGTGGTTTTGTAATTGGATACCTCCTCTCTCCCCCTTTTTAGTGGTTTTTGGATTATAATTGACACTTTTTCATACTAGAGGGAGATAAAGGATTAAAAACTATGGCTACAAGGAGGATTCTACGCAGAGGCCCAGGTGACTTTGAGGTCCTCAAGACAATGCTGGAAGAACTCACCATTAAATTTACTCAGTCCTTTGAGTCTTTTGAAAAAAAGATGGAAACAAAATTTATTGACTTGGAAGAAAAACTGGAACAGAAACAGGAAAAGACGGATAGAGAGGTGAAACAAGTAACTAATAGAGTTGAAGTTTTGGAAAATGAAAGGGAAAAGGAGCTTGATAGAACTGCCTTACTTGAATTGCGGGATAAAGAATTTTGTTTAAGACTGAGAGGAACCCCTCAGGCCAAGGATGAAAATCTCAGGGAAAAGATATCACAAGCATTGGCAATTTCATTAGACTGGGAGGAGGATAAAATGACTGAGGAAACAGAAAAAGTCTTTTGTATCAACTCAAGGTATGTAGCAATAAACAACAAGCCGAGAGATGTTTTGGTTTAATTTGCTAGAAGAACGAGGGATCTGGTCTTACAAAGTCATTTTGATTCCAGATTGAATATTGACAAACTGGATATAATTCTGCTAAAAGAAATTCCTGTAAGAATATTAAGAGAAAAGAATATATGTTCTTAACTGATGTCCTGAAAAAGAATGGGATTGCTTTTCGCTGGGAAAAATTAGAAGGTGTAAGTTTCACTTACCAACAACAAAGATTCAGATTAACTTCGAACCCCAAAGCCAAAGATGTCTTTGTTAGATATGGAAGTAAGTTGGAGCAAGATGCAACCAAAAGGGCTGCATCTGAAACTAAACAATTGGATTTTACTGTACAACATGTAGAGATGGGCGGTACATCTAAAGACTTTGGTGGGCTGTTTGCATAAAAATGTCTTTGAACTATCTTACTTGGAACTTAAACAGGGCAAGTGCACCCCAGAAAAGAAAAAAGATCTTTCACTATTTGAAAAAATTGAATTATGTGATATGTCTACAAGGAAAAAAAGATACTAAATATTTGATAAAACAAAACTTGGGAGAGGAATTTATTTCAGCAGGTTTGAAGAAAATTAATGGACTTGTAGTATATGTTAAACCACAACTGAAACCACGTTTATTGCTTGCTGATGAGCATGGTAGATATGTAGTAGTTGAAGGGGAACTTTATTGACTTAAATCTATTATTGTGGGAGTATATGTACCAAATGAAGACAAAAGTAAAATTTTTAGACATCTTTTGAATGAATTGTAATCTTTTTCATATCACAGTTGGTGCTTATTGGGTGTTTGGAATGGAGTAACTTCCCCACTGATTGACAGGATATCTGAGAAAGAAATTAAACTTAAACAATGAAAACTTCCAAAATCTTTTTTTAACTTGATGGATAATTTGGCATTAGTGGATTCCTGGCAACATAAAAATGGATTGGCAAGAGACTATACCTTTTACTCTGAGAGACATAAACTTTTTCAAGAATTGATATGATATGGATTTCAAGGAATTTGGCTAACAAAATTTGCAAAGTAGATATATTGCCAAAGACTTTTTCTGATCATAATCCAGTAAATTTTACAATAAGGAGAATACCTATGACATTTAGATAGAGATTGAACGAAAAAAATTTACAGAAAGAAAATGTGGTGGCAGACTGTAAGAGGAGACTAAATGATTTCTTTGACATTAACTTGGACAAAGAAGATGACCTAAAAACTGTTTGGGACACTAGCAAAGCTGCTATGAAGGGTCATTTTATTTATCATAATCATAATATTAAAAAGAAAACTAACGAAAGATGCAAACCATTTTGGACCAGATCAAAGTGAAAGAAATTGAGTTACAGAAAAAAATGATGAATACTAGTATTTTATATCAACTTAAGCTTTTACACCAGCAACTATTTATGTTGACTGTGAGAGAAATAGAAACAAAATTGAACTGTGTCAAACAGAAACATTTTGAATTTGCTAATAAACCAGGAAGATCGTTAGCTTACAAACTGAGGAAAGAAAGAGAAAAGAAAATAGTATTAAAGATTCAAGAAGGAAATATTAAGTTAATGGAAAATGAGAGGATTAAGACATCATTTCACAGCTTTCACAGGACTTTGGAGAAAATTTTATTCAAGGAATCAAGTCAATTTATACATCTCAAAAGGCACGTATTATTGTGAATGGTAACTTAACAGAACCATGTCGTATACAGAAAGGAACAAGACAAGGATGCCCTTTGTAGCCTTTGCTTTTTATTTTATAGTGTTGGAGGTCTTCAACAGAGATATCAGACAAGATGACCAAATAAAGGGTCTAAATATAAAGAAAGAGGTCTTCAAATTGAGGGTCTTTGCTGATGACTTAGTTTTGATATTACAGGATCCTTTGGACGCTGCTGGACACCTGATGAAAATTGAAGGAATTTGGGTAATTAGCTGGCCTCAGAGTAAATAAACAAAACCAAAGATGTCGATTAAGAATATGACTACACAATCAAGACTTGTTGATGGGTAAGCCCGGTTTTAAAATTGAAAAAAGGGTTAGATATTTGGTTAGATATGAATTATACGCTGTTTCAGAATAATGTCAAAATTTGGAATGATATTAAAAAAGATTTGTTAAGATGGGAAAAGTTACAATTGTCTTTGATGGGGTGGATATCTGTGATGAAGATGAATGTTCTGCCTAGGATGCTGTTTCTTTTTCAGACTATACCGATTTTGACAACAGATCTACCATTTAAACAATGGCAGAAGGACATTTCCAAGTTTATTTGGCAAGGCAAGAAACCAAGAATTAAATACAAGTTGTTAAAGATGCTAAAGAAGGAGGGGGATTGGGTTTATCTGATTTGAAACTGTATTTTGATACCTGTTGTTTGCTTTGGATGAAGGACTGGGTGACTCTGAATAAAAAGAAATTACTGGACTTTGAAGGACATGATCTGAGATTTGGGTGGCATGCCTATCTGTAGTATGATAAAGTTAAAGTTAACAAAGATTTTAAACATCATTTTGTTAAGTGTGCCATACTGAAGGTTTGGAATAAATATAAAGTAAGATTGTCTCCTAATGTACCATTGTGGTTGTCACCACAAGCAGCTTTCGTTAGAAGAGAAAATGAGGGGAAACTAAGCTGGTTGAGACATAAAGATCTGTTGAACTTTGAGGAGGGTGAACCCAAACTTAAAACACCAGAACAACTAGAATTGGAAGGTCACATTTGCCGTTGGTTTACATTTGTGCAACTGTCAGAACGATTCAAGGTGGATAAAAGGATTTTTAATTTTGTTAATGAAACAATGCAATTTGAAATGGAATTGTTACAAATGATGAACATGTTATTACAAAGATGTGCAAGATGTTACAAATGAATTTAGAAGACGAACATGTTAAAGACTGCATGATTAAATGGGCTAAGAATTTTGGGTATAATATCATGAACGATGGGAGAACATGTGGAACAAAGACTTGAAATTTACTTTGAATTATAACCTAGAAGAGAATTCATTCATCTCTCTCTCTCTCTCTCTCTCTCTCTCCATTCATTCATTCATTCATTCACCGCCCATCTCTCCCTCATGGGGGACTCTGGGTGGTTTACAATAACATACATAAATACATAAATGATGTATCGTTGGCATTTAACACCTGATGTTGTTGTTTATTCGTTTAGTCGCTTCCGACTCTTCGTGACTTCATGGACCAGCCCACGCCAGAGCTTCCTGTCGGTCGTCAACATCCCCAGCTCCCCCAGGGACGAGTCCGTCACCTCTAGAATATCATCCATCCACCTTGCCCTTGGTCGGCCCCTCGTCCTTTTGCCTTCCACTCTCCCTAGCATCAGCATCTTCTCCAGGGTGTCCTGTCTTCTCATTATGTGGCCAAAGTATTTCAGTTTTGCCTTGAATATCATTCCCTCAAGTGAGCAGTCTGGCTTTATTTCCTGGAGGATGGACTGGTTTGATCTTCTTGCAGTCCAAAGCACTCTCAGAATTTTCCTCCAACACCACAGTTCAAAAGGATCAATCTTCCTTCTCTCAGCCTTCCTTATGGTCCAGCTCTCGCAGCCATATGTTACTACGGGGAACACCATTGCTTTAACTACGCGGACCTTTGTTGTCAGTGTGATGTCTCTGCTCTTAACTATTTTATCGAGATTTGTCATTGCTCTTCTCCCAAGGATTAAGCGTCTTCTGATTTCCTGACTGCAGTCAGCATCTGCAGTAATCTTCGCACCTAGGAATACAGAGTCTTTCACTGCTTCTACATTTTCTCCCTCTATTTGCCAGTTATCAATCAAGCTGGTTGCCATAATCTTGGTTTTTTTGAGGTTTAGCTGCAAGCCAGCTTTTGCACTTTCTTCTTTCACCTTCATCATAAGGCTCCTCAGTTCTTCGCTTTCAGCCATCAAAGTGGTATCATCTGCATATCTGAGATTGTTAATGTTTCTTCCAGAGATTTTAACTCCAGCCTTGGATTCCTCAAGGCCAGCTTGTCGCATGATGTGTTCTGCATACAAGTTGAATAGGTAGGGTGAGAGAATACAGCCCTGCCGTACTCCTTTCCCAATCTTAAACCAGTCCGTTGTTCCGTGGTCTGTTCTTACTGTTGCTACTTGGTCGTTATACAGATTCTTCAGGAGGCATACAAGATGACTTGGTATCCCCATACCACTAAGAACTTGCCACAATTGTTATGGTCCACACAGTCAAAGGCTTTAGAATAGTCAATAAAACAGAAATAGATGTTTTTCTGAAACTCCCTGGCTTTTTCCATTATCCAGCGGATATTGGCAATTTGGTCCCTAGTTCCTCTGCCTTTTCTAAACCCAGCTTGTACATCTGGCAATTCTCGCTCCATGAACTGCTGAAGTCTACCTTGCAGGATCTTGAGCATTACCTTACTGGCATGTGAAATGAGTGCCACTGTTCGATAGTTTGAACAGTCTTTAGTGTTTCCCTTTTTTGGTATGGGGATATAAGTTGATTTTTTCCAATCTGATGGCCATTCTTGTGTTTTCCAAATTTGCTGGCATATAGCATGCATTACCTTGACAGCATCATCTTGCAAGATTTTGAACAGTTCAGCTGGGATGCCGTCGTCTCCTGCTGCCTTGTTATTAGCAATGCTTCTTAAGGCCCATTCAACCTCACTCTTCAGGATGTTTGGCTCTAGCTCACTGACCACACCGTCAAAGCTATCCCCGATATTGTTATCCTTCCTATACAGGTCTTCTGTATATTCCTGCCACCTTTTCTTGATCTCTTCTTCTTCTGTTAGGTCCTTGCCATCTTTGTTTTTGATCATACCCATTTTGGCCTGGAATTTACCTCCAATGTTTCTAATCTTCTGGAAGAGGTCTCTTGTCCTTCCTATTCTATTGTCTTCTTCCACTTCTGCGCATTGCTTGTTTAAAAATAATTCCTTATCTCTTCTGGCTAACCTCTGGAATTTTGCATTTAATTGGGCATATCTCCCCCTATCACTGTTGCCTTTTGCTTTCCTTCTTTCTTGGGCTACTTCTAGTGTCTCAGCAGACAGCCATTTTGCCTTCTTGGTTTTCTCTTTCTTTGGGATGTATTTTGTTGCCGCCTCCTGAACAATGCTGCCAACTTCTGTCCAGAGTTCTTCCGGGACCCTATCTACTAAGTCCAGTCCCTTAAATCTATTCTTCACCTCCACTGCATATTCCTTAGGAATATTAGTGAGCTCATATCTAGCTGATCTGTGGGTCTTCCCTAATCTCTTTAGTCTGATCCTAAATTGTGCAAGAAGAAGTTCGTGATCTGAACTACAGTCAGCTCCAGGCCTTGTTTTTACCCACTGTACAGATGTCCGCCACCTTTGGCTGCAAAGGATGTAGTCAATCTGATTTCGGTGTTGTCCATCTGGTGAAGTCCATGTATAAAGCCGTCTCTTAGGTTGTTGGAAGAGAGTGTTTGTTATGCAGAGTGAATTGTCTCGGCAAAATTCTATCAGCCTATGTCCTGCTTCATTTTGTTCTCCCAGGCCATACTTACCTGTAATTCCAGGTGTCATTTGACTGCCCACCTTAGCATTCCAGTCTCCCGTGATGGAAATAACATCTCTTTTAGGCGTGTTGTCCAGTAGGTGCTGCAGATCCTCATAGAACTGCTCTACTTCAGCTTCTTCAGCATTTGTGGTTGGGGCGTATATTTGGATCACTGTGATGTTAGATGGCTTGCCCTGAATTCGAATTGAGATCATTCTGTTGTTTTTTGGGTTGTATCCAAGCACTGCTTTAGCCACTTTACTATTAATTATGAAGGCTACTCCATTTCTTCTGTGGTCCTCTTGTCCACAGTAGTAGATCTGGTGGTCATTTGATGTGAAGTGGCCCATTCCAGTCCATTTCAGTCCACTCACGCCCAAAATGTCTATCTTTAATCTTGACATCTCACCAATAACCACATCCAATTTGCCCTGGCTCATAGATCTTACATTCCAGGTTCCAATGGTGTGTTGATCCTTAGAACATCGGATTCGCCGTTCACCACCAGCACCGTCGGCCGCTAGCCGTCCTTTCGGCTTTGAGCTAGCTGCGTCATCACGTCTGGGGCTAGTTGAGCTCATCCTCTGTTCCTCCCCAGTAGCATTTTGACCATCTTCCGACCTGGGGATCTCATCTTCCGATGGTATACCGACATATCTCTGGTTGTACTGATCCATTTAGTTTTCACGGCAAGAATATTGGGGTGGGTTGCCATTACCTTCCCCAGGGATCGCATTTAGTCTGACCTCTCTGTCATGACCTTCCCGTCTTGGGTGGCCCTTCACGGTTTAGCTCATGGCATCACTGAGGTGCTCAAGCTCCAGCACCACAACAAGGTAACGATCCTTTGCTGAAGTTAACACCTGATAAGTTGTCAAAAATGGAGTAAGAAACGTTTGTTGGAAGTGTTCTCTTGGTGAAGGAACTTTTTTATCATCTCTGATGGACTTGTGAAAAGACTAAGAAATTCTGGGATCAAATACATGGTACTATTCAAAAGATTCTAAAAGTAGATATACAGTTGAAACCAGAACTGTTTCTCTTGGGTTTGATGGATAAACAGCTTGAGAAGGAGCATGGGACTTTGCTTTTATACATCATAACAGCAAGACTTTTATATGCACAAAGATGGAAAGATTCACAAATCCCCACAATGGAAGAATGGATGGTTAAATTAATGGAATTGGCACAAATGGCCAAGTTAACAGCAGCGATAAGGGAAAATACCATGTCTGGATTTGTTTCTACTTGGAAATCATTTTTGGACTATTTGCTTGTATCTGAAAAAAGTTAAATTTTGATTTTGGGTTTTGACAATTAAATGGTTTGATTTTACAGAAATAAAATGTTACTTAAGGTTTAATTAATGGTAAGATATATTTGTATAATATACTTTTATATCTGTGTTGGAGAAAGTCGGAAGTCACTTTCTTTCTATATTTTCTATCTGTTTCTGCACTTTTATAGTTTCTCTCTTTTTTAGTTCTGTATTCTATCTTTTCTGTATTCTGTATTTTAACTATACTCTGAAAATTAATAAAGTTTATTAAAAAAACAGTCTGTCTCTATATTGCACTATATGCTTAGTTTTTAGTATATTAGTTGCCTATTATAGTTTTGATATACGTACCTTCCAAAGTACAATAATATTCAAATCGACTTCACTACATTTCTGTATTTGTCTGACAGCACTGTCACAAGATCCTTGCAAAGTGCTGTGTTGAGTCTGTATTCTTTTTAAGTTGGAATATAAACTTTGGAAAAAGAAGTCAGCACACGGACTGGTTGAACTGATTATCTATTAAAAAAGAACAACACAAGTTTACCTGGAAAACTTCCACAAAAGAAATATTGTGATGTGTATTTATGTGATGATCCACCAGTACCTTTTTCACCAAGTTAAAAGAAGTATAATTTGAACATTAGTGCAAAATTAATCCGTTTTCCAACTCTATTTGTCTACATCCCAAATAGCCAGCTTTTAAACATGCTAGTACAGGTTTTTGTTTTGTTTTGTTTTATTTTAATTTAAGAGCAGTTTATTCTCAGAGAAAGCAGGAAACAATTTCCGAGGAAGATTTAGATCCATGCATTGATTTTGACTACGTTCTATACAGAATACATAGTAATAGAATATCTACATAGAATATACATCTTCAAAACACACACACACATCTATGTATTCTATATACACATACACGTCTGTGTATGTATGTCTTTTTGTATAGATAGAAAAATACTATTGGATTATTTTAAAAAAGTTCAGACTCATCAAGTTGTCCATGCTTTTGAGATCAAATATATCTTTCACTGTTTTGTTTTTGTTGTTGCTTTTGTTTTATATATTGCACAGATGCTAGCAATTTGGGATTGATGTATTTCCCCCTCTAGATGTATTTAATAAGGATTTTTCTCTCAGGTAACGTCACAATCTTAAACAACCCTTATGAAACCAAAATATGATATGCATACCTGTTCATTTCCGAAAACAACATCTGCAAAAGTATAATTTTCTATAGAATAAAGGAGGAGGGAAAGTGTCAGTCACTTAGATAAGAAAACAATTAATTTTTATGAATAATGAAAAAGAAAAACTTGGTTATTTACCTACTGATTGTTTGCATCTGACTGCTTTTAAGCACACTTTTCCTTTTTCTCTATTAGCCAGTTTAATATCTGGTAGAAGGAAGATAAAATATGAACCGCTTCTCATGTCAAAATAATTTAACATGTCCCTCCAAAACACAGGTTTCAAGGTAAATTAAGAAAATACAATCCTACAAATTGCACTATTTATTTGAATACAGAATTCACATAATTCACAAAAATGCTGTACAGAGATATTACATTGCATAAATACTATAGAAAGATGCATGCTATCTATCATTTATTTAAATTATAGCCATATAAATAACATTAAGTACAATTAAGTACCAGAAAATATACATGCAACTCTAATAAAAGGGAATTTTTCAGGATATTGTCCACCTAGATATTACTAAGTAATAGAAATTACAGTAGCTGGAAGAAAAAAAATGCAGTTCCTATGCTTTTGTGACCATAATTACAAACACAATTTGATTAGAGAGATGTACTAGCAAAACGTCAGTGGTTGGTTTAAAAGCTATGGTCTCCAAACAAATCTACCTGATTATTTGGGGGATTGCCTTGTCGTAACTGTATTAATTTGCTCCATGTAACAGATTTTGCCACATTGTCAAATGGCAAAAAAGGAGCTTCACATCAGAATCAATGTACTTGCATGCCACACACAGGGTTCATCAGTAACATTCCAACAGTGTAATCTCCACAAGTTGACATTTTATATGCATCTATTCAAAAATCAATCCTATTTCCAGAGGGACATATTTCTACTAAGGAGTATAGGACTGCAGTTATACTATAGTTACATGCAAACAGCTGCCAGAAAATTTGAAGTTATATATCACAAAAGATTGTACAGTAGTTCAAATTCAAAAGTTTATTTTAAATGTTTAAAGGTTTGCATACCCACTGTTTTCAGTAGCCACTGTTTGCAATACTATAGAAAGGAATAATCTTTGGATTTTTGCCTTGGTGATTAAAGATCTTAACGTATGCAATATTTCCATTTTTAATACTGGTGATAGGAACCAGTTAATCACTGTGCTGTTTTATAAGGTAATAAACTTTTAAAATTTATTTGCTGTATTTATTAACTGCTCTGATCTTACAACTCTAGGCAGTAAACATGGAAAGCTTATGTCCTTTTCCTGAGGGAAAAAAGAGCATTAGTATAGTAATAAGCACAGTGTAAGTAATGCTATAGGAGTAAATGAAATAAATGTATTATCTAAACTAATTGAACTATGGCTATACTAACATTTTTTCTTTTTACTAAGTTACACTAGACAATTCTATGTATAAAAAACAGTTAAAATATTCTGATTTGAGTGATTACAATACTCTGTAATCGAACTTCTTCACCAATTCCCAGACAGATTTATGGAACTCCACACTATAACAAAATTATAAAGTTACATGTATTGCAGAGTCCCCAAATTCTCAAGGGTGACTTTCCAAATAATTAAGAAGCTGCAGCCAAAAGGAAGTAGGAAAATAGAACTCAGCATCTGGTTATTAGGATCCAAGCCTATCTGTGAGAGAAGAGTTGCAGCAGCAAGAATATTCACACAATTTCCTCTCATGTGCTTACCTTTTTAAAAACCTCTCATGCACTTGCCTTTTTAAAGGCTAGAGCAAGAGACTGACTATTTTAAAAAGAAGCTTGGCTCTTCCAAAGAGAGGTGGCTGCTGCATCAGAAGAGGAAAGGGAAAAAGATGGCAGTGAGGGTTTGGTGGCTGTGATGTGCTTCCAGAGAGGAGGAGGAGGAAAGAAGAAAGATGAAAAAATAACAGAAGAGTGTGGCCTAAGGATACAATATCCAGCCAGGAAGCAAACTGGACCAGTCCACAATCATTAACAGAAATAGCTACTGAATCTCCAAACTGAATACCCATTTCTCAGAAGTCAGGTAAGCCACACCAGTAGATTAGGACAGCAGTAGGCGCTGAAGAGCAGCAACTCCCTCAACACAGCACCCTCAAAGGACACTGGTTGGGGCTGGCTGAGTTAGGCGCAAGGGTATTATAGAGTACTTTTAGGACAAGATTTAAATAAAGTTAAGATAGATATGGCTATAAGAAAATGGAAAATACAAATAGAATTATCAGGTAAAAATAGAGGAAGGCTAAATGCTAGAATAAGGGAATGTACTGAAATAAGAATGTAAAACAAAGTACAGAATTACAGACTGAGAGAAACAGATTAAAGAACGAGACCTTAGAAAGATGAAGACAGAATAGAATGATTATAGGTTAACAGATAAATACAGAAGATGAGTTGGTAAGAAAAATAAAAACATATAAACAGCACTGGGAAGATCTTCTAAATAAAGGCAAACCCATAAAAATATTAGTACAGAAACAGAGAAGTCTAAAAAAATCACAGAGAAGTCTAAAAAAATCACACCGCTGTTACCATGGAACAGGGTTTATTTTTGTATGAATCACTTTTGTAATAAATTACTTTCTTATGGGTGTTGGTCTGTGTATCCTGCCTGAGTTTGTACTATCCCTGAACCTATGACAATTTAATTAAAAAGAATTTGAACTGTTTTATCTTATTATAAACTTTACAAACCTTTGTCTTCAGAGACATTTATGGATTTCTGTAACTTCCAGTTCCTGCTGTTACTAGACACTTGGACTATATGAAATTCTTTTACACCAGCTTCACTCTATGAAGGGAGATATGCAAATGAGATATGCAAATCATTCATCTGTCTCAAAGATAAAATTTTATTTCAAAACTAAACTTCATAAAATAAAGAACTATTCTGCTGTTTATTAGATATCCAGTATTTTTATGCATGATCCTCTGGGGTGGGGGGGTGGGGAGATTAGAGCAGCACAATTGAGAAACCAGCCATATACAACTATTTAAATAGGCAATGTTCCTAATTCAGTGAAAGTTGCATTTACTCAGCACCTATGGCATTGCAAGAACCAGTAGCTCATTACATGTTCACACCGAAAAGGGGAAGGGCTGAATCTTTTTGGTGAAATCTGAAATTCTTGCAGATTTCATTATTCACTTGGGTTTTAAACAATGAGTTTATTGAAAGCAAAATAAATTATTCATTACTAAATTCGAAGAATGTAACTCAGACCAATCACTTTGGGTTCAGCCCAAGGAAGTACATAGGGAAAGGGACTGGCAGAAATTTGCCTGTATCAAAATTTCCATTCCAGTAGGTCCCCCACTTTTTCAGAGTGGGATTTTGAAATGTTACCAAGAGAAAAAGAAAATAGAAAAGTCACTTGCTGCTAACATCTGTTGGGGGGGGGGGGAGAAGAGATCAGAATGACAAAACCAGTGTTATAGCAATGTGATGCAAGCCCCACCTATTTGGATGGTGTATTGTGATACCATATGCACATACAAAAGGGGTGAACCTTGCAATCAACACTGCTTTCATCATTTTGTTAAAACCAGCTGTCAGCCCTATAAGGTAGACTGGACTAAGAAACCAATGTCATATAGGTCTACTTTTATTGGAACAGCTATAGTAACAGAATCTTGCAAATCTGAATGTGCTTTTCCCATCCCTCATTTTATCTTTGTGTGAATTAGGAAGGGGCCTAAGATGTTTACTCAAATTAACTACTTGGAATGGGCTCAAGCCACACTTGTCTGATCATCACTGGCTCTTCCTCCTGTACTTCAAGGTCATTCTCTATGCCCTCTACATCAGCACAATCCTGCTGATGCCCATGTGCTACCCCTTTTCCAATATGTTTATATCTATCCATCGCACAGTATTTTAACCAGAATTATCTCTGTGGGAAGATAAGAAATAAGCTCTGATCTTATCCTTCTTCAGCTCCCCTCATTGTGATGAAAAACAGACATCTGGACCAGAATATTGAACATTTAATTTTGCATTGCAGGAATATATTCGCTTTATAGAGGTCTTATTCTTAGAGAATCAAAGACACGGGATCTCTAGGTTTGGTTGCTCACTTCCTTCTGCAGCAAATCAAATGAGGTAGAGATGAAAAGAGCAAGTGTTTGAAACTTACTTGGACTTCATCCAGAGAAAGAAATAAACAAGTTCAAAAGTTATTAAATAAGGATTTTCAGATGAATTATAGCTGAATACTACATAGACATTTTAAAAGTGTATTTACTCTAGATACCTTTCAAAAGTTAATTATCTGAATCCCAAAGCACACACTAAGCAATTAAAAAAACCATATAGTGGCAGTAATGAGCAGCAATTCCTATACAGAAGATGTTGGGAAATTACACTGGAAAAAACAATTCTAGATTTCTCTATACAGCACATTTTTATTTGCAAATTTCCATGAAGTCCTCAGGGAGGGAAAATATTTGAAGTACTGACTCTTTCTACACAATTTAAAGAATTAAATAGATATTTGATAAGAGGACAGAAAGCTTTAGTTTAAAAATGCAATCAATGTTAGTCCCCAATTCTGAGAAGACTTACAGTATTGATATTTTCCACATCCACAAACACTAGCATATTGTCACCTTCACCTTTTTCATCCTCAAGAGCATTGCTTCGATACATAGTAGCTCGCACAGTCAAAGATCGGCTGGTGCAAATAACTGCAGTGTGTCTCAATACTCTGTGACTGGAAAGAGGAAATATCTCATAGGCTATGTGTCAGATTTTCTTCATGTAAAATTCAGCAGCTATCATACAAATTGGTGCTAACAATTAAGGCTACAAACATTAAGATCTTTTTTAAAATTAAGCTTCATATTACTGTAAGAATCTCCAAACACTTGTTGCAAAATCTGAATAGAGCATATGCACAACAGTTCTTATATACTTGAAAATATGAACTTGCATGTGTAAAAAAATATCAGGTATAGACATTACATAATATGAATGGCACAGGCTGGTCATATTTCCATTGCCTCCACCATACAATTTTTGTGAGTTGAAAACAACTTTTATAGAATGGTTTTCTGTGCAGTTGGGAGTCCAATCAGCATTTACATTATAGATTCCAATACCAATACTCATTGCAGCATAAAGTATGGGATAATTATTAATCACTTTCTTGTGCATTCTTAGAGATTTGTCGTGCTTTCTGATATGCATACAAAATACTGTTATACAAACAGCTCCTCATTTTACAAGGTGTTCAAAGTTTCAAATGCTTTGTATATTTTTTTAAGTGGTGCATTAGCATTTTACACAAGGAAGCTTCCTACTACTGCCAATTGCTTGAAATTACAAAAACAGTAAAAATTGTCAGATAAATCATCATATTTTTATCCTGCCTTTTTATATATATAATTCAAGGCAGTAAACATACTTAATACTCCTGCCTCTTATTTCTCACAACCACCCTGTGAGGTGGGTTGGTCTGAAAGAGTGACTGACCCAAAGTCATCCAGATGGCTTTTTTTTTGCCTACACAACAGCAGTACTTTGTGTTGTTAAAATGAATTATACCCCATATATTAACAAGCAAGTGCATTCAGAATTTGAGGAGTAAAGTTGTGAAAACTTGAGTTAACATTTATCAAGAAGTACTGACTTAGTGTTCTTCTCCACAACAGTTTTCTTATAGCATTTGCTGTGGAAAAATGTTCAGACATACAGTAGCTAATTGAAAGAGATTAATATCAGCTTATTAAACATTGTTTTCCTTTGTTTAATTGTCTTCTTGGAAGAACTTTTTATTTTATTTATAAATTTATTCACCGCCCATCTCTCCCCAACAGGGGGACTCTGGGAGGCTTACAATAAAACAAGCTCAAAATATAAAACCATTACGTTAAAAAAATACAATAAAAATAAAAATATAATAAAATCTACTTGGCGAAGAGATCTTAATCAGACCTTCAGTGTGGTAGGTCCCTCCAGATCACCTCATGGCGCTAGCCATCCCCAGGTGTAATTATTTGCCCTCCCATTCCAAGCCTGCCTACAAAACCAGGTCTTTAATCTTTTGCGGAAGTCCAGGAGCAAGGGGGCTTGTCTCACCTCTGGGGGAAGGATGTTCCAAAGGGCGGGAGCTACAGCAGAGAAGGCACGCTTCTGAGACCCCGCTAGATGGAATTCTTTTATCGAAGGGGGCCTGTAACATGCCCTCCCTGCATGACCGCATGGGGCGGGTTGATGTAATAGGGTTGAGACGGTCCCTCAGATATCCTGGTCCCATGCCATGTAGGGCTTTAAAGGTGATAACCAACACCTTGAATTGGACCCGGAAGCAAACTGGGACCCAGAGCAGCTCACGCAACAAAGGTGTTATGTGTGCAAATCTTGGAGCACCCAAGATTGTCCGTGAAGCCGCATTCTGGACCAGCTGTAGCTTCCGGATATTTTTCAAGGGTAGCCCCATACAGAGCGCATTACAGTAATCTATATGGGAGATAACCAGGGCATGAGTGACTGTTCGGAGGGCCTCTCGGTCCAGGAAAGGTCGTAACTGGCACACAACCCGAACTTGCGCAAAGGCCCTCCTGGCCACGACTGCCACCTGCTCTTCGAGCAGGAGTCGTGAGTCCAAGAGGACCCCCAAGTTACGCACCGGATCTGTCTGGGGCAGTGCGACCCCATCCAGCGCTAAAGATGACAAGTTCCTAGGACACGAGGTGCCATTAATCCACAGCCACTCCGTCTTACTAGGGTTCAGTCGAAGCCTGTTGTTCCCCATCCAGGCCCCCACAGCCCCCAGACAATCGGAAAGGGTGGTCACGGCGTCACTTACTTCACCGGGGATGGAGATGTACAATTGAGTATCATCAGCATACTGATGATACCTCATCCCATGATGACGAATGATCTCACCCAGCGGTTTCATGTAGATGTTAAAAAGGAGAGGGGAGAGTACTGATCCCTGCGGTACCCCACAAAGAAGGGGCTGTGGGGCCGATCTCTCCTCCCCTATCAACACCGACTGGGACCGGCCCTGGAGGAAGGAGGCGGACCAGAGCGAGACTACGCCGCCCACCCCCAACTCCTTGAGCTGACCCAAAAGGATACCATGGTCGATGGTATCGAAAGCCGCTGAGAGGTCAAGGAGAGCGAGGATGGATGCACTGCCTCCATCCCACTCCCGCCAGAGATCATCCATAAGTGTGACCAATGCCGTTTCCATCCCATAGCCAGGTCTGAAACCTGACTGAAAGGGGTCTTGATAATCCATTTCATCCAGGATCCTCTGGAGCTGCAACGCCACCACTTTCTCAACCACTTTCCCCAAAAAGGGGAGGTGGGAGACTGGGCGAAAATTATCCAGTATGCTGGGGTCCAGCAATGGTTTCTTGAGGAGGGGGTGCACCAGCGCCTCCTTGAAGGCTACCAGAAATACCCCCTCTCTCAAGGATGCATTTAACATCGCCTGGACCCAACCACATGTCCCCTCCCGAGCTGCCTTCACCAGCCAGGAGGGGCATGGATCGAATTGGCAAGTGGTGGTGTTTACAGACCAGAGGATCCTGTCCACTTCCTCAGGCCCAACAGGATCAAACTGTTCCCAGATAACAAGGCAAGAACGTTCCCCGGGTATCTCCCCAGATACTGCCTCATGCTCAGAGTCCAACTTGGAGTGGATCTGAGCGATTTTATCCTGCAGATGCCTGGAAAACTCCTCAGCTCGGCCCTGAAGATGGATCTCTAGGTCCCCTTTCCTCAGAAGGGATCAGGTAATCTTAAACAGGGCCGCCGGGCAGCATTCTGCAGATGCAGTAAGAGCGGAGAAATACTGGCGTTTTGCCGCTCTTACCACCACAAGGTAGGCCTTAATAGCCGCTCTAGCTTGTGTTCAGTCAGATTTGGTCTTTGTCTTCCTCCAGTGGCGCTCTAGGCGTCTCTTAGTCCTCTTCAGAACCCTCAGCTCCTCCGTGAACCACGGGGAGTGTCGGCTTCAATGGGATAAGAGAGGCCGCACAGGCGCAATCCTGTCCAAGGCCCCGGCTGCCTCCCTATTCCAGGCGGCAGCCAGGGCCTCCGCTGGACCGTGCAGCAGATCCCTGGGTATAACCCCCAGCTCCCTCTGAAACCCTGCTGGGTCCATTAGTCGCCAGGGGCGGACCAATCAAATAGGTCCTTCCTCCCTGTGGAGGGGGGTGGCATAGGAGAATCTCAGGCTCACCAGGGCATGATCTGACCATGACAGTGGGGATAGCTGTAACTCTCCCCCTCAAATCACATTGCCACTGCGGATATCCCCCGGATCCAGTCGCTGCCGGGTCCACCGCGCTGCCGGTGTAAATCCAGGGTGAGGCCACTGTCCTGAGTTGGGTCTCGAATGATCTGAATCAGGTCCATGGCCGCCATGGTGGTCATGAACCCCCAAGCTGCCTCCGAGGTCTGTCCCACGGATGGCAGGTTGAAGTCCCCCAGAACCATAAGCTTGGGGAACTCCACCACCAACCCCAAGACGGCCTCCAGCAGCTCAGGCAGGGAGGTTGCTACGCAGCAGGGAGGCTGGTACACTAGCAACACCTCCAACTGTTCCCAAGAACCCAACTTGAAAAACAGGGTTTCACACCCAGTCACTTGTGGAGCATGGCCCCTGAAGGCCACAAGAGATTCCCGGATGATGACAGCCACCCCACCTCCCCTGCCCCGAGATCTTGGCTGGTGCCATACTTGAAATCCGGCTGGGCACATCTCTGAAAGAGGGACGCCTCCCTCCGGGCCCAGCCAGGTTTCAGTAATGCATGCCAGATCCGCCCCCTTGTCTGCAATCAAGTTGCATATGAGGAGGGCCTTGTTGTTAACAGACCTGGCATTACAAAGCAGCAGCCGTAGATCAGGGCCTCCAAGGGTCTGCTGACCAGGGTAGGGGTTTGAGCATGGAGGGCCAGAACATGCCACCAGTAGTAAACATCGGGGGCGTCTTCCCCGCAGATGGCCCGCCCTCTGGCTCCCATCATAACGTCCCTGGCCCGTCACCACCTTGATCCTCTGTCCCGCTCTACAATCCTCCAAGGCTTGTAATCCATTCGCCCCCAATCCTGGACTCCAAAGACCCCTGGTTAAAACTAGAGATTCCTCCATCCAAACATACCATCACTCACCCCCTCATACACTCAATCACAAGGCGATGGTGGGCCCTTCAAACACACCAGCCCAGGCTCTCGGCGTTGTCAGGGCCTCACCATCGCCTACCCACTCATTCACTGTGCCCTCCTTGGCTTCTCTCACTAGTTGGGGGGGCACACAACCACTATTCCTCGCCCCCGGTCTCTCACTCAGGAGGCGAGTATTCCCATGCAGTCCTTCCCAATCAATAACCTGTACTCCCTTTCCCACCTCTCACACTTGGGAGGGAGTACCCCATTCAACTTGGAGGAATCTCAACAAAACTGACAGGCTGTTGATAACTAAAAGAATGGTGGGTGATCCACAATAAGTCCTGAGGTCTCAGCTCTTAAAACAAAAATCAACACCCGCAGACCAGTTCTTCTACTGAGGAGTCTAGTTCTTCTATGGGTCGCTGGACCCCCACTTAATCCATTTATCCAGGGGCTGCCCCGATGTTGCTGCTCACCCTGCCCACTGCGCCGTCGATGTTCACACCGGTCGAGTTGGGTCAATGCCCTCCATGTTATCTGGAGAGCCCTGGCCAAGGCCCCAGGAGCAGTTTTTCGCCGCCAGGTGGTTCCTTCTATCTGCGACTCACCCAAGGCCCGCAGCGCTGCTGGTATTCGTGGCATACACCGCTCTCCACAATTGCCGCCCCCCCCAACTTGTTTGGGGGGCTTCAGCACACTTCCCTGCCGTAGCTCTGGCTGCACCTCCAACGCCCACATGAGGCATGTTGCGCTGCGGATATCCCCCGGATCCAGTCGCTGCCGGGTCCACCGTGCTGCCGGTGTTCACATCCGCTGGGTCCCGGAGCCGCCGAGACCCAGCACGGCACTCCCCCCTCGCTCGGGGGGGCCCCAGCAGCAGCAGCCCCGGCCACAAACAGCTCCAGCCACTCCAGCCTCCACAACTCTCCGCTCCGCTCCACTCCAGCTCCCACTCCGGTCCCGGGTCGTCCCAGCTCCACACTCCGCCAGGACCCACTAGCCTCTGCCATTGCTCCGTCCAGGGGGCTCCCCCAGTCCCACACCAGCCCACAAGGTAAGGGGTTACGAACACCCCAACCTCAACAGGCGGACCAGCGGGCCGGGGTGAAGTCTAAAAATTCAAAATTAGAGCCCACACCCCAGAGCGCTTGCTCGGCATTCACTTGCAGCCGCCATGTTCTTCACCATTTATCTTTTTGACTAACTTCCAAGTCCTTAGCTAAAAAAACAAAATATAGTTTTAAAAGACTTACCACATTTTTGAATGCTTTTTAATACTTTCATAGTAAAACAAGAAATTTATTTCATGAACTCCTTCTTCATCTGGCCCACGTAGCCACATGGGAAGCTGTACTGATACTCCAGGGAGGAGAACAGAGTCAGGAAGTGGGACATCTATTATTTCAGGATGACTTCCTGTTCCAACCCCAAAGTCCGAAGCAACAGCTGAGGATATCAGTGAACATACTGAGGTAGAATGTGTAACAACAGTCTTATAAGCGCTGCAATGTTCAGATGTTGTTGGGCTTAGTGGAGTTAAAACAGCATCTTTACTACCAAAAGTAAAGAACTCTGGCTGTTTAGAGACAACTTTCACTCCAGTTAGGGGACACTTGCTTACATTCATGAATTCCACATATGTCTTTCGTATTTCTCCACAAAGCAGCAGTGTCGGAAAATTTATAAAAAATACCTGCATTTAAAAAAAGAAACATCAATATATTTGATAATCTTCCAAAATAAGCTCTATCTGACTGCTCCAACTTTAACAGGTTCTTAAAATGAGAAAAAGGAAAAAAAAAAGAGCACAATACACCCTTGATTTTAGAAAGGTCTGTTGTCATTCCAACCTCCACAAAACGTAATGAGGAAGTTTCATATAGTGCTATTTTGCACTTACATTTTATTTTATATAACAAGTTTCAGAACTACACTGGCTTTAAGTATAATATAAAAATTTGAAACTGAAGTACAGTGGAAAACAAAAATCAAAATCAAAAGTGAAAAGATGATTAATATATTCTTGAAAACAACTGTTAAAATATCTAGTAATGTCAAATGTTGCCAACTGTTGAACTGTACCTCAAGCAAAGGCATCTCTTCTGTAATAATAGGATCTAAACGTCGATCTGGTCCATATTTAACAGATGTTTTCTCTTCTTTGGTGTTATTTAAGCGAGGGCCCTGGATTTCCAAATCTTGCCGTCCTCGCACTGACATTTCATTAGAATTATATTTCTCTAAAACAAAGTGCAGCAAATGAGTTGGTTTAGTTGTGGTTTAAGCCACAATTTCAATGGCAATTTTAAGATACTATTTAAAGCAGTATAAAAATTATTAAGATATATCTCAGATACTGGAAAAAAATAAGGTTGCAACAAAGGAGCAGAAGGAAAAACCAACTCTGCTGAGAAGCTAGCTTCATTAGGCTTTCTTCTCCCACACTTGCCATCCAATAGCTTTGCATCAGGCTGTAGAAGCTAAGGAGGAGATCTACTCCAATGGGAGTCACGCACCAGCAATTTAGGCTCTGCCTCTTCTATTCTAGCTATGTATGGATAAAAAGAGTTTTAAAAAGTTTGGATGTGTTACAGTTTTGTATCTGATCAGGTCAGATTCTGTATTATATTAAGAAGTAGTACCCAGATATTGTTTTTCTTTTTGCTGTTCCAATCTTTATTCTAGATTGCAAACTTGAGGCTTTATTAATCTGAGGATCATTTAGAAAGCTTTGCTGGCTGAAGAACAGGGTACCAATATTTCAAATGAATGAAGATTTTCCAGTATTGAATTCCACTGCTCATTTATCTGACTGCTAATTAATCAAAATGTCAACTTTTTGCAACATTATCACTGCATTTGGTTGAATTCAAACTTATGCAAATGTAAGGCAGCCCTTCCACCCCAGTCCATGCCTTTTGAGACACACAGACGCAATTTTTCAGGTACCAACACAGGCTACAAAAGATACAGGAGCATGTGAAACAGCAGGAAAGCCCCCTAAATGATCAAAAGACTGCTAGTAGAAGTACAGTTCTAAATCACTGTAATCCTACCATGTTGACTAGGTAGGTCTACATGATAAAAATAAATCCCAGTTTAGCATTGCATGTATTATCATTTTACTCTCTAGAAATGAAACAGAAAGAAATGAAAAGGAGATCATTTCTACTATTTTCAAATTTACATTTTTTAAAATATCAAAACATGGACAAAGTAGTTAGTATTAACATACAGTATACCTTGATTCTCCAGACCACCATTCAGCAAACTTTGGATGCAACAGACAAAATTTCACTTTGGACTTCACCACTAAACAACAGATAAAGTTTGTTGTTTCCAAAGATTGATGTAATTTGTGTCAATTGTACCGTAACATAAAAACATTAATTATATAATTAAAGACACAAATTATATCAAATACATGACTACAAATTCAATGGACACCCTTCTACCCTAAAGATCCAATATACTGCGGTTTTGGTGTAGCTTATTGGAATAAAAGCTATAAAACAAGATTCATGATCCTGCTTGACCTCATAAACTATAAATAATGCTAGCCACTGTTTGTCTGGATTCAAACTACATTTACTTGAGCACAATGAACAAATGTCTTTAACCTCTCCATGACCAGATCAGTAACAATATGGTAATCCAGCTAGTGCAATATCAAAAATAGGGGAAAAGAAATATCACATAAGATTTTTGAAGCATGAACTGAAAAAACAGATTTTTTAGGATTTTATCTCCTTAAATGGAGATAAATGTTTGGATGATCAGAGCCCAGTGCATTAAATCAAAATAGGAATTGCTGAAATATTAAACCAAACTGATCTGTTTTATAGAATTTGTGCTCTTTTATATTGATTACTTTGTTTTCAGTATTTTAAGTGTGTTGTTGTCTTGTTGGGTGTATTAGCCTCGTTCAACAGTGTAATAGTGAAGAGTGGGATATGTTTAATTTCAAAAGTGCATGACACATTGAAATCCATGTCTTTTCAATATAAGATGGTGATCTTATATTGATGGTGATATTTAACCATTGGGAGAATATGCTGAGTTGCAGAAATCAGCTCTTTGTAATAAATGATACACATTATTAATCCTAGCTTCTGACAGCCATGAGCTTTTTTTTTATTATTCCAGATAGCAACTGTTTCAAGTACTACAGCTTGAATTTATATAAAAATCTAACAATTTGCTAGGGATGCTACATGAAATGCTTCAGTGTAATGGAAAATACAACATAGGCTTACCTCTCAGTAATCCAACAGAAGAGTCTAATCCATCTAGCACCGTAGTACCCTGCATAGTGCCAAGATTGTAAACGACTCCCAGAATGTGTAGCTCCCCTGTTTGATGGGGAAAGAGCTTTAGTCTTGCCTGTGGAGATATGTTAAATTTTTGTTGTTGCTACTGTAGTTATTTTACATTTGTAGACCACTTTTACTACATAAAAGCAACCACCTATACCACACATTTTAAGGCACTGAATCTATATAACTCATTATAAGAAGCTATGTATAAACTTAATACATTTTCTGTATGTTCTCGGGACCCAACTATTCTGGACAATTTTGATCATTTTCCATCTTTCTGAGAAAGGTTGTGAAGAAGATGGTTGTGCAGTAGCTCCAGAGAACTCTGGAAGAAGCAGATTATCTGGAGTTATTTTACTCAGGATTCAGACCCAGGTACGGGACAGAGACAGTACTGATCGCACTTCTAGATGACCTCTGGTGGGAGTGGGATGGGGGTCGTGTGTCTGTCTTTGCCTTCTGGAACTGCTCCAAGGGTTGGTGGCACTGTACTGTGTTGGCTTTCCTCCTTCCTCCAGGGTCAGTTCCAGTCAATGTTGTGGGGAGGAGAGGTCCAGCCCACAGCCCCTGCTTTGTGAAGTGCCACAGGGCTCAGTAGTCTCTCCTCTCCTGTTCTATATGAAGCTGCACAAGGAGGACATCCAACATTTTGGGGTGAGGTATCATCAGTATGTTGACCCAGCTTTATATCTTTACCCCAGGCTGCCCAAATGATGCTGTGGAGGTCCTGTCTCTATGTCTGGAGGTTGTGGGGGTTTGGATGGGGAACAATGGGCTTCTGCCCATCCCTAGCAAGACTGAGTGCTTTAGGGTTTAGGACCCCCGGGTTCTAGGGACTTTCCATTGCTCATTCTGAATAGGGTTGCACTACCCCAGATAGAACCTGTGCACAGTTGGGGGCCTTCCTGGACTAGCAGTTTCTGCTTGAAGACAGGTGGCAGCCATGGCTAGGAGGGCCTTTGCACACCTATGAGTTGTGTGCCAAGTGTGCTGATTTCTGGACTGGGAGGCCCTACCACCAGTCACTCATGCCCTGGTTACTACCTGATTGGACTACTGCAACACACTGTTCATGGGGCTGTCCTTGAAGAGCACCTGGAAGCTTCGGCTGGTGCAAAATGCAGTGGCAGAGGCAGTAATAGATGCCTTTTGTTTGGCACGTGATACCTCTGCTCCGCAAACTACATTGGTTGCTAATATGCTTCTGGTTTCAATTCAAGGTGCTGGTAGTGGCTTATAAGACACTTCATGGCATGGAGCAGCGTTGCATGTGGGACCATCTCTCCCCAGTTGTATCTATGTGCCCTGTGGGATCTGGAAGGAGAGGCATGCTCCAGATCCCATCCATTAGGGAATATCACCTGGCAGGTCCCCAAAAGAAAGCCTTTTCTGTCATGGTACCCCCTTCTGGTATGTCATTCCCCCAGAGATTAGACCTGCCTCAGCCCTACTGGCTTTCCATAAGGCCTTAAAGGCCTGGTTCTGTTATTGGGCCTGGGGCTCAGGGTGTGGTTGAGCCCATATTGTGGTTATGTTGATTGTGCTGTTTTGTTTTATCTTGGATGCTACACTTGTTATTTATTGTTTTGTTATGGTGTTTTTATCTTGTTTTTATTCCCTGCTAGCTGCCCAGTCATAGGTTTAAGATACGTGGCTATATATATATAACCTTACCTTTACCTACATACATACACATACATACACACACACACACACATACATACAAGCAAACGAACAAACAAACAAACATTTTTGTGTTATTAATGCACACGTTATCCTCCTTTTGTGAGCAACCATCCCTAAACTACTGATTTTTTAAAAAGTGGAAACAACCTACCTACCATTTTAGTTTCTTCACTGTTAATCAAAAATTCTGATATCACTTCAGCCCCAATCATATCTTTTCCACATGTTTCCTAGAAAGAGAAGAGGCAATTATTTCTTTACAAGGAACTTTTGCCATTAGTACTTCTGAAAAACACTGCATTTGTTTTCATGGTTGACATTTTCTGATGAAAGAAAGGTGTACCTAAATGCCCTACATACACAACCTTGTTCACAGGTTAATAGGAGACCACAGCTTAGCACCACAAGAATACAAATTGGTGAAATTGCTCCCTGACATGCATTCTAATCCCTCAGATGCAGTCTTTGATTGTTTTCATTTCCTAAGGATGCCTATGATAAAGTGCTTTGTTTTGCATCCTTCCAGGTTCCCAATGATTTTTTAAATTAATGTTTTAAGTTAAAGTAGGTGGGGACAGGGATCCCGACAGGCAACAGTAAAGATGTTCTTCTACACATGGTGCCTATGGCTTAACACTGGTTTAGGGTAGGCATGAAATATTGGACTTTTGTTAATTTACATGGAAGCTCTGAATCTCCTTACTGCTGCACTAAGAAGGAAGGGAAATGTGTGAGCACTGGGCAAAACTATGATTGAAATGTTACACTCTGGTTTAATATTATGCTTTAATGCCATCATTATCTAAAAATTAAAAAGGAAATCAACATAATAAAATGTGGAAAATTATATTTATTATGTTTTAATTGACATTACTAGTATTTTACAAATTCTTGCTATAGATAACTTCTACTTACAAATTCCTTTGTTTCTCCATTATTCTTCAAATTGAAATCCTTTGGTTGGAATTTCCAAAGTAGTGACAGATCACTTAACAAAAGTGGAACTTTCAGTGGATTTCTAAAAGCTACTTCTACTGTTATTGGTTCTAATAAAAAGAAAAATTATTACATATTTTTAGAAAGGCCATTTCTCCACATGTATGAATAAGCCATTTGTAAACTTTAGAATAAAAATGCCATCGCTAAAATAATGTTATGCCATATATTCCTTTTCCATACATGTACACAAGTTTACCTTTTACTACAGCAAGTGGAAACCTAGAGTTATCCGAATATCTGTTCAAACAATACTGCGTTGGCTGGAAATTAGGAAGTGTTGTGCCTCTGTTAACTGTAGACACAACTTGCTCTTCAAGTTCCTTCCACTGTTGTGAAAATTCCAATACATATTCCTGATCAAGGCTTATATGTGTTGCTGCCTGTTTTTCACCTAGTTGCCAACATCAAAATAAAAATAAAATAACAGGTTTACTTTTTATGCTGTAATTCACCTGTTTTTCTTTCATACTATATTATGGTTTTTTTGTATGAAAGTTCATACAATTTCTCTGATGCCTATTTTATACATTCTTATGTATTATTATCAGAAAAGAAGCAGAAATCCATAATTAAGTCATTGACTGTGGGATAAGAAACAGAACCATTAAGTTGGTAGGAAAGTTAAGGAGATAATGGAAGGGCCCGGAGTTTTAAAGAATAAACCAAGTATGAAATCTATAGCTTGCATGCTGACCTCAGCCTCTTTTTCTCTTAATAGTCCCTGGAGCTCCCCAAGACTGCACTAAAATTTGGGAGAAGTCTCATGAATGACAGCAGCATTAGTTTCTGCTTTTTTCATTAAAAAAAAGGAATTAAATGAGTATATTAAACCTCTGATAATTTATTTTACAAATTTGGTTACCCCCCCAAAACAACAACAAAACAGAACTTTCAACTTCCTCAAAATAGGGGAGAGAAAAAGAAGAAAAATTCTGCTCCTGCTCCTTCCTTTGACATCAATATGTCACCATCACATCTCTTGCCATTTATACACTGGTTAAAAGATGCAGCCTCAAGCCATAAAAAAGGTTCCCTGCCTACTCTTAAACTTAAATTCATTTGATTTAGGTGGAGCATAGAGATAAATAAATACATCATAAATATTCTACAATACAAAATATAACTTGAGCTATGTGTACAGCAGAATTAGAAGCCACAGTTCTAAAAAAGTAAAGTGGATTGCACCTTTTCAGCCCACAGTGGAGAGAACATAAAATGTTAATGACCTCCAAGTTATAAATAAAAAATAAAGAAAATGGAAATTAAAAAAAGTATGCAGCAGGGAAAAGTGTTGGGTAAGAGCCTTTCTTTCCAGGGTCATCGTTTTCTAATTTTCTATTTGCTGGGAATTTTATATGGAAGATATTCAAAAACCATCATCCCCGACTATAGGCTGTACCATATGTAGTATATTTTACCATTTCATTCTGCTGGAAATATAAGTCTAATTTTACAGTCTTTTACATAGTATCTTAACAGGCTCATAAAATTAAAATAACAACAACAACAACCACCACCTTCTGCTGGTCGTCTGTCATGTCCAAAGAATACACGTGTTTCAGAACTATTAATATAGGGTAAAGGAAGCTGTGGTAGAGGACCATCAGGTGACAACTGACTTACATTCTGCAAGAAAACAAACAGAGCTTCATCCATGTTTAGCAAGTAAAAACTGTGTATCTTTTCAATTACCTAAAAATACTTTGGGAATAGGGTATCTCACCCACTGCTTGAATGAACAGTTACCAGATTGCAATATAATCAGGGATACTATTAAGGGGATATTTGTCTACTTTACGTAGTACATTTTAGTTACTATACACAAACAAACTTGACTGAGAGAGAATACTTGGCTTGTGCTCTGTCTTAATTAGTGAGAAGGAATTGCCAATTGGATTTTCTGTCTCAGGCACCAAAATACCTTGAGCTAGGACAAAATGAAGTATTATCAGAAAGCCCTCAAAGCACCAGAAATACGTTCAAAAGGAAACTTACCATTATAACTAAAAAGGCAAAACTTCAAATTTTAGTGCAAAATACTTTAATAACTAACTCACAAATTAAGACTCCACTGAGAATAAAATTGGTGACTTACCTTATAAATATAAAGATACTCTCGGAGGAAGGCTCCTTGCTGGGCAGCAGTTTGCTTGCTATCATTGATCAAAATATGCCTGAAAGCCGATACAGCGTTGTCAAGTTGCCGAAGGGTAAAAGACTGACGGCCAATTGTGAAGTTGATATGGTCTTCAGCAAGGGACCACCCTTTCCCTTTATAAACTTGCATTGCTTGGCAGTAGCATCGTAGAGCATGTTTCTTCTGTAAACATTTTAAATATAAGTACAGTTCCACATGCCACATATTGAAAGCACATTACCAACAAATACAAAAAGTATGTCAGTGAAGAATGCACAAATCTGCAAATTTCAGTTTTGCTTGATTTCTCATTATTTGAAACTTGTTTTGTTTAGTCTCCAGATCACTGTTCAGGCTTTCCTTAGTATTTGTGTGGAAATCTGTACATATTTTCCTATGCATTTCTCCAAATATATGTATTTGTATATCCAATTTTCTCAAATACGTATGCTTTTCTGAGTGATGTCTATGAATGTAATACATTTTTGTGTTCTTTTTGCTGATGCATAGACATTGGTGTGGACATCCCCTAATATATGTAGTTTATATGCATTTTTGGACTAATGAACTGCATCACAACATTTGGAAAGGCAAATACTGAATACATTTGTTTTGATTTGCATATGGTTCAGAAAGTATAAAATTGGTATATTAACATTAAAATGCAATACAAAAAATATCTTCCTTATCTCCATCAATATTTCTTAAATTATTAAATATTGGGAGAGTAGAAGTAACAATTAGAAGCTAACAATCTTAATAGTTTTAGTAAAAGAAATGCTTCATTATAAAATTATAAATGATGTTTACAATAGCTACTTCACTGATTTCAGACTCCTTTGCTAGGATTCCAAAAACAAGTTAACAGAAATGTATTTCTATAATTCGGTTATCCAAAAATAAAGGATTTGAGGTTACTGTAAGCACTTTGAACTAAGTCATCAGATGATTTTATTCATTTTTCATTCCTGATACGTTAATAAACAGAGATAAGAAATATATTACTACAATTGAGAAAGAAATCTTTGGCTTCCGGTGGGAATGGAGGATTGAGCAGTGTCTCTTTGTGATCTCTCTTCATGAGTAGACCTGGCAGTGCAGCATTTTTAGGGCTCGGGCAGGACTCCCTGGAGCACAGAATTACTCCCCAAATAAAGGAGACCCCTAGGAATTACCCCATGTCCTCCGGACGGCTGGTCATAGCCAGAAGATCGTAAACAGAGTTTAAAGATTGAGTGGTGAGTGATCAGTTGGGTGGTGGGGCTATCATCTCTTCCCAAGCCACGTTGCAACCATTTAAATGGACTCTAAAACTGACCACCCCATTTCTTAACACATCAATTTGTTTGCTGTTTTTTCTGCTTAAGAGAGGCTTTTTTCAATATAGAGATGCAATTTCTCTTGGTGGCTTTTACATTACTTTTGAAACTAATTTGTTGAATAGTTGAATTTGGTTGCATATTTTACATTTTGGGCAAAAAGAACTGAAAGTCAAATTGTGGATTTACTTTTCAGAAGCAAAGGGCTTTTTTCTTTGTGGATTTAACTGGCAACACTGTTTTTTTTAGTCTTTTATTCTATCTGTTCATATTCTGTATTTTGTATTTTAATTAAAGTTTGAAAAAATTAATAAGGCTTCAATTAAAAAAAAGAGAAAGCAAATCTTTAAGTTTAAATAGAAAATATACTAAAACAAATATTGTGTAACATATGCCCTGACCTGCATTATCACAAAATGTTTCTTTAGTCTCTTTTCCTATGTAAATATTTTTGGGAATTAATTAATATCACTCTGAGGATTATTTATGTAAGTATTTATAAAAATATTATCTAAATTTGACAAGTATGAAGCCACAGTCTATAATTGTAGCTCTTTCTTCATCTCTAAAAATTCTAGCGTCAATTATCAGACATATTAGCAATAGCAAATTAAAGAACATCCTGCAAAAAGAATTATACTCCACTTTAAAAGTGTGAAATTCCAAGCTACTACAAGGGATACAGGATATTTTGAATAGTATTAATAGGATTTCAAAATAATTTGCCAATGTTTTAAGTCCTTCTATTATCAGAGATAAAGCATGTGACAACTACTGTACATAGAATGAATTCTCTGCTATGATGAGCCATTTACATAATTCTCTCTTCAGAGATTTGTCAACTTGGTTTTTTCAGAGGTTTGGCAAAACTACCTATTCTTGTAGATCTTTGAAAGACTTTAGAACTCGATATGCTAAGGTTTTGCTATACCTGTCTTTATAAAACTAATATTTTAGACTGATATTAATTATGTAAGCTACACTGGGATCATTTTTTAAATATGAAGTGTAATATTTAAATCAAGACTGGGCAATCTGTGGCCCTCCAAATCTTGCTGAACTTTATTGCAAGAGTTCCAGCCATCTGATGAGAGATTCTAGGAGATGCAGACAAATATACAAATGAGCAGAGATTCCTTATTTTTGTAGACATAAATAAATCTAAAAACTCTTCATGGTAACAAGATACACAGATACTGTACTGATTCAGATCAGGACCAGTTATAAAAGAACAGGCAACTATTCTCCCCTCTAGCAGGTTAACATTTCACTTCTGGGGAATGCTCTCACAAGATATAGAAATACTATGCCAGAAACTTCTACCTTAGGCTCAGAGGATCTGCTCTCCCATCAATTTTGGCATGTTTTCCTTTGTATAACACAGGGGCAAATACCTGTCTTCCCTTCCTTTTTCCAAGTTTAGAATTTCCTTTTCCAGTGCCTAGCTAAATGTACTTCCTTCATCCATCCTAGGCAAGAGATTTTCAAAGCACTCAATCTTTAGCGGCATCTATCCTGGAACTTAGAAACTGTGACAACTGTGATTCTCCTATGATGTATTCTTTATTAGTATAAAAGAAGAAATATATAGATCCATACTTTTTGAGGTTTTCAGAAAGAAACGGTTTGTTTTAACTTACTGCCTTGCTGATGTGAGTCCAAACATAACTAGAACAATTGCAACATTTTTATGTTGTTATAAAATGAGAGCTCAGTCATTGCTGATGTATCTGCACTAATTTGAAGAATGATACTTTGTTGTGGGGTTTATTTTGTATTTTGTTGATTGCATTTGTTGAACGAATAAAAATTCATTCATTCAAGCAGAAAGACTACCATTCAATGAACTGGAATACAGGTAGTCCTCACTTACCATTTGTTCAGTGACCATTCGAAAGTGTGACAGTGCTGAATAAGGAGGCTTGACAACGGTCCTCAAAGTTGCAGCCATCACAGTGTCCCCATGGTCATGTGATTGTGATTTGGTCACTTGGCAACCAGCACGCATTTACAATGGTCATAGCGCCCCATGGTCACCTGATCACCATTTGCAACCTTCACAGCCAGCTTCTGACAAGCTAAGTCAATGGGGAAGCCAGCAGTAAATCACAAGTCACAGTCACATAACATCACGCTTAACAACCCACAGTGATTCACTTGACAACTGCAGCTGGAACTGACAAACTGCCGTTGTTAGTTGGGCATGGTCACATGATTTTTCACTATACGACCCTGTCACTTAGCAACAGAATTGCCAATCCCAATTGTGGTTGGTAAGTGAGGACTACCTGTAGTATAATGTATAATATTAAATAATAAAAAAATGGAAACAAATCAATCCAACTGTAAGAATTTCTTTTGTGATCTGCCAAACGTACCTGTCCTGCTTTACTATACCTATGTCCAGCCAGTATCATATGAAAGGCAAATTTTCTAACCATAGGATTTTTCATGTTTATAAAACAATGTGCAGCTTGCTCCAGCAGCAGTGCACTCCGAAGATCTGAATCCTATTAGAAAGAGTGAATAATGAAACAGCTTGCAATTATCCTGAAAATATCAACAAGCTCTGAAGACCGAAACTATGCAAACATTCATTATATTATCAATGCAGTAAAACTTTGTCTATTTTGAACAAATTATCTATAATATTTCACTGGAAACAACTACAATGTATCACATACACAGTTAAATCCACTACATAATCAAACATCATTTCTATCTTGAACAGAAACATCCAACAGAGAGGGAGAACTACATATCTGACAGGGGGTTTCTTTTTTTAGATAATGTAGGGTTCTGTTACTGAATTTAAAAAATATGTACGTAATTTCAATTTCCTAAAACAGAGAATCTTCTTAGTGCTGTAAATTATTTCTAAAACATTTTAGTAAATATTTTTTCAGATTATATTCTAATCACTCAAGTTTAATTGAGCATACATTTTCTATCCTCACAATTTATTTCTTTGAATGTAATTTTATGTACCTATTTTAAATACAGTATTGTTTCTCAGTGATTACTAATTGCTCTCGAGTGAAAAGATGAGCATGTTAAGGGCTTATATTTCCAGTTGATGCTGTATTTCTAATTGATTTAAAAAACAGTGAAATATCAGTTAAAGAAGCATGTTACCTCATTGTTTCTTAAGCATCAGTGAAAGGATAGAGACAAAGGCAAAGAATGCTTATAGGAAAAAAAAAACTATTTCAAAGCTAACATTATAATAAAGTGAGTTCCACAGAGAGATCTTCCCCCTGATTTGGATTATGTTTTATTCTTATTCATCTCTACTTCAACAAATGTCCATTTTGTAACGACCACAGTAATGCTTTAATGCCCATATTCCATGTCCTGAGCCACACACATGCATCAGTATCAATGAATTACTTTACATTAAGTTATTGTTATGCAGAAATTAAAAAAAAATTAGCATAATGATGAGTTACAACATATTCAATGCACTATGTAATCCTCCAGCTCCTCCAACTGACATTTCTAACACTCACCGTTCCCATCCAAGCGCTCTGCTGCCATTTTTTTCCACAGAAAAATTAAAAAACAAGAATGTAAGCTTTAGGATATTTCAATTAAACAAAAAGAAAATGAGATTGGGAACAAGAACTGAATATTGCAAACCTAACTCTGAATGTAATTCTGAAATGCTCATTGATTAATAACTATGTTCATTAATATACCACTGAGGCATCATTTATACAGTTTCAAAATATTAATATTTTCCAAATAATTTTAGAAAAAGGTTCCTTATGATTCTATTACCAATAAAAATATGCTTAAATAATTTCAGGGCCTTGCCTTGAAACACTTATATTCACTACTTTTCCTTTTAATTACATTATTATTATTATTATTTATTCAAATTTTGCTACCGCCCATCTCCCGCAAAAGGGGGAGATTTCTAGATAGAAAATTTTTTACTCTACTACTATCTGAACATGCATGATTTTAAAAGGTATAAAATGTGAAGTGGCAAATCTATCAACTCTCTCAACTTGAATATGTATTCTCCTTCCCAAATATGAAAATGCACAAATGTACTATAACTTATTAAAGTGGTATTTTCTTTTTAAAAAAACCCTCTTCCAGTGGAATCTATTAAGTTGTTGCCAATATGGGTAGTGAGTAAGTATAAGGGCTTAATTTGTAGCCATAGCAGAGATTAATGATTTTTCTATAAACAAATAAATGTAGCATAGAGTACATGCAATTACACACAGAAAAAGTATTACTTTACATCTTACAAACCTTTCTTCCAGATATTATTCCATCTACTTAAGAAATGTATGTTTTTAAAACTGTTTTTTTTTTTGCAACATACAAGAACAACCAATTAAAATCTCATCTACCTCACTGGTTAAACGAATAAGGAGAGCAGCTGCCTCTGAGTATTTGGTTTGGCTTTTTAGTATTTCAGCACTAAGGAGCACACATCTCTCTGCCAGCATCATATTCCTATGAAACACAAAATAAACTCAATTGTGTATAATTTAATATCTTGTTTGTTGCACCCTGATAGAAAATATGCACTGTACATTTTAATTAAACAGAATTGATAAAAAGGTTTTTTTATTTTCTCCAAATTTGACTATGGAATCATGAACAATTCTAAACACTGTAACAATAGTCTTGCTATATGGAATACTTACTGAGGATTTAACCTGGTAAAATAATGATAAAAACTTACGAGCTTCTGTAGAACAGCATATAGTTATTTAAAATCAGGAAGGCAATAGTAACTTCGAATATTTTTAAAGAAAATAATGTTATAATTAAACTATAACTGTAACTACTTATATTGTTGATACTTCACTAATTAATCACACATCAGCACTGAACAGTGAAAAACATTTAATAAGATTAGTTTATCTCCCACTGAGAAGAACCAAAAATAAATAACCACCTACTTGCAGATATCTCTATAGGTCTGAATTGCAGTATCCATGTAATGAGCAGGATATGGTCTTGGTGCTCCTGGCTGAAGAAAAGCAGATACCGCTGCCATTTCCTATAAAGCAAAAGTGGTTATTATCAAATAATTTTGCTACAATTCTGTAATCAGAAAGGTTTATTTGGGCAGAAGTAGTTACACATGCAACTATTAGTCAACTATATTTTATAGTACAATAAATGTGGGTTTCCAAGTCATTTTGAGAACTCTGACTAAAAAACAGTTAAGGCACATTTCTTTTAACCTGAGTTGGCAAAAATCATGTTAAAGATATAACCAAGGAAGAAAAAGAAAAGGCAATGAAGGCGTCCTACTCTGGCTCTTTTCTGTATCTGCATAAGACCTGGGTTACAGTCTTCATACTTAAAATGTAAACAATACTCATCTCATGCCAAAGATTACTTCATAATGCTTCAAAGTATAGAAAATTGACAGTTGATATGTAATAGGTGACACTGCAGGAAAGTATACCTGAGCTAATTCCTTGTCATTCAAATCAGTAACAGGATACACTGATTTGTTTTTGTTTGAAATACTGTAGTATATAAAACAAAATTCTCTGCTCTTGAATTGAGTGGTTCCTTTCAAACCATTTGTTCTCTCTCTCTCTTCCCCCATCCCCAGAGCCAACTTTGTAATAATTATTGGTCACACTAGTTTAAAAGGATGACTGGTAAAGTAATTTCCTGATTATAATAATACTGGATCAAGCACTGCCTGTTTTGGACATAAATTATACCTAGCAAACTAAATCCCAAAGACCCAAAAACAGGCTAGTAACAACACTGGGCTTTTGCTTCAACTCAACAGGAAATTTCTGATTATGACACAGCAACACATGGAATACTGAACACAATTCTGATCACATCTCAAAATTTATTTTAAAGGACTAGAAAAGATAACAAAAGAGCACCCAAAATGATCAGCAGCAATTTTCCTATGAAACAATTGGGCCTTTTTACCTTAAGAAAAAAAGGTGAATAAGGAGGGCATGAAATATGATGTGGGTGTATTAAATCATGTAATCAGTAGATAAATTCCATAAAGAGAAGGATTCAGGATCGTCTAATTAAGCTGAGAGGTTAAAGTTTTTAGGACAAATACCTTCTGGAGGAAGGGGGTTATCTGGAACCACTGCAGTTGAATATCAGGCCAGGATATATTGTACTACCAAGACAGTACTTACTGCACTTGTGGATGTCCTCTGGCACACTCAGGATGGGGGTGGTATATCCATCCTGGCCACCACTTATCTTTCATGTTATCCTTTCAGACTGTCTGATATTAAGTTATACATCTCTGGCCTGGGCTCTCCAAATGATGCACTGTGTTTTCCCAGTGCCTGGAGGCTGTTTGATTCTGGATGGGGAAGAACTGGCTTCAGCTCAATCCTGACAAGACTGAGTGGCTGTTGGTTTTAGAGCTTCCTATATCTAGTGATTTGCCATCTTTAACACTGCCTGAGGCTACACTTCCCCAAATAGAGTTAATGCACAATCTGGGGGTCTTCTGGACTCAAGGTTCCCGCTTGAGAAGCAAATTGCAGCATCGCCAGGATAGCCATTGTGCTCATTCCTAGATTGGCACTACTCACATCACTTACACTTTAGTCATCTGACTACAGCAATGCACTCTACATAGGGCTGCTCTTGAAGAACATTTGGGAGCTTCAGCTGGTCCAGAATGCAGCAGCATATGCAACAGTGGGCGTACCACTGCACACCAACATAACACGCAGCTACATGAGCTGCACTGGCTTTCAGAAGACTTTTGGGTGCAATTCAAGATACTGGTTGTCACCATTAAAACCCTACATGCCATGGAGTCAGGTTACTTGTTAGACCGCCTATCCACAGTGGTTTCTCCCTGTCCAACTCAATCTGTCAGAATGAAACAGTATTGCCTGGTAGGGGCTATGAAATGTACCTTCTCTCTCATGGTACCTGCCTTACAGAGCAGTCTCCACCCATATGGCCTCAAGAGGGTGGTGAAGACTTCTCTTGTCCCCAAGGCACTGGGCCCAGGATGTTAACAGAGTTTGGCATGGCTCAGTGTGATCTATGGATGTTAGTAGATTTTAGTGGGATCTCAATTTTGTCCTTTTTCTTTTAAAATTTATTTGATAATTGTATTATGTTTTTACCCTTGTTCGCTGCTCAGTGTTCCTCTGACAGATGGGCGGCCATATAAATTTGTTAATACATAGAAGTATTTCTTCATGTAGCACATTGCTTACTTTTCAAATTACTTACACAAGGTGTCACGCTGGTCATAAATTTGGACAGCTTTAAAAGGCAAGCAGACAAAATTCATGGAGAATGAAACTATCAATGGCTACCCAGTCATTATAACTCTTTTTTCATTTGCAGTAATAAAGGAAGTAAATCTTTCAATACATATTGCTAGAAAACATGAGTAGAAGATATTGTACTTGTGTCCTGTTAGCTTCCCACTAATACCAGTGTAGGAACTGACTGTCATACCACATGGCATTCTTCTTGCTTCAACAGGTCAATTTTATATTCTTATGCAACTATTATTAAATACAGACATTACTTTTCATTCTAAGGCATTCGCATAGCTTTTAAATAAGTATATCTCACAGTAAAAATGATTAGAAGCATTATGTATTTAATCAATTTGTATAGCCGGCCATCTCAACAAGTGACTCTGGGCAGTGAACATATTAAATAAAATAAAAACAATTATATTACTCTGTTCTAGGTTTTGCTTAAGTCTACCCTGATTTCAGTGCATTTATGTATATTAGGGATTAAGTAAATCATTTAAAAAAGATGAGGGAACAATATATAAAAAGTGAAGAGTACAAAATGTCTCACTGACATTACTGGAATACAAGCAGTTTCGTCCTAGGTTCCTTTTGTCTCATTTAAAATTAGCCTAGAACTTATTATTTTCAAATGCAAAACATTGCTCTTCTTCCTAAAAAGAAGAGTATTTTGGCTCACTTTTAGGTTGTTACTACATAGCTAAAAAGTTTAATCTTTAATTCTTTTCAAAATATTTTTACATTTACCAGGTTAAATCCTCAGTTATTAACTTGAAATCTGATAAAGTTACACGTTCTATAACTTCACACGGCTTTATTATTCCATAAGAACATAAACTAATGCTGAAGATCAAAGGTCCATCTAGTCCAAGTGTGAAGACTCTATGTTCCTTCAGATGTTGCTAAACTAAATTCCCAACAATTGTCACAACTTGCTAAGGCTACTAGAAATTGTAACAGCAATATTTCCCATTCCTTTTATAACCCAACATTTAATTTTCCACTGGCAAATCATGTGGCAGTGCCTAATGATCCTGTAACTAATGGCCAAAGTCTTTAGGGTTCACCTGGAGCTTGCAATAAGGGGGGTAGAGGAAATAGTAAATGCTAACTGAAACCGAGTCCATATGTGGAGGCAACTACTGAATGGGCATTAACCTTTCTATTTGTCAGCCTATTTGTTTTAATAGGCAGTTAACATGATTCTAGTGTTGATTCTGGAGAGTGGACAGAATGTTTCAAACTGTTTTACCATGTCTAATAGCTACAGATGTATTCTCTATAAAACTGTCTCCTCCCTGTTACACGTTATATGCATTGGCAACAACTTCCAATGCTTCAAGATTTTAATTAGTTCAATCCTAAGAACTGAGAATGGGATTACATTGTTGTAGGTTACATAAGAGAAGCAATCTGAAACTATAAGATGGCACATAACTAATATTCAGTCAAGAAATTCTTTTGCAAAGTAACACGTAGAAAAAGAGGCAAATATAAGTATTTTCAGATATGCTAATGCACCAACCAGTGCTCCTGCTGCATACAGCATTGCTTGATCATTCAAAAAGTCTTTCTTTGCTGTATGATAGCAACTATATGCCAGTTCATAGTGCTGCACCAAAAAACACAAATCTGCCATTTTCCTGATTTGAAGTTCTGGTGCTTCTGGAGAATACCTGAACATAAAAACAAATACAAACACACAATTTATACAAAATAAACCATACCACATTCATAAAGATACAAGCTTCAAACCAAGGTGCAGCTAGCCAAAATTACCAGCTTAACATATCTAGATGCTGGAAGGAAAGACATAATGGTAACAGCCATTTCTAGTTTACCTGTAACATTTTAAAATCAGAGGTATACCAGTCCACTGCATGGAAGTTATAGATCATAGCTAACACTAACTGATCTCTTCTCTATTTAGTTTCAAATCTGTTAGAAAACAAGTTTGCCTGGGTACAAAGTTTTCTATTCACAACAGAACTGTTACATTCACAGAACATGACATTCCATGCCTGCGATTGTATCTTCCATTCGTGTAACAAAATCTTTGGACCCAACCCACCAAGAAGGGTTATTAATTCATATTAATTCATATTAAACATTTTACAAAAAAAGGATTGATTACCAATTCTAATTTCAACAAAACTATATACAATAGAGAGTTCTTCTTTCCTTGTCTAATGTCATATATCAGTGTATGCACTCTCAAAGATACAATAACACTGGAAACAAAACTTAAAATATTATTTCTTATCCAGTTGTAAAATTTGTCAAATCTATTTATCCCAGGCCACGTATTTGAATGCCAAGTACAGTAGTCATTAAAATGCAACGTATAGTTGCAGCATATACATTTTGAGTATATCCAAAGCACAAGCAAACAATCTGAAGGACATATATTTAACTACCTTTTAATACAAGTTGGCTATACTCGCAAGCTCATTTTTAGCATATAAAATTGTCTGAATATGTGGTGTATATATTTAATGTGCACAGAACTTTTGACCACACATGCAACCCTTTCCATCCTCCTCTCTCAGTGCCCTCTAAATAAATGAGAAAACCTTCAACCAACCAGTTACTCAATTGAGATTCCTGTGAACACCACATGATTTTTAAGCAGTGTGGTAGATGGTGCTGAATAGGAGCCAATGGTTGCAGTACATATTGGTATTAATGACATCAGGGAAAATAGCTGGATAATTTGAACCACCAAGGTGCCTTTCTCAGAAATGCTACCTATACTTACACAGAGCAAATTAGACAAGCAGAACTGAGAGTTCCAATGTGTGAATGAAATAATGGTGCTGGAGGGAGGGGAGGGATTAAGATTTGTCTGGTGTTGTGATACCTTTCAGGAGAAGCCACATCTGTACAAAAAGGATAAACTGCACTTGAATCAGGAGGGTACTAGAATGCTGGTGTGCAATATTAGAAAAGTGCTAGAGCAGCTGTTAAACTGATCCCATGGAGGAAAGTAGATAGGAGGCAAGTGGAGGAAAATACATTTGTTTTGCATTGTTAAAAGTGATAAAATTGGAAGCATGTTAATCGATTTTAATAATAAAGATGACTTAATTTTTCTGACATGAAGTTCAGCATTCCTTTTATCATAACTTTATTGGATATATATGGTTTCTTCTCATGATGATTCTTTTAAAACATAAGCCACCCAAAGTCATTCTGGAGTTGAGCAGCCTTTAAATCTAATAAAATAAATTGGGGGGAAAAATCATCCCCAGAGGTTGAGGGTGATTTTTTTTTTTTTTGCTAATTCTTCAGAGGGAGCTAATGTAGATTTCAGAAATGGATACAGTCAACCATGAAAGCCACAAGGTCACAAAGTTAAAAGGGCATGCCACACAGAATATCCAACAGCAGGGGCTTATAAGCAAATGACAGGAGCCTCCAAGTCAAACTGGGAAAATTAAAGTGCTTCATATTGAAAGAAAACAGATATTGCAAGCATTACACAGCCCTGGCGGAATGAAAATTTATCATGACATATCTCTTGATAAAAGCTTTCAAAAAGATAGGAAAGGGTATAATGGAAATAGAGTTGTCTTGTATGTCAAAGAGGGCATAGATTCTCATAAAGTTTTCTCCTAAATCATTGTGGGTGTCCATATCAATCCACAAAAGTATGTTAGTACTATGGAAATGCTAGCACCTCCCTGACCAAGAATCTAAAGCTGATCTATACATGGAAAGTAGTCATGAGTGACTGCAATCGCCTTCATAAAGACTGAGAAAATGCAGATTCTGGAAATGGCAGAAACCAAATTACTTGTGTCTAGAACAGCTAGTCAAAAACACAACAAAGATGACACAGAACTGGACTTAATCTTAAATTGTGCTCAGAATTTTGTCCAAGATCTAAAAGTTTTGTACAACAAATCATAATGCTATAATCATGTGAATGGATGCTTGCCAAGAACACAATCATATTTGACCTCAGAAGAGACTTCCAAAACGAATGAGGGCATTACTGAAACGAAAAGTGAAAGGGCAGTAGTAAGAGCCAATTTCTCTGTAATGCCTGAAGGTTATTCTTAGCTATAATAGTATATCAGCTAAAATCAGGAGACATACCATGTAGTCAAAAGAGAGACAAAGAGTAGTTAATAAGCAGCATCACAGTTGTTATTAAAGACAAGAAGGCTTCCTTTAAAAAAAAATGGAAGTCTTCCCCAGCTGAGGAGTACAACATGGAACATAAAATCTGGCAAGAGAAATAAAGGCAGTCAATAAGTGACAAAACCCAAAAATAAAAAATAAAAATTGAGGAACACATTGCAAGCACTGAAACAAAGAATAACAAATTCTTCTCATATATTTGGAATAGGAAACTGACCAAGGAGACCACTGGATGATAGGGATATTAAAGGGATGCTAGATGGGAAAAAGAAATAGCAAGAAACTGAATTATTTGCTGTTATCTTCACTGATGAAGATGTAGGATCTAAACTGATTTTTTCAGGAACAAGATCAGACAAACTGAGCCCAACAAAGGTAATGAGAAATGAAATTGTAAGTCAAATGGGCAAAATATCTATCTATCCATCCATCCATCCATCCCTGGTTACAGATGGTATCCACCCAAGAATTTTTTAAGAACTTAAATATGAATTTGCTGATCTTTTCACAAAAATTGTTCTTTAACATTACCATCTGTTCCCAAGAAATGGAAAATGCCAATATGAACCCATTTTTTAAAATAGAATTGAAGAGTGATAAAGGAAACTATAAGCCAGTTAGCTTCACATCTGTCCCAGAAAAAATAGTTGAATTTTCTTTAAAGAAACATATATAAGATCAAGCCTCACTTGTCCTTGGCTATATGGATTCCATAAAGGTTAAGTCTTGTTTCAGTCACCTTCTAGATATTTTGAGGGTGTCAAGAAGCATGTAGACAAGAGTGACATAACAGACCATATATATCAGGACTTTCATAAAAGCCTTTGACAAAGTCCCTCACCAAAAGCTTGAGCAAACTCAGCTGCTATGGGATAAGAGGATAAATGCTCTCATGGATTGACAACTGGTTAAAAAACAGAAAATAGAGAATAGGAATAAATGGGTGATTTGTACACTGGTAGATAGTATAAACCACTAATACATTAATGGAATCTAAGCTGGCAGTAACTGCCCAGAAGAAGGATCCTGGAATCACAGCAGACCGCTTGATGAAAATGTTAACCCAGCGTGCAGTTGCTATAAAAAAATAAATGAATTCCATGCTTGGAATACTGAAAACAAAACTGTCAATATAATAACATCCTTATGCAAATGATTACTTAGAATAGAACAAGTCAGGATCTTAAACCACAATTTAAAATTTGGATAAATATCCTGGCTTGTTATAGACTTGTTAACAATAGCTTCCAATTTGGACATAAAAGAAAATTATGGTTAAGAGAAAGTTTATTAATTTGATCATGATGAGCTCATAAAGGAGATCATGGGTTGCATCTGTAAGCAAAAGGCCTAACTGGAGGTGTGATCATCCAAAAGTAGTTGATGTTGTTAACTGTGTTATTATTAAAAGTAACAAGGAAATACATTTCATTTCATTTTAAATTTAAATTTATTAGCCACCCAACTCCAAAGGACATGGAAATCAGAAAAAGCAAATCCTAATAAAAATCAAGTACTCTGCATTTCTATAAACAGATCTACTTACAACAAACCCGATGTGCTTTTCAGTTCATTCACACTTTTCTCTGGAACTTTGCTGCCAGTAAACCATTTTTTGGTTGCAGAAAATAAAGATCGACTCAAGCCTTTCCTGGATATTAACTGAAAGGTGAAAATATTTTCTCACTGAAATGTAATAGGCAGGGACTGCCACAGAGAAGACAAGATCCCTCAGTCCAACGAGATGACAAACTTTATAAATCATTTTATGACATAAAAACTATCATAAAACACGTTATAACATAATACAAAATGTCATAAAACATTTCCTATGGTCAACTCCTGATGTTTGACTCTGCTATACAGTTCAATATGAATGACATGGGCTATTTTCAAGGCAGATATATCTCTGAATATCTCCCTGAATTTTTAAGAACTTTTCCAGTGAAGGCAGTACATTAGAAGCTCTGCCATTGTTGAAGGCATTGAGGAATCTAGTAATATCTCTGAAACGATGACCCAACGGGTCATGGGTTGTCTAGACTGTATTAAATATGCACATGCTAAATATCGATCATACTATGCACATGTACTTTGACATAAGCCATACTGAATTCATCAGGAATTTCCCTGAAATAAACATATACAGGATCTGTTCTGAATATATTCCAGATTTTAAATAACAGATTTTGAACGTGAATCTAGTTTGAATTTCAGCTAAGCCAAAAAAAAAAAATACTATTGTAAAAAGATAATTACTTACCTGATCATTAAGTTGCCTGATAGTTTTCTCTATATGTGGCAAAAGTCCCCTAAAAGTGAATTCTTGTATGAATTGCCGAATACGATCATGATCTGTGAGTGTCAAACAAGTGCCATGAGGTGTCCATATATTTGACTTCTTTGATTCGTGCATAGATGAATTTGGTTTTGCGTAATCTGTGCCATCGAAATAACTACCATCACTAGCATGATCCAACTGAAGTGGGTGAGTCTTAAAGTTATTTGCTAAACCATCTAAGAAAAACAAATTATGTAAACAATTATTCATTAAATTATGATTTGAAAAATGCCTACAGTAGTCCTTGACTTATGACAGCAACTGGGACCAGAATTTCCATCGCTAAGCAATGCAGTCCTAAAGCGTGATTGCATCACTTGGCAATGGCAATCCCTGCAGTCCCATTTGCCATTGTTAACTGAATCCCATGGTTGTTAGGTGAGGCAAGTTCCTGCTGGCTTCCCAATCCAAGTCAATGGGGAAGCTGGCAGGAAGTCGCAAGGCTCAGGCAACTTGCAAGCAGGCCAGCAGGCAGGTAAGTGGCTGCTGCTGGGTGGGGGAGGGTGCAAGGGAGGCGTAGCAAGGGTTGGGGAGGGTGTATGAGGCGAGGTTGGGGAGGGTGTGAGGGAGGGATAGGTGTGCAGGTGTGTGCGAGTGGCTGATGCAGCACAAGCGGCCAATGCGGCACAATCGCAGAAGGGCTGGGGGAGGGGACACGGGTGGGGGACACACCCCAGCAACTTGCAACCTTCCCTGCTGGCTTCCCCACTGACTTTCTGGGGGAGCTGGTAGTGAAGGTTGCAAATGGTGATCACGTGATTGCGGGACACTACAACTGGTCATAAGTGCAAGCCGGCTGCCAAGCATCCAGATCGCGATCACATGACTGCGGGGGTGCTGGGAAGGCCAGAGCTCCAAGGACCAGTCAAACCACCATTCATTCAAGGCCATCATAACTCTGATTGCTGAACAATTGGTCATTAATCAAGGACTACCTGTATTCATAATAAAATTTAGCTATCTTGCAAGATTTCAGACTTTAAGAATACTTGTCTAAGTACACACATCCACATCAACTCACAAACCCACATACATACATGTGCATGTGCACACACATATATATCAGGTAATCTCACAATATTTGACACCGTTGTAAAAGGCAAGTTATGCATGTTGTTCATCAAAGGGCCTTAGTTAATTTTTTCCAGACTCCAATGGCTGGAATAATATGGCAGTAATGTAGTGACAGTCTGGCAGGGACAGAACTGAAATTTTCAGTTTCAGGGAAGGTTTTTAAACATAATATTAGTGTGCTGCCTTACTGGAAACTTAACAAACTTATAGCTTTGTTTTATCTCTTCTCCAAAGTACTGAAGAAAAGAGGGGAAGGTAGGCAAAGACTATCTCAGAGGTCTACTCATCTGGACCCTCCCCTCCCCTCCCTTCCTCTCAGCTTATTGCTCTCAAATGCCCTGTAATAAGGTCTTATATTTGCTTTTTAAAGCATTAAGTTTTTAATTATAATCATACTGTTAAGTAAACTGTCTTGGCAAAATGGCTACCTGAAAAGTAGGATATACCATATTTACCTGAAAGGAAGATACCTCTGAATTTAAGACACTCCAGCAAAAGAGAAAGTATGGTAAACAACAAAATTATAAGCAAACAAAAATACCTGTTGAATGCCCTGCTTCCCCACCTTGTGTACCCCGAGTTGCCAACTCCAGTCAAAAATACCCATCCTATAAACTGTGCCTTTGACACAATATGCGCACGCACACACACACACACACAAAAGAAATACGAAGAATAAGGTAAATAATTTTTGTAGTTTGTCTCTATGATAAGTAACCCTATTTACAAAATTAAATGATCCTCAATTGCATATGACAAGTATTCTCTGTCATACACACAAGCCACTATCTCACACAGAAACATATAAATACACACACATTTATATCTCCTCAGCAAACATATATAGTAAAAGGAAAGGGAAAGGAACTAATCTGCAATAAATAATATGTTTTTGATGACAAATGATCCTTCATAAACTGGTAAAGATATGGTAAACTCTGGTGTGATCAAAATGAGATCTAAAATACTTAGAATTATGGCTGATCCATTTATTTTTAAAAAAATGCACCTTTTGAATCATTATCTAGCCCATCCAGAGGTATGAAGTGATCAGAATTCTTATTTGAAATTACTGCATATGTGCCATCTTCATAAAGTTCCTGTCAGAATAAAATATACAAAAACATTTTCAATTTTATAAAAATATTATGCATCAAGATATTTTAGAAATGACTTATTTTCCAAAGAGTTTGCTTAGACTCTACATTTTAACCAATTTGGCCTTATTTAAAAATACTCACTTTTAAAAGATAGACATATGAGATTCTCAGTAAATTGCAGATCAGTACTTAGACAACTTTTTGTGCAGACTCTTAAGGGATCAACACTTTGTACATATTTAAGCATAAATAAGGATGAAGGATAAAAGCATTACACCAAATAGTTAGCTGTAAGATCTATTTTGGAAAGAGTGACCTACTTCACACTTCAAATTCCCATGAAATTAACTGAAGAGTAAAACCAATGTATTCATTTTATATTCTCTGCATTTTTATTCTCATTCCCATTCCCCCCCACTCCTTTTTTTTTTTTTAGCACAGCTTAATGGATACACAACTACATTTCTCATGCTTGGTGTGAGGTGATATATTCTGCATTCCTGCCCTGGGAAATTCTGCCTCCCCAAATACTACACCAACCGTCCTCTTTTCATGTCTCATCCCCTATCCCTCTGTTTGCCTGGAAGAAACCAGTAACCAACACTCTTCTTCCTGATTCAGAGCAGCAGGGATGAGAGGAGTTTTCCCATCCCTTCCCTCAACCTTCACTGCTGAATGCCACTCTTCAGCAGGAGCTAGCAAGACACACATAATTTCAGGTATCTCTCTCTTTATGGCAATGAAGCTTCTTTCAGTCTGGTAGCCTAAGAGGCCAGTCAGGGAGTCTGTCTCTGTAACACCTTCTTTTATTACCCAACTGATGGTTCCCCTATTTCACCAAATCCCTCTACTCTTCAAAGCCAAAATTGCTGGCAATAGGAGGGGCCTCAACTTTGCTACAGTTATTACAAATAAAACTTTCAGCTATCAAAATATCTCATGGAACTCAACAATGGTGTCCTTAATCACCTCTTACCTTTAATTTGCAATTGGAACCAATGACCTGTTTTATTAGATAAACAGAGGACACATTTTGGGTATAACAGTGGTTGGGGTTAAATACAATTTATTTATTTATTTATCAAATTTTTATCACCACCCATCTCCCCCACACAGGGGACCCTGGGCAGTTCACAACAAAAACAATTAAAATTTCAATAAAATCATAAATACTACCATTAATCAGTCAGCATAAAATGCAATAAAATCCAAGCCACGGGGGATCTAATTCAAACCATAAGGGCATAAAACTGGTCCCCGCAGAACTAGGGAATCAACCAGCCCCAAGAATGGCTCTTCCCCTCCCTATTCCAGGCAAGGCGACAAAACCAGGTCCAGGAGCAAGGGGGCTAACCGCACTTCTGGGGGAAGGATGATCCAAAGGGCGGGAGCTGTTGCAGAGAAGGTCCGCTTCCTGGACCCCGCCAGATGGAATTCTCTTACAGACGGGGTCCGCAACATCCCCTCTCTGCATGATCGGGTGGGATGGGCTGATGTAATGGGGGTGAGACGGTCCCTTAGGTAACTGGACACATGCCATGTAGGGCTTTAAAGGTGATAACCAACACCTTGAATTGGACCTGGAAGCAAACTGAAACCCAATGCAGCTCATGCAGTAAGGGTGTTATGTGTGCTGATCTCGGAGCACTCATCACTGTTTGTGTGGCCGCATTTTGAACCAACTGAAGCTTCCGGATACACTTCAAGGGTAGCCCCATGTAGAGAGCGTTGCAGTAATCTATATGGGAGATGACCAGGGCATGAGTGACCATTCAAAGGGCCGCTCGCTCCAGGAAGGGGCGTAACTTCTGCACAACACGAAGTTGTGCAAAGGCCCTTCTGGCCACGACTGCCACCTGCTCTTTGAGCAGGAGTCGTGAGTCCATGAGGACCCCCAAATTACGCACTGTCTGGGGCAGTGCAACCCCATCCAGAACTAAAAATGGCAAATTCCTAGGAGCTGAGGGGCCGTTAACCCACAGCCACTCTGTCTTACCAGGGTTCAGCTGAAGCCTGTTGTTCCCCATCCAGACCCCAACAGCCCCCAGGCACCTGGAAAGGGCAGCCACAGCATCACTTACTTCCCCCGGGATGGAGATGTATAACTGAGTATCATCGGCATACAGATGATACCTCACCCCATGGGGACAGATGATCTCCCCCAGCAGTTTCATGTAGATGTTAAATAGGAGGGGAGAGAGTACTGAACCCTGCGGCACCGCACAGAGGAAGGGCCGTGGGCCCGACCTCTCCTCCCCTACTAACACCGACTGGGACCGGCCCTGCAGAGAGGAGGTAAACCAGCGTAAAACTACGCCGCCCACCCCAAACTCACTGAGCCGACTCAAAAGGATACCATGGTCGATGGTATCGAAGGCCGCTGAGAGATCGAGAGCGAGGATGGATGCACTGCCACCATCCCGCTCCCACCAGAGATCATCCATAAGTGCAACCAATGCTGTTTCCGTTCCATATCCGGGCCTGAAACCTGACTGAAAGGGGTCTAGATAATCCGCTTCCTCCAGGATCCTCTGGAGCTGCAATGCCACCACCTTCTCAACCACCTTCCCCATAAAGGGGAGGTGGGAGACTGGACGAAAATTATCCAGTATAGTAGGGTCCAGTGATGGTTTCTTGAGGAGGGGGCGCACCAGGGCCACCTTAAAGGCCGCCAGAAACACCCCCTCCTGCAAGGATGTGTTTACCATCGACTGGACCCAACCACACATCACCTCCCGAGCTGCCTGCACCAGCCAGGAAGGACATGGATCTAATTGACAGGTGGTGGCATTTACAGTCCGGAGAATCTTGTCCACTTCCTCAGGTCCAACAGGATCAGACTGTTCCCAGATAACTGGGTAAGTACGTTCCCCAGGCATCTCCACAGACCCTGTCTCAAGCTTGGAGTCCAACTTAGAGCGAATCCGAGCAATTTTATCCTGCAGATGCTCTGAAAATGCCTCCGCACGGCCCTGTAGATGATTTTTGGGACTCCCTTTCCCCAGCAGGGGCTGCCAGGCAGCATTCTGCAGTTGCAGTAAGAGCAGAGAAATACTGATGTTTCACCGCTCTTACCGCCACAAGGTAGGCCTTAATCGCAGCTCTAGCTTGTGTCCGGTCAGGTTCAGTCTTCTGTCTTTTTCCAGTGGCGCTCTAGGCGTCTCTTAGTCCTCTTCAGAACCCTCAGCTCCTCCGTGAACCGAGAGCCCTCTGTTTTTACTGCAGAGCCCAGGGGCACATGGTGAGAGCTTGCCCAGCAAGAAGCCAAGCAAATTCCGTAAGAGCCCCAGGGCAAGCAGCTGAAACAAGAGCCACCTCCACCTCTACTTCCAACCAGGGAAACTCTGTCGGTCTCCCTCCACAGAGCTCAGCAGGGAGACCATCAATCAATTAAGAAGGGCTCATTCCAAGGATTCCAGGCAATCCTTTTACTACTTACCAGTAATAATGTGCGTAAACCCAGAGCACCAGGTCAAGCTAGAGGCCCTCATGGATTCCGGAGCTTCAACCAATTTTATTGATACACAGACCGTACAAGACTTCAACATCCCGACCATAGAATTGCCACGTCCCATAGAAGTGGAGACCATTGATGCCCAGCCCCTCAAGGCAGGGCCGATTAGAAGGTTCACAGAACCGGTGCAACTAACAACGGGAGACCACACTGAGTGGATCCAACTTTATATTACGGCATCACTTAATGTGCCTATAGTCCTGGGCACACCTTGGCTGAAGATCCACAATGCATTGTTGGACTGGACTATGGGAGCAATCTCCTTCCCAGCTAAGGAATGCCAGCACCACAAGATTCAAGCTGCTCTCCTCTCTCCAGCAACCAACACAGTCACGGAAGCAGGGGGGATCCAGTTGCCAGCCAAGTATGCAGCTTTCGCAGACGTTTTCAGCGAACAAGAGGCCACAGCACTACCACCCGCTTAGGGACTGTGATTGCACCATTGAGTTGATACCAGGAGCCAAGATTCCAGCAAGGAAACAATATCCCATGTCTCCCAAAGAACTAGCCACCTTAAAGGATTACTTGGATTCTAATCTCCAAAAGGGGTTCATCCGACCATCTACTTCCCCAGCATCTGCTCCTACCTTCTTCGTACCAAAGAAGCCTGACCCGTTGGCACCAGCAAACCAGGAGGCACCCATGAGAGTGGTACACGATTTCAGTTCCCTCAATAAACTCACAAAAAAAGAAAATTATCCCTTGCCGATAATATCTGATCTGCTGGATCGCTTACAGAAAGCACACATTTTTACTAGGTTGGACCTCAGGAATGCGTACAATCTGATCCGGATGAAAGAGGGGCATGAATATCAGACTGCCTTCGATACCAGGTTTGGTAAATTTGAGTACCTTGTTTTGCCCTTTGGCTTGTCTAATGCAGGAGCCATATTTTCCCGATTTATGAATCAAATTTTCTCTGATTTACTAGATAAGTATCTGGTCATTTATCTAGATGACATATTAATTTTCTCTGAGGATGCTACAGCTCATGTAACCCATGTACGTAATGTCTTACAAAGACTGAGAGAGAACAAGCTGTTCGCCAAGCTAGAGAAATGTGCCTTCGATTTAACTGAATTACATTTCCTGGGCTATAAAATATCAACAGAAGGCATATCCATGGATCCTTCTAAGGTCCAGGCAATTCTCTCTTGGCAACCCTCCCCCCCCCCGAAATGTTAAAAAGGTACAAAGATTTCTAGGGTTTTCCAATTTTTACAGGAGATTCATAAATAAATTTAGTGACAGGGCTAGACCCCTCACACAGCTTTTGAAGAAAGGATCAAAATTCATTTGCGGGGAGAGAGAGCAAGCAGCCTTCCAAGAATTTAAGCAACTCTTTGCATCCCAGCCGCTTTTATAGCACCCTGATCCCACAAAGCAATTCATAATGCATTCAGATCCTTCTGATATTGCCATTGGGGCGGTGTTATTGCAATATACAAACAAAACCAAGAACACATTGCTTCCTTGTGCCTTTTTTTCATGCATGCTCTCACCAGCAGAGAGAAACTATGATGTTTTTAACAAGGAGTTGCTAGCAATTAAAGCAGCATTCCAAGAGTGGAGGCACTGGCTAGAAGGTGCAGCCTTTCCTGTGAAAGTTTGCACCGATCACAAGAATTTACGGCTTCTACAAAACACCAGATCCCTCACCCCACGCCAAATCAGATGGAGCCAGTTTTTCTCCCATTTCAATTTTGTTATTTCTTATGTTCCCAGGGTGCAAAACTGCTTGGCAAATGCCCTCTCTCGATCCATTCAGGTAACCCCTGCCACTTACCAGGAGGTACAGGCTACTATATTACAACCTCACAACTTTCAGCAGTCTATGAGGGGGAACCAGACAGAGATTTTAGCAGCAGGCACACAAGCAGAGGACCTACTTACAAGAGTCAGAATTCAGCAGCAACAAGACCCGTATGCCAGGGCCAGGATGGATGACCTCCAGTGGGGCCCGCAGGACACTGCCTCGCCATTCAATGTGGAGGCAGGAATCCTCTGGCATAGAGGGCGATTATACATTCCCCCCTCATTGAGGGAAGAAGTACTGAGACTTTGCCATGACCATCAAACGGCAGGCCACAGAGCTCTTTTCAAAACTCTCCAGAGAGTTCTGAGAGACTACTGGTGGCCTAAGATGACTGCAGACATAAAGGGCTATGTGGCTTCTTGTCATACCTGTAGACGAGCCAAGCCTCTCCCAGGGAAGCCCACAGGACTCTTACAATCCCTACCCACCCCCAGTCAGCCTTGGGATACAATCTCCATGGATTTCATCACTGATTTACCCCCGGTCCAGGGGCTGACTTCCATACTAGTGGTGGTGGACCTTTTCACTAAAATGGCGCATTTTATTCCATGCAAGGGCCTCCCATCTGCACCAGCCACAGCGCAGTTGTTCATGGACCATGTTTTTAGGTATAGAGGCATGGTAAATCACTTGGTGAGTGACAGAGGCCCTCAGTTCACTTCCAGGTTCTGGAGGGCGCTTTTCCAGTCATTAGGGGTCCAGATCCACCTATCATCATCGCATCCTCCGGCTAGTAACGGGCAAGCTGAGAAAATTAACCAATGGTTACAGCAGTATCTCAGGTGTTACACCACTTATCAGCAAGACAATTGGCCAGCCCTGCTCCCCATGGCAGAATTTACATATAATAATTCTGTACAGTCCTCTACCAAGATGTCTCCTTTCCAAGCACTCTATGGGGTTAACCCTCGGGTGTTGCCCACCTCCTCCCAGCAGGGAACTGTTCCAGCCACGGCTGATTTTCTTAAAGAGCAACAAGCCTCACAGGAGTTGTTAAAGGAGCAGCTGAACAGGGCAAAGAGTGCTTACAAGAGAGCTGCAGATGCTCACAGACAAGAGGGGCCAGTGATTGCGGTAGGAGACAAAGTGTGGCTCTCTACCAAGTTTTTGAACTCTACCAGACCCTCCAAGAAGTTGGACTCTAAGTTTGTAGGCCCTTTCACTGTGGTACAGCAGATAAATCCAGTGGCTTATCGCTTAAAGCTGCCAGCATCCATGAAAATCCATCCAGTCTTTCACAGAGCCTTGCTAGCCCAGGACCCTCCCCCAAGTGCCTTATGATCACAACTGCCCCCCCACCTCCAGTAATTGTGGAGGGGGAGGAGGAATACGAAGTTGAGGAAATTCTGGACTCTAGGAGGAAGGGAAGGGGCATCCAATATTTCATACACTGGAAAGGTTACCCTGAGGAAGAGCGCACGTGGGAGAATGCCAGAGATGTGCATGCACCAACGCTGGTTCATCGATTCCATCAGCTTTTCCCTCACAAACCCAAGCCTCGCACTCTGCCAGAGATTCCTCACTTGGCTGAGCAAGCAGAGGAATCCCAAGCAGAGGAGTTCGTAAGTTTGCAGTTTCCACCCCCGCCTGAAGCCTTGACACCAGTAACAGGGGGGGGGGGGAACCGCAGCCCTCCACCTCAGGCTTGCATTTCTCAGGGGGTAGGGGGGACGACTCTTCTAATTATCTAGCTATTTTCCAGCAGCAGCCACCTGGGCCAGAAGCGTTATCAGATCTGGAGAGCAGCACTGATTCGTCCTTGGAGGAGTTTTCCTTTGAAGAATTTCCATCGTTGCCCAGTTCCCATGGGAGCTTAGAAGGAGACATGGACTCTTATGAGACCTCTGGAAGGGAGGGATGTCATGAGTAAGGATGGCGAGCAGGGGGCTCCCATCCAGACTGTTAAGCGCATGCGTAGCACTGAGGAATTGGTCAGCCATTCAAAGAGACACAGATCGGGACCGCCTTAACCTTTGGGGTTTATATGTTTGTTAGGATTCCTGTTATGTACTAGCAGTAAACATTAGAGACCAGTTCCTTGTCTCAGCGTGTTTCCTGGCTGTTAGGACAAGGGGGCTGAAATGGAATGTGAATCTGGAGGGGAGGGTGATGTCATGAGTACTGATGGCAAGCTGGAAGGGGCCTCTATCCAGGGGGGAAAATGCATGCATAGTACTGAGGAATTAAGCAGCCATTCAAAGAGACACAGATCAGACCCGCCTTAAGTTTTGGGGTTTATCTGTCTGGGTTTTTCCCATGCTTCTTCAGTTTGTTAGGATTCTGTTTTATGTAGCAGTAATAAACACTAGAGACCTACTCCTCATCTCAGCGTGATTTCTGACTGTTAGGAGAATACCCCAGAGAATGTTTAAAAGGAGTTGGCTATCAATCTCGTTATGTCAGAAGTATAAAATGGGTGAGGAGTGGCTTGATTCTCGTAAACAAATGCATAGATAGACAGACAGACAGACAGACAGACCAACCGACCGACCGACTGACCTGTGTTTGGATATTGTTTTTCTGAAGGTACTGGCTCCAGGGATCAGGAATCTGTTCATCTGTTCCTCGATTAGACACACGAGAATTTATCTTAAGCAAGTAGCACCCCTGAGTCCCATACCTCTGCTTCATTTCTTCATATATTGAATCAGCTCTGCAAAAAGGTTAAATATGGCCAAGAGAAAACCATGAAGTTTTGAAAGTCTAATATAAGAACAACAGAGAGAATAGGGAGAAACTTAAGTGAGAATTTGTAAAATATAAGGAATACAATTACGAGTAGCATAAAAATGATTCCTGGTTGAAGTAACAGGCAAAATTTGAGCTTTGCATTTTAAAACACAAAAAGGAAAAGAAGAGATAAGGGTAATTAAGTAGAGAAAATATTTCATTCTTGAATAATCACTCTTCCTTCTGCTATCAGATAGAGTATACCAAATTATAATTGCCACTTGAATTTAGCTTCAATTTCTCTTACAGGCATCAATGAATTACAATTATGTTATTAAAAGAGTAATATTTATTGGACACTAAATTACTTTATTTGAAATCCAAGAACGGGTGCATAGTCAACAGTTAATGTTCCTTCATTAGGAAGAGTAGAATAAAATAGAAGAGTAGCAGTGTAAATGGAGTCTAAAGACAAAATAAGGTCATCCAGGCTGGACTCCTAGTTCATTCTTTCCCTAACTAGCCAGAATGCAGACAAGTATGTTTTATATGGCATTTCCTGGAGTGGGGGCATGCCCTAACAGAGGAAAAAATCCTTTCCTTTTATTCATTTTTATAACCCAGTGTAGGATTATAAAAGGAATCAGAAAAAAATAAATTTAAAAAATGACTCTTTTCAAACCTGTACAGATCTCTTGGGCTGGAGGTTCTCCATGTTTTATATTATTTTTTAAAAGATTCCATTATGTACAGTTAGTTGAAAAGATTAAATAATGAACCATCTATCATCTTTACTTCTCAGCTGTTTCATGCAAGGTGATGGAGAATGGATTTGGACAGGCAGCAACTGATTTCCAACTGGGGGGATCAGTTAAATGCACATTACTGATTTACCTTAACAACTTCAGACCAGTTAGGTTTCTCTTTTAAGCTATCTTATGTTTTCATTTAGTTTAAAGTGAATATATGGACAAAAAGCTTGAAATTAGTGATGCCTACTCACCTTTGTTCCTCTCCTATACTCACATCATGCAACAGCACATAATATTTCAGTGTGTTTGGAATAAACCACTTTGGATAAGAATATTCATTACTATGTTGAATCCGATGTTGCTCTTGTGATAGCTTTAGAAACTGTTCCCCAGGTTCAGATTCACTAGATGATACCACAAGCATACCTTGCTTAACGTTAAGGTAGAATCACAACTGCAAAAGTTAACTAATAACTAATGCATACATTAAACCCTTTGGAAGATGCTAAAGACTGTTTATCACTTTAGTGACAATGGCAAAGCCATCAATTCATACTGCACAGAAGACAATGGCAAACTGTTTATTACTCAAGACATGAAAAACAAAGAAACAGTATTGCTTTTATAGTTAGGAAGGGTATAGCAAGAACAATACTTGGCTACAATGCAATGAGTGAATAATATCGATTAGACATTGTGGACAACCCTTTAATATGTGAAATTGTTTTATAGTGTATTTTATATTGGAATTTTATTATATATTTATTGTTTTATATTGTAAACCGCCCAGAGTCCCTCTGGTTGGAGGAGATGGGCGGTGACAAATCTGACAAACAAACAAACAAATAAAATATGACTATCATTCAAACTTATGCTCCAACCATCAATGCAGAAGAAGAGGAGGCTGATGAGTTTTACGATCAAGTTCAATTTGAAATCAAGAGAACATGAAAGAAAGAAGTGCTGCTTGTGACTGGAGACTGGAATGCCAAAGTTGGAAACATGAAAGAAGAAAATGCAATTGGATTGTATGGCTTAGGAAACCAAAATGAAACAGGAGATGACAAATCAATTTCTACCACTACAATGATTTCTTCACAGCTAACACTACCTTCAAACAACCAAAACAACAGCTGTATACATGGACACTACAAGATGTAGTATACATATAGAAATCAAATTGACAATATTACTGCTAAAACGAGCTCAATTATAGCATCAAAGACACGGCCAGATGCTGATTGTGGAACAGATCATGAAATGCTTATGTGCAAGTTCCAAATTAAGCTAAAGAAGACAGCCAGTCAATTTCCATGATATGATCTTCAGCATATACCCACCATTTTCAAGGAGAACATCAGGAATTGTTTTGAAGTCCTGAACCTCACTGATAGAGAACCAGAGGAATTTTGTAATTAACTTTAAGAAGTTAAGGATGAATGTGAAGAAACTGCCAAAAATGAAGAAAACAAATTGGTTGTCAGAACAAACCATGGAAATTGCAAGAAAGAGAAGAAAAACCAAAGCCAAGAAAGACAAAAATCTCAGAAAGGAACTTAACAAAGAGTTTCAGAGAGCTGTTAGAAGAGACAAGAAGCAATATTACAACAACATCTGTAAAGACATCAAAGAGGGAAACAGACATGGAAAAACAAGGAAATCTTTCAAAAGATCTCTGAACTCAAAAGGAGGTTCCAACCTCAAATTGGTGGACAGCGAAGAAAACAAACCAATGGATCTTAAAACAAATCAACCCAGAATTCTCAGTAGAGGCACAAATGCAAGGCTCAAATCATCCCACTTCAGACACATTTTACAAAGACCTAGCTCTCTAGAAAAGGCTGTAATGCTGGGAAAGGTGGAAGGAAAGAGAAGAGGACGATCAGCAGCAAGCTGGATGGACTCAGTTACTGTGGCAATGAGTGCACCATTGGAAGAGCTGAAGGACCAGGTTAGGGACAGATCATCACGGAGAAACTCTATGTGGTTGCTAAAAATTGACACCAACTTGATGGCACATAAGCAAGCAAGCAAGCAAGCTTAGTATAAAATGCCAGCAAGATTTTGGCTAAATAAATGCACTAAAAACTGAAATATACCCAAGAATTCTCACATAAGATGTCTGTCATTTCAAGTCATGGCATTATTTCTACATTACCTATAACTTTTGGAAACATAGGAATTTTAATTAATTTAAAAAATAAACAAATAGCTTTTAAAAATATATCAGCCGCAATATAAGCTTCAGTACACAGGTTATAAAAACATAACATTACAAAAGTAAGATTTATAACTTAACAAGAATCAAACTATAGATAATGTGTGGCCATGAGTGATGGAGAATAGCAGTTGACCAGACTTTGTTCTTAGTCATGTACTGAATAAAATTCACCTGCAGATTAATCTTGATGGCAATATTGCCTTGTCAATGGTTAAGGAGACCTGGCTTCGTACTAAAGAATCCACGTTTTCAAGTGGTATTTCCTCCTCTTTGGGTCACTTTCTCTTGAGTTATTCAAACTAGAAACATTGCAGGTCTGTCTGAAGCTAACCGTATCATGTCTTTCCATTTCTAAGGATACAGGCTACATAGTGGTTTAGGAATTCATGGTCTGATGCTGGCATAGACTGAAGAAAGCTCTCTCGATAAGCTTCAAACCATGGGGTGGTGGCTGAAATAAATGAGAAATTAAAGAAACTGTTAAGAGAGCAACCTACTTTGCTATAAAACCTTCCCTGATACTTAAGTATTATAAAAGAAGGCTTGAGAAAATATACCAAGTTAAACAGTATTATTAATACTTAATTAGAATAATTTTATAATAGGAGTTTTCAATATGTCCCATAATCATGTACTAGAACAACAGAAAGCTTTAAGAAGTTGCATCTATGATTTTATATACAAATAGAGACATTTTCACTTATCTCTATGAAAGCAGTTCAAATATAAAGTTAAATGTAACCTGAGAGTCTGTGAGTAGTATTCTGACAGTCTGACTCTATGTATGCCTAATCAAAAATACAAGGCATTAAGTTCAATAAGAATTTACTTATAGGTAGTCCTCACTTAATGACTGCCCTGTTTAGCAACTGTTCAAAGTTATAACAATGCTGAAAAAGTAACTGTATGACTGGTCATCGCACTTACAATCACAGCAGCATTCCACGGTCATGTGATCGCCATATGTGTGCTTCAAAGTCAGCTTCCAACAAGCAGAGTCAATGGAGAAGCTGGCAGTAAAATCACAAGTCGCAGTCACATGATGTCTTGCTTACATATGGCCATGGTGGAAGTAAGGTCGTAAGTTCATCACAGTCATGTGGCATCTCACTTAATGCATGTCACTTAGCTATGGAGTTGCCGGTCCCAATTGTGGTCATTAAGCGAGGACTACCCATATTGCAGTATACACAGGATTGCCAAATACATTGTGTAAAGCCTTTAACATTGGTAATATCTTTTTTTGTATTTTGAATTAAGTGAACCATAACCATCCTTAATATAAACTGTCTGAGCATATGGTTATTTTCATTCATATTAGAAATATAGGAAGCAGTAATAGGTATTTGCAGCTTTCCAAAATGCAGTCTCTTTTAAGAAACTAAAACTGTAATTACAGTAGTAGTTTTAACAATACAGGTAGTCCTTGTTTAGCTACTGCCTCATTTAGTGACCATTCGCAGTTATGACAGTGATGAAAAAGTAACTTTACAACCAATCCTCACATTTACAACCTTCACAGGTCTGTAAAGCAAAGGAAAACTGAAGTAATATCATAAGCACAGTCATGGTTTCACTTTGCGACTACTTCACTTAACCAAGTTGCTGGTCCCAGTTGTGGTCGCTAAACAAGGACTACCTATATTAAAATCACTGTTCCATCAGGAAGATAATTAAACATAAATTTAAAATTGTATGATACAATAATACAATCTTTCTTTCTCCCAGCAAGCCCATTTTTAGAGGCAGTACTATTATGTTGCATATGTTAATTAAGATGATTACATCATCACAGTGAATCCTTCAAACCGATACATTTATTAAACAAAACACTCCTTACAAATGCAAAAGAACTACATTCTTTAGACAAAAAAAGTAGAGAATAAAAACTGGAAATTGCAGATCAATTGCAGCAAATATTTGGCTGCAAGTTTCTAAATACCTGTTATCACAAGTCCAACTAATAGCAGCAAATCCAAATAATTCCATTTTTTTGCTGAGGATAAGCAACTTCCTATAGGAATCCACTTGCACAGTAAATTGGAAAATCTAAGAACCTCAAGAAATTTTGCCCTTGAACATACCCAAACCTTAGCATGTGCGGAAAATTGCAACAAAACAAATCTCATTTTCAAAACCTTCACATGAAGATTTCTTCCTATTTTAAGAAACTGCTTGAATATGTTTTCCAGATATAGAGCACAATGACATCATTTCTATTTTCTATGTTAGTTGGTTGATGTAAACTTCACCCTCTGTCTTGTTGCTGCTCAAGGATAGAAACTGAGATGGGAAAAACATTAGTTATACAATTTGAGCTTGAACTCAAAATTCCAGATAGCACAGTAATCAGTAAATTGGTCTAGAAATCAAAAGCTAAATTAATCTAAATCCTAAAGTTTCAGAAGACACAGACTGTAGTGATCACATTCTAGGCAAAAATTAAAAAAAAGAATCAGTACACTAGTATCTGCCACATAAACGAGGTTCAAGGTGCACAAGTAACCAGTTGCATAGACACTAGACCATGCATCCAGTAACACACCACTTAAATTGGAAAGCTTTATACACTGTGACTAACAACTGTACTGAGAGGGTGCTCTGCAAAGCCATCCAGCTATATCAAAAGGTTGGATTTTGGAAAAAAAGTTTTGAGAACCCCCTTCCATCCTCCCAATGGATTTAGGCGTAAAAACTAGTGAATGCAGAACATAAACCTTTATTTCTCCCAAATTATTCTCTTTTCTAAAATTACACCTGCAAAATTTCAAACACATACAGGCAGTCTTCACTTACTGCCTGCAATTGGGCCCAGCAACTCCACCGCTAAATGGGGCAGTCATCAAGCGCAATGTCACATGACCATGGCAGTTTACATCAGTTCAAGCTAAGGTCATTAAGCGAATTACCATGGGTTGTTAAACGCAATGTCACATAACCCTGATTTCCTGCTGGCTTCCCCATTGACTTTGCTTGTCAGAAGCCAGCTGTGAAGGTCACAAACAGTGATCACATGACTGTGAGGCGCTGTAACCGTCATAAATGTATGCTGGTTGCTAAGCGCCCAAATTGCAATCACGTGACCGCAGGGACACTGCAATGGCCACAACTTCAGTCATAAATCTTGTTTTTCAGTGCCATTGTGAGTTCAAATGGGCGCTGAGTGGTCAGTAAGTGAGGACTACCTGTATTTCTCTCCAGAAATATATTTAGAATAGAGAGGGAAGCATATTTAAAAAGCATTTAAATTGTTTCCTGGATTTGGTACAAAAAAGTCATTTGCAATCTTTTCTACATTAACATAACTTTTCATGAGCTCTCCTCTTATCCTTCCTTTTGAATTAAAAGTAAATTGCAGATATTGCTTCCTTCTGCTTGTTCACATTGCGTACGAAGACTAAAATAAGTTCATCCAAACAAAATTTGGGGAAAATAGTCAGAGGAAAGTAATAGTCAGGCATACTGTAACTGGACTGCAAAGCTCCAAAAACACAGTAGCTAGAAGAAGACAGTTCAGAATCCTTTTTCAGAATCCTCTTTGCTGCCATTTAGTGGTTGTTGGATTTCTGCAGCTCAATAATATAAAAAATTTACTAATCTAATTTGCCAACTAGGTGCTAGTGCAGACAGTGAACTAGATTTAATACTTAGTTCTCCTAGCAAGAATATCACCTCAGTTGGATTCATATCATTTCTAGATAAAATTTTAACCTACTATATTGCATTTCAGAAAATGCCTCAGATGCATAGCATAAGAACCTTCATTCAGCCATTATAGTAGTACTTCAAATTATTTGGGTTTATACAGTTGCTGTAGTATTAGCATTTCAAAGAAGTGATAATTAAGCATCAGGCATATGTAATACTTCTGTTATTGGACTTTGCCACTATGTAATACTTACCCCAGCTAACCTGTGTTATGACACAGAAGTACAACTTGGAAAAAAATAACCAGTGCTAATTTAAAAAATGGAGTCAGACAAATTTTATATTCTTGCTGAGAGAGGATTGGAAGGGTTAGCACACTGTTTCAGTATCTACTACACCTCCACCCTTTCAGATATTATTCAAAATACACATGTCT